>NC_141907.1:60225468-60531328 GCF_057802395.1 Ceratotherium simum simum | reverse complement strand
AATTCCACAAATAATCTTGTTGGTATTTTGATTGGAATTCATTGAATTTATAGATTAAATTAAGGATAAGTGGCATCTTTACTACGGGGAGGTGTTTTCATTCATGAACATGTTATAGCTCTTCCTTTTTTCAGGTTTTATGTCCTTCAATAAAAGTTTTCAAGTTTTTGTGATATATGTCTGTTATTAGATAAATTATTATGTATCTTATGTTTTCTTTGCTTTTTTTGAATCAGATTTTTTAATTAAATATTTCCAGTTAATAATCCTTAGTGTATAAGAACTTTTCTCATTTTTACATGTTGGTATTGCTTCCAGCATTCTTGTAAACTCAATAATTTTAAAAATGTGTTTGTAAATTCTTTTAGATTTCTATATAGACAATGATATCATTAGCAAATAATTGTAATTTTGTTTTTTTCTTTCCAAATTTTGTAACTTTTTTGGGGGCTTACTCAATTAGCTAGGACCTCCATTACAATGCTAAATAGAAGTGGTGACAGTGAACACTTGTGTCTTAATATGGATTTTAATGGGATGTTTTTATGTTATACCCTAATAATGATATTTGCTGCAAGTTTCTGGTAGATACGTTTTAACAGATTAAGGAAGTTTCCTTCTACTCTTCTGCTGGTTGAAAAGCCTTAAAATATTTTTATCATGAATATATATTTATTGTTAGCAAACATTTTTTCTGCCTCTATTGAAATGATCATATAGCTTTTGTTCTTTAATCTATTAATGTCATAAATTACATTTATGGATTTTCTTATGTTAAACCATCCTTTCTTTCCAGGGATAAACTACACCTGTTGATCACGTACTATTCTTTTTGTGCATTGCTAGATTTGGTTTTATACTATTTTGTTAGGGAGTTTTGCATCTTTGTTCATGGATCAAATTAGCTAGTAGTTTTCTTGTTGTTGTCATTCCTTTGTCCCTTTTTTGTCTTAGTATCATGGTTATGCTGCTTTTTAAAACGAGTTGGAGAGTCCCTCTTCTTCTATTTGTTAGAAAAATAAAAGGATTGAAACGTCCTGTCATATGAAGTTGGAAAAAACACAACTATAAAACTATCTGGGATTGGCGTTGTCTGTGGAAAGACTTTTGTAATTTTAGGATTTTTCAATCTATTTCTTCTGAATCCATTTTAAGAGGAATATATACTTTTTCCTCTATTTTTAAGATCATCTCTGTCTTCAGTGCTCATCAGTTTTAACACAATATGTCTAAGTGTAGATTTACTTTTATTTGTCCTACTGGCTAATACACGAAACTTCTTGAATCTATGGATTTATGTTTTTGCTACTACTTGAACATCCTCGCTATTATCTCTTCAAATTGTGAAAGTGAAAGGCAGATATTCAGCTTATTCCAGATAACATAAGCAGATGAGTTAAGCGAAAGCAGATATCCATGCTTATGCGGGAAGATATTAGCAGATGAATACCTGGTGCAGCCAGTATGATGGTGACGGTAATAATTAAGGAGAGAATTCTGGAGCAGATGCATTTTGGTTTAAGAGTCAGAACCATAAGATTCAACTCTTCCTTCCTATGAGAAAAATTTTCCATTACTGCCAAGTATGGATGATTTATCTTTTATTGTATTAAGGGGTTTGTTGTAATAAATTTAAAGGTGTAATTTATCAGATGACAGTTAGTTTGCTTATCGAATTTACTTTTATATATTTTTAATTTTTGGAGACATAAATTGTTGAACCTGAAGAAATCAAGCATCTTTTCATTATTTTCTTTTATTGAAAAAAGGCAAAGCCTTATGAATGGAACATACTCAAAATATTGTTTAAAAAGGAAATAGTCTGTCAAAAGTAAATTTCATCTATAATATTACATTGATATAGCATATACATTTTCAGAAAAAAATGCTAAGGTTTACAAAAAGGATACAAATTATGCAAACAATTAAAAAATACTGTTGTCACATGAAACTTCTTTCTGAAAATGGAGGGGTCAACTTCCATCTCTGCGTCTTTTTACTTTTGACCTTTCTGTGCTCATTTCCAGGTCAAGATAGATAGTAATATTGCCATTATTTCCAAGCATCTATGATAATAAATAGATTTTCCTGTCAACTCTTTTCCTTGGTCTTAGAGGTCTATTCAGAAGGGGAAGAGCATATTTATCCATCGCCAGTAAATGTAAAGTTTGTACTTATCCCGCTCTTTTTCTCAGGTCCTTCAATGCCTGAACCATGGCTTGTACATAGTAGGTATTCAAAAATGTATTGGACAATAAAGAAATGGAAACAAGAGAAATCCAGAAAGAAAAATGATACTGAATTAACCTTCTCTATTTAAAGTGAAACAAAGCAGCTGAATCCTTCAGAGGATAAATGCATCTTGCCTTCCAATTTGAGACTGCTGTTGTGTTGTCTCTCCTCAGAAGTGGGATCATCCTGAGAAGTGCTGCAGTGTAGAAGGTCTGGAAACCAGACTGCCTACATCCAAACCCCAGCTTCACCACTTTGTGGCCACGCACAGGTTGCTTGAAGCTTCCGTACCTCAGTTTTCTCATCTGTAAAATGGGGATAATAGTATTCCACTCAAAGGCCTGTTTTGGGGATTAAATTAGTTAAATAGATGTAAAAATACTTAGAATAGTGCCTGGCACATAGTAAACAGTCAGTAAATGTTAGCTACTTTTACCATGGAGGTGTATATTTAAGAAAATCATAATCAAAAAGAAATTCACAGATTTGTTGGTGTGGTAGTGGAGGGTGGAGGGAAGAATTTTTTTTTCCCCTAGGATTTTCTTATGGCTCACCTAGGTTATAATTATTAATTTATGATTGTACCATCTTAAATGCAGAATTTAATAACTGCAAAGTTTTTCTTTCTTACTTCTACCACATTTCTTGGAAGGAGAATACGAGGGCCTATTTTTGGGGGAATTGTGATCTAAGATGTGGTTCACTTCAAGTTATTTTTAAATGATAAGGAGAGTAAAATGTACAGATTGCTTGTTTTTCTTGCCTTTCATTTATCTTCTAAGACACAATCTGGAGAACAAGTTGTTTAGTGTTCCAGGTGATTGCAGAAACAACAGCTAATTGCTTGGCTCTGAGATGAAAAATGGAAGCAAAATGACACCACTTCCTCCTTGTTCATAGTAGGTATAAGGAGCTACTTTTTCTTGAAGTCTAGATGCAACTTTGGAATCCTCAACATGACATTCTAAGCATCACTTCCACTTGGTCAGAATTTTATTTTTTCTATTTTTGAGGAAGATCAGCCCTCGGCTAACATCTGCCAATCTTCCTCCTTTTTTTTTGCTGAGGAAGACTGGCCCTGAGCTAACATCTGTGCCCATCTTCCTCCTCTTTATATTGGACACCGCCACAGCATGGCTTGACAAGCAGTACGTCCGTGCGCACCCGGGATCAGAACTCAGGCCGCCAGCAGCGGAGCGCGCGCACTTAACCACTATGCCACCGGACCGGCCCCACATTTGGTCAGAATTGATATTGAATTAAAACAAACTTTCCATCTCTAGCTTAAGTAATAACATATATGTAAGTAGAGATTGAGCATAAAAATAGAGAATAGAGTACGTATCTTATCGGTTTTGTATCCTTAGCTAAGTTAGTAGGAAACATTTAATGAAAATCTGCAAACTGTATAAAGAATTCACTGAAATTTTTTTCTAGCTTTAGTCATCTTCTGCTTTGAGATGGCAGATCTGTAGTCCTGCCTGTACTACTATCACCTGTGATGATATGTGCCTTTTTGGAGATGGGCTTGGATTTCTCATAGTCTTATTCTAAAGAGGTAGGAATTATACAACTTAGCACCTCTATTTTTTCAGGGAACTTGTTTATAAAAAGGAGAGTGTGGTTACTGGAGACTGTGAAGTCGGAAGAAAGGTCTCTCAGGAAGCAGTAGCATTCAAGGGGGGAGGGCATCTGGCTCATCTTACAGTTGGCCCTGGAATGAGCTCACGGAGAGTGGGGCAGGACACACAGATGAAGGCGATGTGTCAACATCAACGGGGGTCCTTATCTCCCAGACTGTGGTTTGGAGATGAGATCACAGGTCTGCATGGCCAAACCATATATTTAGTCTTGATGATTTGCCAAAGCTCATAAGAATTAGTGACCTGACGTTAGCTGAGGCCTTCTCAGAAAAATGGGAGGGGGATCTAACAAAATCCACACTCTGACCTCACCCTCTCCTTGGGCTTCCACCATGGTGCCCAGAGTCCACAGGTGAGTACATTTGCCATTTGTGAGTCAGAGGCTTCAGCATCCAGGGCTGGGGGGACCCTCTTACCTCAACTCTCCCTTGCCATATTGAGAACAGTCACTCACCTTGTAAATTATTCTACTTTAATCTATCTTGTCCCTTTATAATAACCTAACATATTAAAATATCAAGTTCTAGATTAATAATACCTTATCTTTGATATTTCCATCCCTGTGGAGTATTTAATGAGTCTTGTACTAGTGATCAGTTTTGTTTATCTCAGCTACCTCAGGATAGCTTTTAGTCTCCAGGTTTTATTTTTTAAACGTTGGGACTAATTATTTTAAACCTAGGAACTGTATTTCACAAAGTGACTGTCCAAGTAGTGAATCTCATACATGAGCTACCTCTTTCGAGAACAGTTGTGACTCACTTCGCCCAGTAGGCATTTGTTCGATGTTATTGGGGGTAAATAAAATTTGGAGTGTAAAACCATACTTAATGTGCCAGGTACTTATTATTTAAAGAAATTCTGCATAATTATTTATGCAAAACAAAAATTCTTTTTTAAATATAAAGTCAGTAATCATCTTGCTAATTTATTTACCTTGAGTTCATATTTTTATATTTTAGGTTTTCTTAAACATGAATCTCCATATTTACCCTGATATAAAGAATTTATGCATTTTTATACCTGAGACTTTTGCTGCTTAGGTATTTATAATCCACAGTCACTTTAACCTTAAAGTGTCTACATTATATCATACCCTGAGTATCAGTCTTCTTATCAGAAAAATGAAGATAATATTAGACTATTACCAAAATCAAAAGTTTGTGGTGAGGGTTTCATGAAATGGATAACGAACGTTCAAGCGTTCTGTGAATAGCAATGTGCTATACAAACATGGGATTGTCACCTAGACCATCATTTAGTGTGTTTGTGTGTGTGTATTTGTAAACCCTACTGACCTAAGCACTGTCAAACTGTGGGCAAAGTGATAATTCTAACTCTTCAGTATCACAGAGATTATCTTTGTAAAATCAACTCAGTAGGCATTCTCTGAGCCTATAATGACTGTGGCAATTTGAGGCATTTAAGCAGCCAAGTCCTTTTGTAGTCAATAGTGTCTATGTTTGGCTGAGTAAGAAAGTTTCCCATGTAGGGTGGTCAGATGACTAATACCTGTAGTTAACCCACTGGACCGATAGTAGATGCTCACTTGGAATCTCAAGACACTCTTAAGAGAGTTCAAAATCTTAGTGATAATAGTCATGATTTTCCACATAACAGAGAAATGAATACCAAATAGATAAGGCATAGAGAAGTCTCTAACTAGACAAGACATTGAATTAGAAAAATCCTAGTGAGAGCTATGGTGTTCTTGCTTAGATTGCCTCACTCTGGATCACCCACCTCCTCTCTCCCCTACGCCGCTCTGTCAATAGCGTCAGTGCCTGCTTACTCGCTAAGTAGGTTTAGGTGGTCCTAAGAACCTGGGGTTTCCTTTGACAAATGGAGGAATGTGAGGAGGATAGAGGTTGTGCATTGTTTGATGTTCTTGCAAAAGGTTCATGAAGCCAGAGTCCATGCCAAGGTGATGCTACCATGGTGGAGACTGTGGGTGAAGTTAGAGTAATGTTGCTCCACCCAACGGTTTCAGGGCTTTGAAGGAAAACCCAGCTGACATTTTCAGTGGTACAAAAGTTTAGCTGAGAGGAATTTTGAGGGCTAAAGGTTAAAATGATTTCATTACATGTCTGGCCCTCTTCTTAAGCAACTTGTCAGAAGTTTCCAGCATGTCTGTCTAGTTAGAATCTGCACTTCTAGTGTCTAGGACAGTATCTGATAGGAAATGAGTTTGCAACATATTCTCATTCAGTCAATGAAATTGCTTTTGGAGATTTCAGACTTCCACCCATTTCCTCATCAAATGGTACTTTGATCTCACTGTCAAGATGAAGAGACAGAGAGGGGGGACACAGAAAGGTAGAGAGATTGATTGACAAGAGAGACATTGCTGGCAAGGTGTAAGTGACGTATAATAGCCTAACAGCTTATCTCTTTCCAGAGGTCTTTTAATAGAGAATAGAATAATAAACTTGAGAAATATGTCCATATTAGGATTTTTGGCAAAAGAAAGAAAACGGTGAGCAAGACATCCTTTTTAATAGGAAAGGAGGCAGCAAGACAAAAGGGGTTCCCTCCATGCCTCTCCAATAATTCTGTGTTCATGACTTCCTGTTCTCCTTCTTCTCAAGTCACACGACAAATTCATATTTTCTAATTGTTACCTTGCTCTTCATCTTGATAAAGCAAAAGAATTTTTATTTTCTAATAGAGAAATCTTTTTCCTTGTTGCTTAAGCTTAATTGAATTTCCTATCTTATATTCTATGATTCCGGTATTCAAAAAGTGTTTCTCCTCTTGAAATGAAGGAAAATTTTTAAGCTTAAAGATTAGGCTTGATGAAGCTTGCAGGGTATAAGAGTGAAAACCATGTGCATGTGCAAACCAGAACATGACAGATTCCCAGAAGTCTCTGAGAAATGCAGGAGTCATATGCCCAATTGCAAAATCAACACTATCATTAAATACGTGGTAGAATGATAACACGAAGTACAAGCCTGGCCAAAACCCACAAGCCCTGGAACAGGTTCAAACCAAACACAGACAGGAAGCCACCCACCCAAGGATAGAGAGGTTAGGTACTGCTGAGCAAAAGGCAAATGTGCCCAATGACTGATAGTCAACTCTCCTTGGTGAGTGAGTCTGACTAGCGCCTCTGAATTTAGAACTGGGGAAAAGAGTAAGTGGATCCAAAAACATTTTAGAAAAAAGTGGAGACATAAAACATATTGTAAGTTAGAAATTTGAAATATTTTTATTATTTTTCTACTTTTCAAGGAATTCAAATCCTTTAATAGTTTTAGTTATTTACTTGGCTATATGGCTCTAAACAAGTTCCAGTAAAATATTTTATAGTATGGGTTATAGGTTGATAACTAAGACCTGGTTTTTACTTAGACATGAGAAAGTTCTAGTTAAGCTGTTATTATTGTCCTCTACCCTCACATTTTAATTGAGTTTTATGATATAACTTTGGATGGTGTAGATTGATTTTCATACTACTTACCATCGCCGCCACCACCATCTCCACTACTATCACTGCTTCAGCTAGATAACATGAATAAAACATTGAACAGATGCCAGACACTGTTCTAAGCATTTGACATATATTAACTGCAATTTATCCAACAGCAATCCTATGAGTTAGTGTTATTACTATCTCCAATTTTTAGAAGAGGAAATTGAGTCACAGAGAGATTAAGCAACTCTGTTTGTAAGTGGCCGAATCAGGATGATTACAATAACATGGACTTCCAATGAGAGCAAAATGAACATTTTTTTTAAATGGGGAATTTTTTTTGAAAACTTTTTTGGGTCTTGGAAGTAATTATACAACATTTATTCACAAATTCAAATATGTATAATGCGTCTACTATGTGCCAGGCCTTGTGCTGGGGACTGGAGCTATCAAGTTGATATAGGTATCTGTCCTCATTTAAAGGCGTACAATGATGAATATTCTAGTTCTATTTGCACATCCTTAAAACAACTGTTACTCTGTGAGGACTCTTGGAGAAAGGCTTGAGCAGCAATTTCTTCCTAACCATTTCAGTTGCTCTGCTAACAGTCTCAGCTGGGCATGTAGGAAAGCAGAATGTCTCTGCAGAAAGATTCCCCTTCCTTGCTTTTTGTTAATAGAACCATTTTGGCCAGATGTTCCTTCACACCAGTCAGCAGAAATCTGTCCAGTTGAACATGGCCGATAGTTTGACCCAGAGGGACGGTTCCTTCAAGGATGTGTTAGTCTATCCAGAGCTTCCTGTGCACCTTAGTAGGGAAGAAAAGAACACCTGCTCTTCCTCTAACACCAAGGTCACTCAATTCAGCCTGAGAGAGGGCACAGGTATTGACTTACAAGACAATTTTCTAATCAGGAGTATTCTATGCCTCCCTTGTAAACCTAAGAGGACCCGGGTAAGCCAAGATAAAGTTCTGTATTGAATCTCTACACCACCTTCCTTTGTGTTTGGTAGTATGCAGATTGCCAGGTTCTGTTCCTGAGCCCGGTGTTCTTGGAAAGTGAGGATAAGTTTTCAACTCTAAAGTGCTGAGCACATATCTCACAGCATAGTATCAAATGTACTTACATATTGTCTTGTCCGGATAAAGATTTGAGGGCAAGTAGTTTACTTGAGAAGTTTATCGCTTTCTATTGACACAAAAATTCTGAGTAACCAGCAGCTATTGCTGTATGTTGTCGTACAACAATAAGCAGATATTTAGCTTGGGGATCTGTAGCATTGAGCTGATTTGAGCCAGGCTCAGCTGATCTTGCCTGGACTTGCTCACCTGTCAGGGTGTTAACTGGTTGCCAGCTGATCTGAGAAGGCCTCAGATGGGAAGAGAGGTGACTTCGCTCTGCTCCACGAGTCTCTCATCCTCTTCCTAAGATCAGGACCTGAGACAGGGTGTGTTCTTCTCATGAAGATGACAGAGGGCAAGAGCAAGCAGAAAAACACAAGTATGTTTTAGAGCCTCTATTTTGGTCATGTTTGCTAATTACCACAGCAAAGTCACAAAGCAGGTCCAGGAAGCAGATGCCAAGACTGCCACGATGAGATTAAACATGTAAGAATTATGTTATGGAAAACAGCTGTGAGAGAGAATGAGGAAAAAGCCTAGAAACACTAGGATAGCCAAGGGACCACGATGCAGGTCTGACCCTGCTGAATGAGAGAGGGAAAGAAAGTTGGGTGGAAGTGGCCTAGACTGTACTGAAATCTAAAAATACTTTGGCAAGGCCACTGCAGAATCCTCAAGCCAAAGCGGGCCATCAGAGGAATCCTATGTCTCCCAAGAATGGTCAGTCTTTGGCTAGGGGCAGTTTCTAGGAAACATTTCCTCAGTACAGATGTAGCGATGAATTTTAGAACATAGCAGCTGGGGGTTGAGGCCCATGGTCAGTTGTGCTTCATGTAGTTGGAGGCCTGTGAGTTACATTCTCATGGCTGCCACATAAGTCCAGCCTAGATTCAGAAGTTGGGGGAATATATTCTGCCTCTTTAGTGAGAGGAATGGCAAGGTGACATAGCAAAGAGTACGGATATAAGGAAGGGTAAAGATTTGGGACCATTAATACAATCAGTCTACCATATGAGGTGAAGGAAATGCCAGCAGAGGAGTGAGGGGAGTGAGACAAAGAAAAGAAGCAACCAATAAAGAGTGTACACCAAAGTAGCCACCACTGTGGGAGGCCAGACTTAATTCATTAGCAGAATTCTAGGAGACAATGTAAAACACTCATTGCTGAGATATCCCACCCAAGGGGCAAGGGAGAGGATGACTATTTACAGTTCAGTTTGGACGGATTTAGATTGGAAGACTAGAATCATGGAAGAAAAATGTCTAGAAAGATAAGGGTCCAGATAATAGAGGGTCTTGATTGCTAGGCTAAGAAGTGTGTAGTTTGCTGATAGGGAGTAGTGAGTGGCATTGTGAACATTTTTAAGCATAATCAGGGTTTTACATAATCTGGAGGTCAAGCTGACAGTGGAGTAAGGATGGGTTGGATCATGGAGAGATAGAAGGAAAGGAAACTAGTTATGAGCCAATTATAAAAGTCTAAGTAAGAAGTTTGAGAGCCTAAACTAGAGTACGTCAATGGAAATAGACAAGGGTGGATTTAACAGACTCTTGACATGGAAGGGGAAGATTTGGTGAATACTGATACATTGTGGGTGGCAAGGGCTAGGAAAGTTAAAGATGAGGGGAAGAGTGTCTGTCAGTCTGTGGGGCTGAAGGAATGGTGGGGCTTAGGACAGAAATGGTGAAATTAGGAGAATAGAAGAATGAAAATTTATTCTTGGTGGAGGAAGATTAGTGATGTTAGATGCTTTGTTTGGTTTCACTCTTATTAGGTTGAGATACTGACAGAAATGCCAGTTAGAGACCTTTGTAGGCAGCTGGGCACATAAAACTGCAACTCAAGTGAGACTCAAAGCTAAGAATGTAGAATTAGGAATCATTCCAATGGCACCAAAACTATGGCCCAGCATGAAACAGGAAAGAGGTGATACGGAATGTTCTCACGGCTTGCTGGCCAGATCTGACTTCCTATATCTGACTCATCAGAGAAAAGATGACTTCTCTTCTGCTCAGGGCCAGCCCAGTTCTTTCCCCCATCTGAAGCTAGCCAAGGCACCGGAAGCAATCAGCGAAAACTTAGGACTGAGGGAGAACGGATGGACTTAAGAGATTGGTCCCCTCTCTCATACAAGTATCTATTAACTCCTGACCCTGGTCTGCATTTTTTTTTCAGCTGTACCTATGTTTTTCTCTATCTATCTTCTTTTTTCTGCCTCATTTGCAGGAATTTGTAAACTGTTATGAATTTGTCTTTGAAAAATACTACCTACAAGATTGCTGGTTTCCCAGTTAGTGTCAGAATTGGAGGAAAAAACACATGAGATATGCAAATAAGACTGGGATAAATTCTTCAAGGTAAGTGGTATTTGCACCTAACCCGGGTTTGAGACTATAAACCAAATGCAAATGCCAGTGGAAATCCCCAGGTTCCTGCCAGACAGATTTAGATAGGACCAGGGCAACATTGGCTCTTCCGACAGCTGATTCACAGAAGATGTCATAATTATTTGCAGCGTAGGAGGTAGTTCACTTCAAGGTCCCTGACAAAACTGAGTTGCTGCTTTACATCTTTCCTGCATGCCTGGAAAACTTTCTCCTGCCCACATGCAAAGCTATATTTGCCACTTAAAGGAGTTCTTTATTAAATTCACCAACACTGCCAGAGTGAACTCTACTCTGTTGTTTTCCACTGAATGATATTCCATCATTTACTATGTTTGTGCTGTGTGTCATCTTCCTTCCCAAACAATTATGTGCTTATTAATAATTATAACAACTACTCCATATTAAGTGTATCTTATTGCCAAGATCTGTGCTAAGCATTCTACCTATATCACCTCATTTTCCTCTTTACAATAACTCTCTGAGGTAGATAGTGTCTCCATTTTAAAGTGAAGAAACAGATTCATTGGCATTAGTAACCTACCGAAAGCCATATGAATCACAAGTGGCAAAGCTGGGTTTTGAACCCACAACATCCCATTTATTTAAATAACAGAATATGTAAACATGCACATATCGTAGTTGTGGAATCACTTCTATTATATTTTCTATATTGTTAAGCCTGTAAATTGACTTGATATTTTGTTTTTATGTGACCTCTCCAACTTGCAATTTCTGGCTTCTTGGTTAAGTTGCTAAACATGGTGGTGGTGGTAGCTGTCCTATATAATTAGGTCATGAAGTTCTGATCATCTACCTTATTTGTCTCAGTTTTTTTTTTTTAATGGCACCTCATGTCCCACTAATAATCATTACTTGAGATACCTGTGAAACAGTAAAGTAACAAAGATAAGAATAGTACTGCATCATGGGCATGGAAACTTCTGCCTCTGAGGTTGCATCATTTCTGTTTATGTAAGGTAGGGCTTTGCCCTCACTGAACTACACTGAATAAATGGACATCAACTTAAAAGTGTTATGGCTTTGAATGGACCAGATGATGTGGACAAAATGCCAGACACAGATATCATCCACTCAAGACAGGCTGGCCACCAAGAGGGGTCCCCACAGGATACCATTGTCCTGGTCAAAGGGCCGCAGACCAGAGTCTGGCCTTTAGCTGTGTGGTTTTAGAAACTGGAATATATAAATACAATAGAAATGGATCAGAATAGATTTAGTTAACCTTAGAGAATAAGTTGCAAAATCAGGACGGGAATTTATTATTGTGTTTCCTAGATGCTAAATTGCAACTTTTTTTTTTAACACTTCAACATTTTTGAAATGAAGATGTTTCTTATGATGGAAAAACTAGTTTAATATGTAGTATTTCTTTTTCTTTAACTTTCTTTTTAAATAAGTGGCGTATGCTGTAATCAGCATCTTAGCACTGAGAAAATATGGCAATTAAAATTTGAAATATAAGTCCCAAGAAGACTAAGAACTAGTGCATTTTCTCCCAGTCTGCAATGTACACAGGAAGTAAAATTATACTCAGATGGTTGCTTGGGTACTCAAAATCCAATCAGGGAGAGTTCTTTGCTATAAATGTTGAAAGAAATCAGGCTAAGCTAATTTAATGCATCCATCTCTATGATCAGAATGTAAGTGCCAGTTCCTTAGAGGGAACGTGGCAGCCATGGCAGATATGGTGATTGGCTCTGAACGTCCATTCATACCTCCTTCTAGTGGGCATTCCTGTACTGCAGAGGTTAGAAAGGTAGAACTTACCATTTCCATTCTCCCATGTAACTAGGGTTCTGGAGGTGAACTAGGTTCCTCCAGGGAAATACATTTACACAATATTTGGGAAAGACTAGCGGCTGAGGCCATTTTTATTTTCTGAGGCTTTTGACTGTTTTCTGCTAACAAGCAACAGTGTTCCAGCATCCGGTCTCCTGCTTTGAGAACTAGTTGACGTGGCGGCAGCTTTGTGACCCCCGCATCATAGCTATCACGGTATGTTCTTGACTTGAAGAGTTTCAGTGGCAGTTTCTCGATTTCTGATCCTCTTGATTGAGGCAGAGCCAGTTCTGTAGTGTTCTTGGGGGAGAAGTTTCCGTGGCTGGGGAGAGGGTTCCATAATTGTGATTTCAGTTTCCTGCACTGAACCCTGCTGATACAGTGATTTCCCTCTGATACTCACATTCTTTCTTTCATTATTTTAATGTATTTCATGGTGTAGCAGTTTTGACAACTGGGGAGCCATTGGTCTCTTTAGGGTAATTGTGTAGCTCTCTTCTCCGTCCTATGATGTATTGATTCTATCTTTTGACGCTTGAAGAACAATGTTATTTCCAAGTTTTGGGGAGCAGTTCATTTTTCCCTCCTTCACTATCAACAGGAAAAAGTAAAAAATGGACAGGGAAGATGTTTCAACACGTTGCTACAGATGTAGCAACCACATCTACTTACGACATGTAAGTAATGGAGAACATCACCAAATGTGAAAGTACATCACACAGTGATGCTATTGCAAGCCATTTTATAGTTATTAAAATTTATACTTCTTGTCACTCTACACATTAAAGTGCATTAGCCCAGAGTCATCTCTTACTTACAGTAAGCATTTTTTTTTTCCCTGTGAAACAATTGCTTTTTTCTCTTTGGCAGAACAACAGTCCAGCAGGTCAGCAGTATAGAGTAGCTTAACAATTTTATGCAAGTCACAGCGGATACGGGCCCAGACCATGAGGAATGATACCTGTTTATTCACATGGGCAAGGAAAATATAATTTGGAAGACTTAGTATTTTGCATAGTCTTCTTCCATCTTCCAAACATAAGATAACATAAGAAATTATGTTTCCAAATGAGAATTATAAGATATGACACCCCCTCTTTCCTCTAAAACCATCAGATTGATCCAAGGTAAAACCATCTTTGTGACTTAACCTGGGATTTGACACACCGTCTAAGGTCCCTCAAGAACTAATAACCTACTAAACAACTTACCATTTGCTTCTTCTCAGGAACCAACAATTATTTCTCTTTTAAAACTAGCTAAGATACTTTTATACCTGTGACACAGCAATCCCATTCCTTTTTATTTCCCATTGCAGCTCCTTGTTTTATCTACTCATTATATTTAATTATTTTTAATTTAACAAACCAAAGCTACAACCTCTGTTCACCAGGATAGGTAATTCTCGCTCACAAGGACAAATCCAGGCTTTGTCTACTCAGAAATACTTTTTTTTTTTCTAAGATACTTCCTCAGAAAAGAGAGAGAATGGAAACATTGGAAGCTCAACACTAGGTCTGGCCCAACAGACATTCAACTAATTTCTCTTTTTTCTTAAGGTTGGAAAAGAACCAAGGGCCTTTTTGTAGAACGGAGAAGTGTGGGCTCAGTGATATCATGTCAACAGGATGTGTCCCCAACTCTCTTTAATGACTCATTATAAATTCATACTCCATCAGTATATCTAAACTCTACATTGTTCTCATTTTGTGCAATATCTTGGGGTGTTTATTTCTGCACGAACTTTGTGGTTATTGAGGTTCAAGTTCCTTCCTTAAATTCCCAAGTGTTCTGGAATTGTCTAAACCAGACTGTGTCCATTCTTTAACAAGTAGGAGAAGATGATAGCCAAAAAATGAAAACAAGAATGTGGGTTTAAAAAGGCACAGGAGAGATTAAATAACAGAAAGCAAAAGGAAAGGATTTCTTTGCTTCTTCCCTCGTCTCTTCTTTGTCTGTCTTCTGTTATGTTTGCCTTTTCTTTAACTATCTTCGGTTTATACAATCAGGTTTTCCTCCTCCTCTCTGCACTATTCCCTATACATACTCCTTTTGAAGCCAGGGCATGTTGATGGGTAACAACTTTGTTGATACCATGTGCCATGATGTAGAGCAGAGAAGTAGGAGTCGTGTTTCTCCATTCATGTTGGGGTTTCTACAGTGTGCAGGATGCTTACGGCAAAAATAACCACCACGGCCACCACCACCATCACTAAAACAGTTTATGTTTGTATAAGTCTATTGTTTTCAGGAAGCTTTCATTGTAATTTCCACCCCCAGTAGCATCCATCCATTTGCCTTTATTCTGTTCTTCACACTGAAGAAATCCACTTTTTTTACAACACAAATTTTCCAACATTTGAAAAACTTATCACATCTTCCATAGCGCCTTGCCCCCCAACCTGAGGATCTCGTTTGTCGTGCATTTCAACTCCTCATTACTCAAGTTACTTTTTCTAGTCAAAGTCCTTAAAATATAGTGCAGAGAACTGCAAAGGATCTTTTTGACTGTTATTTTTGCTGATCCTGAAAGGATGCTTAAAAAAGCACAAGTTAACATTCTGTGTTTTTTCACACTTTCGGCATATATTGAACCTGAGGTCAACTAAAATCTCCATATCTTTTTTATAAGCCTGGTTCCTCCTATGTTCTTTTGTATAATTTTGTTTTTGTCTTAAATGTAGGATTTTATTTTTGTTTCCTTTAACTTTCAACTTGTTGGTTTCAGCCCCCAATTCCTGGTTGTTAGAAACAATTTTGAATCTTGAGTTTGTCAATTTATTTAGCTATAGTTTTAATTTTGATAACAGTATTTTCAATGTCCCTGAGGACAAAAACCTTGTAGCTCTAAAATGTGGTCCGTTATAGCTGTTCATTATAATTAAATTAAATATTAACAGATTAGAGCCATGTGAAGCGATGCTAGAGAATTATATCCCCTAAAGAAAATCTTTTTCTTACTGTTTCTAAAAATACTCTACATTTCCTCTTAATTAAAATCAATATCTGGTATTACACACAATGTGTATAAGCAAAAATAAGAAAATAAAAGTCACCAGTAATTTCTCTGTCCAGACATAACCAATGCTAACATTCTGGAACGTGTCTTCTAGTCTGTTTTCATGCATATATATCTATCTTTGAAATGGAACTGTAATTGTACACACTGTTTTGCCGCCTACTTCTTCACTTAATGATCTACCTTGTCTACTCATTAAATATTTTCCTAAAACATCATCTTTAATTGCTCCATAGTATTCCACTGTGCAAATATATGATTATTCCATTTTATCATTATCTTCTTGTTGTTGACAATAATTGTATTCAATATTTTATGTATCCACCTACTTCTTCCCATTAAACATTTGCTCTCTGACTAGACTGACTGAAGGCCTCTCATTCTTCCAAGTGGCTCTGACAAGAAAGGCAATAGGGTACCCTCCAAGGAAGATTTACGGTAGTGTTGGGTTGGCCCTACTCTGCATGTTTGTCTTGAGTAATTTCTTTCTGTTCTACTGCCACTTCTAGCATATTGAAGATGGAGAACTCTGGTAGGAAGAATGAGATGGAAGAGTGCCAAGTAGCTCTAGTAGATGGCAGAAGAGATTGATTTTCAAAGCACATTTAATGAGCACACTCTCCTTTCATTAAAATTGAGTGTTATTAACCATATTATCTTATCTTCCAGGGAAAAAGTATATTGTTTTCAGTTTCTAGAAGTTCTTAAATTTGGAGAGTTGCAATGAAGGAATTGAAGGTAGGGTTTTGTTTTTAGTTCCCTTTTCTGTGAAGGACCATCCAGTTCTATATCTGTCTACTTCTCTCCTTCCCTACAGCCACCATCTTGTCCAAACCAGGAGTATTGCACTATCCTCACTTGGAGTTGAATGTTTCCCACCTAGCCCCTACCACTCCTCTTTATTCTCCACATTGTGGCCAGGATGATCTCTTCAAAAATAAGTTTCATCATGTCATATCTTCTCTAGAAAATTTCAATGACTGCCCATTGTTGTGAAGATGACTTGTCCCACAAAGCCCAGGGAATCCGTGGCCCGAGAGGCAGAATAGTGCTAAGTTAAGAGCATGGACTCTGGAGCCAAGACAGCCACAGTTCAATTCCTGCCTCTAGCACTCACTAGCTGGGCCAATTTAAAGTTACTTAACTTCTCCATGCCTCAGTTTCCTCACCTATAAAATAAGGCTAATAATTGTTCCTCTCTCATAGCGTTTTCAGGAAATTTGAAAAAGTTAATATTTGTAAACCCTTTAAAAATCTCCTGGAGACATAATAAGTGCTATGTAAGTGTTAGCTATTATTATTATCTTTTCAGCTTCATGTCACCACTAATACCCTCCCTTCCCTCCAGCTTCCTAGGTTCCAGCCAGCATGGCTTTCGGTCACTTTCTTAAATGCTGTCCCGCCTCTCCCAGCATGTTCTCCTTCCTCTCCCTATTCTCTCCCTTTCTGTAGTGAACTCTGACCCTGCCTTGAGCATCAGCACTCCCTGATCCCTGAGACCAGGATCTTTCCCTCTTGGCCTTTCTTTTGTGATTATTTGATCAATGTTTGCCTCCCCTGATAGAGGAGACAGTAGTCTGCTTTGCCAATCACTGTAGTTCCTATGCCTAGTGCAGTGTTTGACATAGAATAGCACTGGATAACTATTTGTTGTTTGGATTAATAAGTGCTTTGGCCTAGAAACTTCTGTCATGTCATGTCACATCATACCAGCAGGTGACACCAAAATGTATATTATCAGCGACTAAGCCACTGCACTCTAGAGCTCTCACAGCATAGTCTGAAGTCCAAGAACAGTTTAGAATAACTGTTTCTCGTTTTTTTAGGAGTAAAAGAAGTTTGGGAATGTCACAGACCTTGACTCATATGTTCAAACAAATCTTACCTAGTAGCGAGTGATCTTCTAAGACAGTCATTAAGGATTATGA
This sequence comes from Ceratotherium simum simum, assembly GCF_057802395.1. Lineage (NCBI taxonomy): Eukaryota > Metazoa > Chordata > Mammalia > Perissodactyla > Rhinocerotidae > Ceratotherium > Ceratotherium simum. Next base: position 60,513,779 of record NC_141907.1, on the reverse strand, counting down.
AAATTTGATATTCATAAATGAAAATTGTTATGCTTCTAAAATTTAAGAGGCTCTGCATTTAATATCCTACTAAGGAACCTCACTGTCAAACAACACTTGGCAAGATCTTCTAATGTACAATAAGGTCATTGGAAATTCCCAAATTTTCAGAAAGATTCCTTAATCTCATTACAATATTAGTGTTTTTTTAAGCTAGTTTTGGTTTTCAATTGCTTCTGTTATTTTATTATTTAATTTGTTTGTAGAATTATGCCTAGATTACACTTTTCATGATGGCTTTGTTGCTGCATAATTGCTGAAATGCTACTATTTTTGTTTTTCTTTTGTTCCTATCTGGTTCTTTATATAGCATAGCTTTTTTCCATGGTAGAATCAGTGAGGTAGGTGGGTCCTATTTTCTTTCTTTTCCCTCTTAGCTAAGCGGCTCCTGGTCAAACAAGTTTAAGGAATGCTGCTCTTGAGCAGGGCTTGGAGAGAAGAGTGAATGTCTGTGCAGAGAGCTGGCACTGGGAGATTCTGGGGACCTAGATCTAAGTCAAAAGTGGGAAAAAATCTTGGTTTTCTAAAGTTTAATTTTACTCATGCAAAATTTGCATTCTATTCTAAAACGAACCAAATACCTATGATACTCTCAGATTTGGTATTTAAAAAAAACAGGTTTATTTCTAATTATATACCACTGATTAAAACCGATGATTTTGGGGCTAGACTGGAGGGGTAGTGGTTAAGTTTGTACATTCTGCTTTAGTGGCCTGGGGTTCGCAGGTTTGGATGCCAGGCGCAGACCTACACACCGCTTGTCAAGCCATACTGTGGCAGCGTCCCATATACAAAATAGATGAAGACTGGCACAGATGTTAGCTCAGGAACAATCTTCCTCAAGCAAAAAAAGAGGAAGATTGGCAACAGCTGTTAGCTCAGGGCCAAACTTCCTCACCAAAAAAAAAACCCTGATGATTCTGTAGGGAAGGCCATTTCATCCGGTAACATGTGCACTCCAAGCTGAGCACTTCCAAATATCTATTTCCTCCTGATTGTACAAGTTTGGAAGATGAAAATATCAGTGGACAGAAAATGGAAAATAAATATGTTCATGTGAAAGATTTACTCTAAGCTAACTAAAACATACTAGATCAATACTCACTTTATTTTTCCATAAAATGATTGTTTTATTTCAAGAGTTTTAAAATTTAAAATTTAAAAGTATAAGACTACTTTTAAGACTCCAATTACAATCTGTCCTAGAATTTACCAGAGAAGTCTCTGATTCTCATATACTCTGGCCTCCCTTCTTCTATGACTTCGTTTGGATGAGTGTGAGATACAAATGTAGCAGTTTCTGTAGACATTGTAACTGTTGGAAGACAAAGAAAACCTAAATAAATTCAATTTATAGATAATCATCAAGTCCTATTTACCCTAACTCTTCTGTGATCAAACATTTTATAAGGCTTCAAGGTCATTTGGCAGCTCTCATTCATTTATTTATTATCTTTTTCATTCATTTATTATTTTTTCCACAAGGCAATGCTCTAGATGCTGTGAATAATAAAATATATGGGTGATATCGTCCCTGTCCTCTGCAAGCTTACGAAATAATTTTAGTACATTTAGATGCTTGTTATAGGTTCAGTCCTTCCACTCACATTATTCTCCTCCTCCCAACTCTTGTTTGTTGAACCTTTCAAAAGCAGCTAATTCCAACCCAATAAAAAAAATACAAAGTTCAGGGAAAAGTAGTGTGGTCATGATTGGGGACTCGGGGTCTGGGACAGAAAAGACGATGAACCGTTTTCTTCCTGCATGGAATAGGGAGATGTATTAAAAATTAAAATAACATAATTTGGCTTAATAATCTTAAAAAAATAATAATTAACATTTCCAATTATTTTACATATATTAACTTGTTTCTTCCTAGTAATAACCCACGAGGTCAGTACTACTGTTGCTCATAATTTGTAAATGAGGAAACAGGCATCTTTGATAAAGGCTGGAAATTAGCACCAGCAACTGAGAAAAAAAAATGTCAGAGTTTCATTATTGTTCTTTCTTGGAGTCAGTGTTGAAAAACGTCTTGACAGTAGACCTACAAGTTAATGGGTCTTTTTTGGAATTTTAGTAACTAAATCCTTTAGAATAAATAAAAGGGAACTTAAATTATACTGAATAGTATTGCAGATTTCTTGTATTTGCTTTAGTGTTGATCCATTAAGGGCAGTCTATGAAATTACATTAACTGAGGTGGGCTTAGCAGGAAGACATCAAGTCTTAAGGAATGAAGTTTCGATCCAAGTTATCACTGGCTAGAGTTCAATGGAAGAATTCCCATGCAACTTGTTTTAATTTTTGAAAGAGATAGTCTTAAACCAAGAAGTATTGTGCTAAGCTCAAAGAAAGAAATGAGACACAATTTTCAAAAAGGTTGTGAATTCTAAGACTCTTCCTTTTCATATTCTGCAATACGATCTCTCATTAATTGCAGCAGATCTGTTTTCAGCAAAAATGAATAAACAAGTATATGTCAGAATGAAAGAAGAAAAGAGAACAGTGGCTTTTTGATAGTTTTGAGTTTAAGGGGTAAAAAAATTCAACCAGAAAAATGGAAGAAAATGTTAACATTAATCTTTGGCTATTGTGGCCATACCCATGATTACCATGGCAACAGGTGGCAAACAATGACATAGTCTCTCAGTTTGACTGCCAAGTTTGAGGAACTAGTCACACCCTGCACAACTCAAAGGGCTGTGTCTCTATCCATCTTTTCCCAGCTAAGTGGCTGTTGAAAGAGCAAAACCACAGAGACACTCATCAGCATCAGAGACATTATTAGTTAATTAGTTCATACATTTATTTATTCATTCATTTATTCAGCAAATATTTATAGTCCAGCTACCTAGAAACCCTTTCCCTAGAGGCAAAGACAGTTCTTAGAGAAAGCTTGATATGCTGCTTGATCTGTTTTTCCCCTAAAGAGGCTATCTTAAAAATAATAATGCTCTTTTCGTGTTTCTTTAAAAAAAAAAAAGCCTATGAATTTTTAGGAATATGAAGGTACAGGCTGTCCCTTCCCTATCAGCGGGCTATTGGGGCAACACAAATAGCTTGACAACATTTCCTTTCGGCACCTCTGAGACTATTGAAAGTTGAGCCCCTCCAAGAGTGGGGAGTCTGCTGAAGCCACCAGTGGTGAGTCCCCAACTCAAGCTCTCTTTAAGCTCTCTGAGGATGATTTTTTATTTTTACCGAGTAAAGGCTTTTGATTTAGTCTTTAATTCTAAAGATTAAAAGAGCTTATATTCCCAAGAGCAGAAATGAAACAAATAAGGGTGACAAAAAGTGAAATAGAGAAAAATAAAAATGCAAGAACATTTTTGGAAATCAATTATATATTAGGCACGTGATGTACATTATTTTAGGCAATTCTGACAAGTGTATTAATTAGATAGTATATTACCCACACTTTACAGATGAGGAATATGCTCAGTGGGTAGCCCTAGGACTGGTCTCGGGTTGGGCAGAGCCAGGATTCCAACTCAAATCCATACGACTCTAAACTCAGGACCTTTTCACCACATAAGCAGAGATCATCGATTTGTTGAACAATGGTTGTTAGCACATTGCTCAAGCAGAGTCTGCTGGAGTTTCAGTCATTTTGATGTGTGTGTAATTTCACTCCAAATAAGACACAATTAAGATCATCAGAGAAACATGGAAACTCAAATGACATTGGTTCATGGCAAAAGGTGTGAGATCCAGACTATTACTCTGATGAGACGGCTGCCTAGTTACTGACTGACTCATACACTTTCTTCAGGAATGGCAAGTGTAGGAGTAAGGCTATGATTGTTTAAAAAAGAGGGAATTAAGGTTATTTAGAAAGAAAGTTTTTATGTTGTGCATGGATATTAAGTAATTAGAAAAATTATAGAATTCATGGCCCAGAAAGTATTGTTGGAATACCCACTAATTTATTCATTCACTTACAAACTCAAGAATATTTTTAAATTGAGTAATATGTGCCAGGCATTGTTCTAGATGCTGAAGACCTTGCCAAGATAATTAACATGCAGTGTCTCCATTTATGTAATGTATTTTAAACTGTCTATGAGCACCTCCTCTACACCAAACACTGTTTCAGGCAGTTGGAATACTTCAATGAATAAAAGAGACAAAAGCTTATGCTCACGTGGAGCTTGTGTTCTGCTGGCAGAGATAAAACATAAACAAATAAATAGGACAGATGATGATAAGTGTTATGGGGAAAAAATAAAATTAGGCTGAGGGAGTGGGGTGTATGAAACTAGAGAGAGAGAATTAAAACAGGAAGGTCAGAGAAGGTCTCACTGGGAGAGTGATGTCAATCAGCTGTAGAAGGAGACGTGGGAGTGAGTCAAGCAAACATCTTGGGAACAAATATTTCCTGCAGAGGGAGGAGCAAGTGCAGGAGCTCTGAGGGAGCAACGTGCCAGGGGTGTTTGTGAGGAAGAATGATGCAGTCAGTGTGGCTGGAGTGAAACGAGTGTGGAGAGAGCAGCAGAAGGGATCCCAGCTCCTACTGGGAACTAGACTGTGTGAGGCTTTGCAGGCCAAGTTAAGGATGTTGGCTCTCACTCTTAGGGAGAAAGGAAACCATTAGAAGACTATGAACTGATGGATGACGTGACCTGACAAGTTTTAAAAGGATCCCTCTGGCTTCTGTGATCACAATAGCCTATAAGAGAGCAAGGATAGAAGCTGAGTGCCACTTACAAGTATTGCAGTAATTCAAGTGGGAGATGATAGTGTCTTGGACGAGGGTGAAAATGGTGAAAAGTGGTAGGATTCTGGAGAAGAGCACAGAAAATTCTAGGAAGCTTGTCCTGGGCAGTGCTGCTTCTGGCAATAGCCAAGTAGCTCCTATACTACCAACTTGCAGGTAAATAACAAGTACACATACTGAAGGTAATATAAAAAGCAATTGCCTGAAGGTACTGGGAAATAAATAAAAGCAGTCAGATACTAGAGGCAGGGTGCTGACACTTGAAAGAAAGGAAAGGAATTGAGTTTCCTGTCTTTGGTGGCTTTTAATCTGAGAGCGGATCCCAGTCTGCACTAAGAAAGAGCAGCTACACCCTGGATAATAGCTCTGTGGCCTTGCTAACTTAAAGAACCAGAGGACAGATTTTGGGAGACCTTAGCAGTTGTAAAGTGAGAGAGGTAATCCCAGGAAGGGGGTAGTGACAAAGAGAGAGCCTCAAATTCTATGCATAAACTCGGCCCAAATCTCTGGCTGACCTCTGAACCGTATACACACACAGCAGAATGCAGGCCGTCCACCTAAGACTGGAGGAACTAAACTTGATAGTAGAATTTGGAGCTTGAGTTCAGTCAAGCTAAGTGTCTGCTAAAACAAAACATTGATATTCTTCAAGGGAAAAAAAGAGAATCCAGAGTCTCTTTGATGAATTATTTTTTAATGTCCTAGGTACAATCCAAAATTATGAGCTTTATAAAGAAACAAGAAAATGTGCCCCATATTTAAGAGAAAAGGCAATTGGTGGAAACCAAGCCCAGGACAACTAGGATTGTTAGAATTGTCAGGCAAGAATTTAAAGTGCTTATAAATATATCTAAAATGTAAAGGAAAATATCCTCATAATAAACGAAAATATGGGCCATCTCAGTACAGAAATAGAAACTGTTTAATAAGAATAAAAAAGGAATTCTGGAACTGAGAAACAAAATATTAAAATAAAAGAAATGACTCAATGGGCTTATCAGCAAATTGGAAATGACAGAAGAAAGACCTAGAGACTTTGAAGAGGATTGATTAGAAATGATCTAAACTGAAAGTCAGAGAGAAAAAAGATTATTAAGAAATGCACATAGGCTCAGGAAAATATAAATATATAAATATAAAAAGTCTAATGTACATAAAATTGGCACTCCAGAAAGAGAAGAGAGTGAGAATATAGCAGAAAAAATATTTAAGTATATAATATCCAAATTTTTAACATTTTTGGTAAAAGATATAAATTTATAAATTCAAGAAATTCATTAAACTCCAGCAGGAAAACAAACAACTAAACCCGCATGTGGGCACATCATAATCAAACTTCTGAAAACCAAAAATAAAGAGAAAAATCTTGAATGCAGCCATAATAAAAAATGACATGTGTTATACAGTGGAATAATGATTTTAATTACCACTGATTGAAATAATAGAAGGCAGAAGAGAGTGGAATGATATCTTTAAAGTGCAAAAAAAAAATAAAACTGTCAGCTCAGAATTCTATATCTCCTCCTCCCCCCAAAAATCCTTCTAGAATGAAAGCAAAATAAAGACATTTTCAGATAAAAGAAAACCAAGAGTAGCAGACCTGTACCGAAAGAAATGCTAAAAACAATGCTCTTTGGGCTGAAGGGAAATGATAACAGATAGAAACTGGCATCTTCAAGAAGGAAGAAGAATGAAAATGAAAACATGTGCGTAAACATAAAATACTACTTTTTTCTCTTAATTTCTTTAAAGTACATATGATGATTTGAAGCAAAAATTGTATTGCTGTATTGTGGAGTTTCTAACATACACATGATGTATGACAACTGTAGCATAAAGATTGGGGAGAGAGGATAAATGAATCTATATGGTTGCAAGTTTCTTACATTTTGGATGATATGGTACAATACTAAGTATAGGTAGACTGTGAAAAGTTGAGGTTGTAGATTGTACTTCCTAGAGCAATCAGTAGAAAAATAATGAGAAGATACAGCTAAGGTGACAATATAAATTAGAATGAAAGTCTAAAAAATTTCAGTTAATTTTCTTTCCCAAAAAAGGTAGGAAATAAGAAATAGAACAGAAAGTAGAAGTGACAAACCCACACACACAAATAGTAAGATGGTGATAGTAAGTTTAAATTCAACTACATCAATAATGACAGTAAGTGTAAATAGACTAAACACTGCAATTTGAAGGTAGAAAACATTAAATTAGATCTAAAAATACCAAAACCCAACAACATGCTGTCTGTAAGACACTCATTTTAAATATAATAATACAGATGGGTTCAAAATAGTTGGTTGGAAAAGATACACTGTGCAAACAGTAAGAATAGGATGCCTGAAATGGTTATACTGTTACCAGATAAAGTAAATTTCAATACAAAGTTATTATCGGAGATAAAGAGGGACATTTTATGCTGAGCAAGGGGTCACTACTTCAGGAAGACAAAACAATCATAAATCTATATGTACTTAGTCAAGCTTTAAAACACATAAAGTAAAACTTCACAGAATTAAAAGGGACAACTAAATAATTCCACAATCATAGTTGGAGATTTTAACACTCCCTCTCAACAACTGATAGATCTAGAGAAAAACATCAATAAAGACATAAAAGATTTGAACAACACTATCAACGACCTTGACCTAATTGACATTTATAGAAAACTCCACCCCAAAACTAGAGAAAGCAACGTGTTTGGCCTGAATAACTGGAAAGATGGAGCTGCCGTTGCCTGAGATGGAGTAAGACTGTGGGAAAAGCACTTGTGAGAGAAGATCAGGAGTTCAGTTTAGACTATGCAAATTTGAGATTCTCCTTAGGCACCAGTGGAGACGTTGAATGGGCTAAAGATATATGAGCCTGGATTTCTGGCAAGGGACTAGACTAGAATGTAAATTTAGGAGTTATCAACATGTAAACAATATTTAAAGTCAAAGCAATGGCATTTTCATCAGAGCAGCCATGTAGCTAGAAGAGAGAAGAGGTTCAAAGATTGAGCGTCAGGGTGCTAGGAAACTTAGTTGTAGAGTTGCTGAAGAGGAGATAGTAATGGATATTGAGAAAGAGGTCATTAGTGACCATGACAGTTGGTTTTGGTGGAGTAATAGGATGAAATGCCTGACCAGAGCGGGTTCAACAGAGAGGAGTTGAGTGAATTTGGAGACAGTGAGTATAGATTGGAGGGTGGAGGTAGTAATTTTTTTCTCTAAAAGGATAGATTATAAATATTTCAGGCTTTGTGGACCATATGGTTTCTGTTGCAACTATTCAACTCTACTGTTGTGGTGCAAAAGCAACCATAGGCAATATATAAATGAAGGATAGATAATATGTAAATGAATGTGTGGTTTTGTTCCAATAAAACTTTATTTATAAAAACAGTCAATGACCTGGATTTTACCTGCAGGTTGTAGTTTGCTGCCCCTTGATGTAGATAAATATATTGAGGGGTGAGGCACTGAATTTGGTGGAAGCTGGAGAAGGATGTGGCAGGGGGAGGAGGCTCAAATGAGGGTCTATGTTATAGGAGACAGAGGAAAATGATTGCTAGAGTAATGACCTTGACTAATATTAATCCACTCAAGGAATTCACAGTTTGACAGGAGAAAGTTCAAAAATAAATATAATATGAGTTTGCCACCGTTTTGGTGAGAATTGAAGGTACGACTTTGAATGAGGTTGCCAAGGAGGATATGTGGAGAGAGAGAAGTAGGTTGAGGACATAGGAAGTATGTGATATATGAGGCGAAAGAGCAGCTAGAGAAGACCCCTAGAAGAGAGATCAGAGAGGCAGACCAGAATCAGGAGCAGAGCCGGCTTCATGGTCCTTTAACCTGTGCAGTCACACGGTGCCCTGTGCTCCGATGCCCATTGTGAATTCACGAAATTCACAATGATTTTTGAGCAAGTGGCCCTGGATTTTCATTTGCATTGAGTCCTGCAAATTATGTAGCTTGTCCTGACCAAGAAAGTAGAATTTTACAAAAGCAAGGGCAAGAAAGAGTTTTAATCAAGAGAGTTGGAATAAGGGGAACTTCTGGATAAAAATGGCAATGAAAAGGCATTACGACGTTGCTGTATTTCTCAAATTCCATGAAAACAAAAAAAAAATAATGATAGAAAAAATATGCCATTTTCAGAGACACAAGGAAAATATCATGACCTCAGACCACAAATTATGAAGCACACTTTTCAAATACTGTGGAGAGATGGAGTTCATCTCTATAGACACCCAGGTGGCATCATAAAAAGGCAAGGCCAATAAACCACTTGTATTTTCTATGATAAAGATTAAAACATGAGAGCCTGCAGATGTATTTTGTTTGACCTGCATGGTGTTTTTAAAATATAGAAGTTTCCCTTAAAAAAATCCACATTTTGGATTCTATTGAAAAGGAGAATCCAGCCACAATGGGCTCATATAAGCTGACAACAATCAGTTAAACTGAGTAGCTGCTATTCCCTTAGGATAGGGCATACTCTGCAGTTTACCACAGGACACACCACTCTCTCTTGTCTTACACTTGACCCATTCCACCCATTTAAATCATCAACTTTCCTTCTGTAAGCATTTTAGTTTCAAAACCCTGGTATATGACCTAACTTTCTAATCCAGGGATTCTTCTGGGGGAAATGGAATAAAAGAGAGCTTTGCTGAGACCCAGATTGACTACGGTGGGGAGAAATTCACCCAGGATAAAGAAAATCCTAGATTTGATGTGAGAGTATTTAAGAAAGCAAACTACATGGAGGCTATACACTCAGAGCACACTGTAGACTCTCCACCCCATTCCTTCCCCTCTATTCTTAAGCAAAGTGAATATAAATTCAAAGGTGAATATTAATCAGAAATAAATTTGCTGGGGATCCATGCCTAACATTGTAATTGATTAGTTCACTAAAAAAGAGGGAAAAATAAGCAAAGGAAGATGAAGTAAATATGTCAAAAATGAATATAAATATAAGGAGACTTCATATATTAATTCTCCAAAGTTTTATAGAAATTGTAGGCACCATGAACAAAAAAGAATTCTAAGAACAGATAAATCAGAGAAGTGACTTTAAGACAACAGAAGAGAGAGCTTTGCTAGGTAGCAGAGGTCAGGAAAAACACGAAAGAGAAAAATAAACCATTATAGAGATGAAAGCTGAATAAAAACAACAGAATGTAACTAACACGGCTGAAAGCAGAATCATGAAACAGGCACATATGCTTGAAGAAATCACACGAAATGATATAGAGAAAAACAATGATATAAAAATGATTATAGAGAAGATGACAACTATGGGCAAAGGAGAGCCAACATTCGTAAAATTATTTCCTGAGAAAAGAAGACAACAAATGGTCAGAAGACATCCTAGGGGAAAAAAATGTTAGTAAATCTATATATTGAAATGTCATTCTATGTTTTTGGAAACATTGACAGAGAATGATAAGCACTAAGACACATCCTAGTGAGTACCTTTAATTCAGTGAGAATTGATCATATGTGCACCCCATCAGAAAAAGCACATCACATACAAAGGGGGAAAAAATCAGATGGGCCTCTGATTGTTTCGTAGTAACACATATTGCCAGAGACAATGGAGCTAAGTCCTGAGGAAAAGAAAGTGCGAGCCGAGGATTTTACAATCAGATAAATGTAAAAGTATAAGCCACAGACATTCTGAAACACGCAAGATCTTAGAAAATATAGCACTCGTTAATCTTGTTCTCATTTTATTTGTGAACAGAATCTAGTGGTCTTGACCGCTGTACATATTTCTATATAGTGATATTTGCTTTGCTGACTGCAATTTTGCAGAAACAAAAATTGATAAGCATTGTGTGAAGGCCTAAGTGCTACATTAGGCTCACTTGTCCATAGTAATTGGCTACTTGAACTGAGGACATCATGGCATTTCCAAGTGTAAGTGAGCACCAATGACTGCCTGTACTAGAGTCAAGTCTTTTGGCTTCAGCTTGAGTCAGTAAGTCAGTCTATGGGAAGTGAAGAGAAGTACCGTTTTACCTTCATAATTTCAAAGATCATTTCTTGTATAGAGTTCGCAGTATGGGGTTGCCTTTTACCAATTTTATTGGGATCAACATACTTAGTGTTTAAAAGCACAGCCTTTGGGATCAATAAAGGTGGCTTATAGCTATGTGATGTTGGTTAAGTAACTTAACCTCTCTAAGTCTCACTTACTCAGGCTTAAAATGCAGGTAATAATATGCCATCAAATAGTTCTTGTCAAGATTAATCAAGTAAATGTATAGAAAGCACTTATCAGAGGATCTGGAACATAGTAGATTCTCTGCAGTCAGATGCCCTTTTGTACATTATAACTTAGATTGAGTCTGTAAATTGGGGTTGTTTTCACTTTCAAAAGTACCAAAAATTATTCACATAAAAGGCAGGCTAATTATCACATCTTAGAATTCAGTTCTGATCAACAACATTTATTGGACATCTAGTCTATGTTAGACCCTGAGTTAGGTGTTAATGGTACAAAGATGAGCAACATGTGATCTCTATCCACAAAAAGATTGTGGTCTCAAGGGAGAGATAACCACATACCCAAATAGTTCTAATATAATATGGAAATTGTTATGAGAGACAGGCACAAAGTTCTTCATGTATGTTTCTCAGAGAGTCTTCTGCAGAACACCTTACCAGAGGTCTCAAGCTGTGCTTAAGAATCATCTGAGGACTTTGCTAAAAATGCAGAATTTTACCTGCATTTTTAGCCACTGATGCAGAAGGAGTCTCCATCTTTAACAGGTGGTTCTTTTTTACACTAAGGCTTGGCACCCACTGGTTTATAGGACTACCAAGGAAATACTCTTGGCTCAACCCTATGACACCTCAGCTGAGTCTTAAGGATGGATAAAAGATAGCTAGATGAAAAGCGGTAGAGAAAGCTTTCAGGGCCCAGGTCTCAGAGTGAGCAAAGGTGTGGCTGCAGACAGAAATGGTGTGGTGTGAACGCATGGTGGAATCACCAGCGCTCCCAGTGTTATGGGACAGGGTGGGAGAGTGGGGTCATCAAAGATGACTAAAGGGAAAGATTCTTGGCAAATTGCCTCTGTATATTCTTCACCTTTTCCTCATAGTTTTTCCTTGTCTCACTATCTATTGATACCATCTATCAAATCATGCCTATATCAGAGCTTCTCCTGAATCACTGAGGAATAGTAGAATAACAGAGCAGAAGAGGTGCAAGAGATTTGGAAATGTCCTGGATTTGCCTTTTTGCTTCTAGATAGATTGGATTTGAGATGCAAAAGAGAATATCATTCAATGCTCATTCTTTATCTCTTGGTTCATAATAACCGAGCAGGCCTGTCAAAGCGTAGTAGCCGGTGTTAGCAGACCAAGAATTCCACTGGTGATAGTATCAGGTGAGTTAGCATTCTGTAGGTTCTTACAGCTGAGCCCATGAGGTGTGGCAGGCCTGCACCTTTTCACTCCTACTGAGATTTCTCATAAACTGGATGCCTCAGAGATAGAGTATGTCACACCTTCACTTGTTTGGATTGCTTCACTCTCCCATGATCCACATTCTCCAGTCTACAGAATTCTCCTCTTGGTGATGACCCTGATTTCTTCCTAAAAAATAAAATCTGTGAGCAGAGGGGCTGTTAGAAGCTGTGGTTTCATCGTGAGGAATGGGACACAACACAAAAGAATGGCCAGACTTAATTCTGTTTTGTCTCTTCTAATGATACCATTCCCATTTGTCTTTGATCCTCAGGGAAGCATGTTTGCGGTGGACACAGCACTTGGCCAGTAACTGGTGGAGGCATTAATCGAAATGATGCCTATCTCAACTTTTGATGAAGAGATTAATAACCTCCCAGCTTGGTGAGAAATGTTGTGCTTTACCTAGTGAGGTCAGCAATCACTGAATTCCACTGGACGTTCCTGAGTAGGAAGGAGCAGCAGTTAAAGATCTTTATCTTCTTTGCTTATCTACTCCATCTAAACTGGACTCTCATGCTTAGAATGCCAGCACCAAGTGCTGAGTCATCAATTAACTCTTGCTAACATCTTTCAAATTCTCTGGGGACATCTTATCATTTGTTTCTGTTGAAAATTTAAAAATGAACAAGATTAGTAGGAGTCAAAGAGATATAAAGTCTACCCATAATGATACCCCCCAAAATTATACTATTTTTATTTTTTGTAGTAATATTGTATCGTAATTGAGTGATACCAACAAATGCGTGATTCATGATTTTTGCTCAGTTTTTATTACCATATATAACTTGTGATTAACAATCAATTTGTTATTTCCATATCGTCACCTACAAATTATTTCTATAAAGGCTTTTTGTATGAATCAGGACTCATATTACAACTAACGGAAATCTAATCCAAAATATCTTAAATATAAAAAAACAGTTTATTGGCTTACATAACTAAAAAGTCTAGTGGCAGATTCTGGTATCAATTGATTCAGGAGTTCAATAAATTTCATCCAGAATTTCTTTCTTTGCCTAGCTTCTCAGCTTTGTGTTTTGTGTGTGTGTGTGTGTGTGTGTGTGTGTGTGAGAGAGTTGGGGGATATATGTGGGGGGTAGGTGTGTGTCTGCCAAACTCTCAGCTCTGTTTTCATCACCAATGTCTTTAGCACATTGAATGAGAATAAAGTTTCTGTATGATTTGGCTTAAGGAGGGAAAAGGCTATTTCTAGTAAATGGAAGAAGGACATACAAGTTTGAAACAGAAAAAATGTGCTTAGGAAGCTTCAAATAGGCTGGTGTGGCTGGAATGCAGGGTTTCTGTGGGGGAGTAACAAGATGGGTGGACAGATGCCGTGTAAGGCTGGGCACTGCAAGTCTTGATAAAGAACTATAGATTTTTTTTATGTCAACAATAGCGAGTCCTTGAGGGCTTCTATGCAGTAAAATGTCATAAATTTGAACTTTAGTAAGATTGTTCTGGTATTAATATGGAGAGTGGATTTGACAAAGTTAAGACAGTGAAATAATGAAAAATAGTGAGGGTCTGAAGTAAGATAGATATAATGGAAGTATAGAGAGGAGGCAAGATGTTAAATGTTGAATAGTCAGGGTTTAGTTATCGATTAGAAATTAGAGGTGAAGGGGTAGAAGAAGTTAAGGGAGAGAGAACAGAAATAAAATTACTTCCAGGCTTCCAACTTGGATGAATGGTAGTACATTCAGAGATAAGGAAAATAGAATAAGGAGCAATTTTTGCTGGAGCTGAGATGTGTTAAGGGACGAATGGCCCAGTAGACCAGCCAGCATCATCTGGAAAATGCTCAGACTCTGGTGCAGAGGCAGGTGCCTGGGTGCTCTTTCTCTCAGCATCCTGCAGAGACACATGCCTGGGCTGGAGTGCAGCAGAATATTCTGTAGGTCTGGGCTCCAGTGGAGGGACCCTGCCCTCATGAGGCTCTTTTTTATTTGTGAAAAGCTGAGAGCAACTTTATGGGAAGAATAAACATTTTGGGTACGGAGGTCAAACAGTCAGAGCCTAATGCTAGCTATTTAAGAATGCTGTAAAATGTCAGGTTCACTGGGCCTAGACTTAAGGGGCCTGAGTCTCATGGGAATTTTAGGTTAAATGAAGCCCCTGGGGGTAGAGGGAGCCGATAGTTCCAGACGGCTTTTTGTTAGGTTACCCAAGATGCACCCCTGAGATCCTTCTTTAGATAATTCTGCTCGTCTCCACACACATTTTCAGTAGCCATGTGTAAATATGGTCCTGTAGTCTGGAAAGTGTTCTGAAGTCAGAGTACATTTTTGAAAGTTAACAGCATATATGTTGATAATTAAAGTTCTAGATGAAAATGATGTTGCTCGAGGAGAACAAATCATATTAGCAGAGAAGAGAGACAAGAAAAGAAGTGTGGAAAAGGCCCATATTTGAGGGAGAGGGTGGAAAAAAAGAGCTCATGAGAGGGATGAAGAGGCACTGGGAAGGAGCAGGCACTGGACAGATAAAAATCTAGAAGAGAGGGATATCCTGAGTGTTCAATGAGACTCATGTGCAAGATGCCACTGAGATGTCAATGAGTTAAGGATTAGAGATTGTCCATTGACCCATACAGCCCCCATTCTAAAACAAGTTCACATTCTCATGTTTCTAATTTTGAATGAGTAGTATAGTCCATATGTATGTTTTTTCCTGCTGCTATTTCTCTTTCTTGTCCTGCTAAGATATTATTGAATGGATGATGTCTGTTGCTCTATGGCACGTTAGAACTGAGGAAATTCTTTAATTAGGAGGTTCTTAGAGATCTTAGCAAGGATAGTTTTGAAACACCAGTAACTACTATAGTAGGTACCCAGAGACACCTGGGAAGTGTTCCATAATGCTACCACACCCTACCAAGAGCATGAAAAGGCAGGATATAAAATGAAGAAAATTACCTTTGAGAGTTAAGTTAATGACTCAATGGGTTAAAACAGAAAAATACCAGGTCACGTGATTCAAGACAATCAGAAGTTAGTTTGTTCATCAAAGGAAGTAGCTAAAGCAGAGCCACAGAGATAAATATTGACGGTGCCGATTTAAACACCTCCCCAGGGGGATCTTCATCTATGAGCTTGGAGTAGTACAGCCTCACTGACGTGGCCATTCTTCTCGTGCAGATTAATTCACCTGGCCATTTTAGTATGATAAGCTTAAAATAGCCAAGCTTATGAAGCTTCAAATTATAATTTGGTTAGCATATCAAGCTTCAAATTATAATATGGCTTTCCTAGGTACATATTCCGTATGTTGAGTACAGTGATACAGTGAAAGAAGTATTTCTTATGTAAATTAATGCTATCATATTCATTCTTGCTTTTGGTTTGCTGATAATATTAGGTCTGTGTGTCTAGGAGGATGGAAGTCAGAAGACGGTCACAATGTTCTTACTCGTCCACCCCCTGGAAGCTCCCATGGGAGACAGATAACTGGCCTCCTAGAGAACTTCTCTATCTTATTGCTTATCTTAGAAATTCTGCCACTATAACTTAAAGGAAAAAGGTGATAGGTTTTAATACGGGGACCAAATATCAAAAAACAACAAAATAAAACAACACCAGAAATTTCACTTCTGTGAAAGCCCAGCATAATGAGTGATTAATTCCAGTTTAGAAACTTTTGTTCACTAAAGGAGGTGGTCTGTCTTTGAGCTGGCCTTTAAATAATAGAAAATATTATTTCAAACAAAGATGGGATAAAAAGTACACTTCAGGCAGAAGAAATTGTATGCATAAAGGCTGGAAATCAGGAAAGAACAATTAATGTGAGTCACTAGTGAATCATTATCGAAATCTAAGAAAAAAATAAGGAATTCAAAGTTTACCTTAAAAAATATGTCAGGACTCGATCTCATTAAGACGTAAATTTTCCACATAGAAAATGATGATCTATTTTTGAGCAGAGCACAGTATTCTAAACTTCTGTTTCCAGATTTTAGTTTGATGTCCATCTATTTAGTATATTTCATAACATCAGTTCTATTTTGGTTTAAATTTAAATTGTAGGTGGATAGCTAATGGCCAATGTAGTAAATCAGATGTTTCAGTTTCATGAAGAGATTCTTGGAAGGATGAATGTTGCATTTCACATAGGAAGGGTCCGGCATACTTAGGGTTGGATAATTAGGAAATCAAGGGCCCCCATACTATTTCTGTAACTAAGACTTCCTTTACTAAATAATATTTTGTAATTCTTAGAGAAGATAGCTAGTGTTAAATCAAGCTCAACTACATTCTGGTGGGTGAAAGATGACAAAGGACGGATAGGAAAAGATTTTACCAGTTTCTCATTACAGAACTATACAAGTATAAAACCTAATTTTACTTAGGACTCCTAAAAGTGGCAATCAATGGTTTCCTCACCACTAGAAGGTAAAATAAATAAGGCATACTCATATGAAAAACTGCAATCTGATTATGTTACTGCCTTTGAATTCATGCAAAAATAACAGTTTTTTAAAATATTTTGTTTTAGTTTTTTTTAACTTTGCTTTAAATTACCAATTACTAGAATACACTTAGCAGATTATTTCTGAGGAACTCTAAACACCAGTCAGGCATTTTGCAGTACATAGTAATGTCGATCTCTAATTACCCACTTGGGTATATATTAGAGCATTGATCCCAATAACTCTTTAATCTGTAATTTTCTTGTTTTGTGGTTATATTAGTAGTAGATCTTGGTTCTCAAAGAAACAATGTGGAGTGATTTTGATTCTTTTGTGTTGAAACTAAGGAACTGTCAGGCGAATTTTCTTTATTCTTTTTCATTTGGTAAATGATTACTATCTCTTCTTTGTGATAGGCCAACATCTTTAGATGAGAGTCTGTGTAGTACCCCCAGACCAGGACATAAGGAGACTTGATAAATGTGAGAAAGAGAGGGTGAAGGAGAGGGAGAGAGAGAGATTAAGATTTGCTGAGGTGTATATCCAAGGAAGATTTTTTAAGCTTTATCTCAATGATAAAAACTTGAATTGTTTGGACTCCTTATTGATATCTAAGATGCCTTTCTTTTAAATCACAGGTGTAAAATAAACCTGACTGTTTGAAATGTGAGTCCCACCTACTACTGCATAGTGCATTTGGTGCAATTTTTCATTAGCATAAAAAGAGACGAGCAACCTTCCCAGCCAAGAGGCATGCATAATTATACATTGGCCAGGCTAATATCGCAGGGAAGGTCCTGGAAAAGCAACACACCACAATTCAGTGACAGATTTACTGACACATAAATTACCTGTGTTTTCATTTCTCTTTGTGGATGATTAATTTGGAAGCCCTGTTTGAAGTGTCACAATCCTATTGAAGCATATTTGAAACATGACTGGCTATTCCACTCATCTCTTTGTAATGGAGGCAAATTCTCTTTTCTCAAGTCCAGTCCCTGATACCAGCAAATGTTGTTTGTAGGATGGGTTACTGGGGAGAGAGTATATTCTTGTTATGGGGCTAATAAAATGAAGTTTAGTATAAGCCTTCACAAAGGTTCCATGAAAAGTTGTTTTGTTATTAATTTTTGGACAGTGGAATTTGCTTATGTAGAGCTTATGGGGTTATTCAGAGAGCCAAAAAACTGATGGTGATTCCTGTGTGTCAAACATTGTGTGCACAGATAGCGTATGAAATGGGACGGGCATTCAATAGGAACACATGGAGATGACAAAATAAATGGGAATATAACTTGAGATTGGATTTTTTTAAAGAACCTTCAATTCACTTCACTTATATATTCTTTTCTTTTTCAGTTGCTATCCCTTGTGTTCTAGAAAGTAGCAATGATATAGAAAGTATTCACAATTCCCAAAATGTGAACAAAGTCAAAAGACAAAGGGAGAGAGATAAGGCTGTAACAATTAACTCCCAAACTTTCTCTCAGAGTGTAAATGGACAAAAGAGAGCCCAATCTAGTTCCATGGAACACTATATGGCATTCAACAGGGTAAATAGCTAAGTCAACAGCGTTGGTAACTACCGAATCTTGTTTGTCATCTCTCACTGAGTGTCTGTCCACAACTCAGCCTGTTAAGTGTCTTGGAAGTGTCCAATCTTCAAACGACTGTTTATGAAGATGAGATACATCTTAAAAGTAATGTCCCCCATTAAGAAGAATTATTATTATTTTTTTTAAAGATTTTATTTATTTATTTTTTCCCCCAAAGCCCCAGCAGATAGTTGTATGTCATAGCTGCACATCCTTCTAGTTGCTGTATGTGGGACGCGGCCTCAGCATGGCCGGAGAAGCGGTGCGTCGGTGCACGCCTGGGATCCGAACCCGGGCCGCCAGCAGCGGAGCGCGTGCACTTAACCGCTAAGCCACTGGGCCGGCCCAAGAAGAATTATTTTAAAGGTGACTCGCTTTTGTTCACCCTTCCTTTTAAGTTGCATCCTTTCCACATAACACTAGTAAGAGGATGCTCCACCGTCCTGATGGCTGATCTACAAGGATCCATATGTTTTGTTTTCTTCAAGGCAATGTGTGTTTTAAACGAAATTATAAAGTAGGTAAATTTGTGGAAGTTTTAGAAATTGTAGAAGGCTAGTAAAGGAGAAATTTCTAAGCCCTTCAAATCATAACAAACTACATATATATTAAAGCCACATAAACAGGAGAACTTTAGTGGGTATTTGAATTGCAGACTCTTGAAAAGTCTCCATATTTTGTTACTCTTCCAAGTTGCATGAAAGGCTTTTATAAGTTTTTTTTTTTATTTAACATAGTACTATGATTCTCCAGCTGATGGATAGAATCAAAGCGTAATTACCTAAATGTATTTTCTAGTCACTGTTGAATCTCTAATTTCCACAATTATTAGCCCTAAATTCCAATACCAGTTGATATGGTCTTAGGGAATCCAAGCTAATTTTAGTGTTCATTCAAGCAAGACAGTATTATGCAGATATTCTATTGGGAAAAAATGTCCAGAATGCATTATGAAACCAAATTGTGCATTCTAATTGTCATGATTTTGGGTTTAATGTGCAACACTGCTCCTCTTTATTAGCAGATATTTAAAAATTTCGTAGAAAATGAAATGTGCATGCGTAGTTCACATGAACATGAAAGCAATGTGTGAGCTTCTGAAATTATAGTGAAGACGATTAACAACAAATTCAAGATTAGAGAGCTTCCACAAAAAATACCATTGCAAAATCATATCTATCTTATAAAGATCCCCCATGTAGAGAATAAAACCAAGTAAACATGTGCTTCGGGTTGAATTGTGTCCCTCCACAAATTCATATGTTGAAGTCCTAACCCCTACTACTTCCAAATGTGATTTATTTGGAAATAGGGTCATTATAGATGTAATTAGTTAAGTTAGGATAAGGTCATACCACAGAAGGGTGAGCCCCTAATCCAATACAACTTGTGTCCTCATAACAAAAGGAAATTTGGAGACAGACATGCTTATAGGGAGAACACTATGTGAGATAAAGGCAGAGATTGGGATGATAAAACAGAAGCTAAGCACTGTCAACAATTTCCAGCAAACCACCAGAAACTAGGAGAGAGGCGTGAAACAGATTAGCCCTCACAACCCTCAGAAAAACCAACTCTGCCAACATCTTGATTTTGGATTTCTAGACTCCAGAACTGTGAGACAATAAATTTCTGTTGTTTAAAAAACCCAGTTTGTGATACTTTGTTATAGCAGCCCTAACAAACTAATACAGC
The DNA here is from genome assembly GCF_057802395.1 of Ceratotherium simum simum. NCBI lineage: Eukaryota > Metazoa > Chordata > Mammalia > Perissodactyla > Rhinocerotidae > Ceratotherium > Ceratotherium simum. Next base: position 60,493,847 of record NC_141907.1, on the reverse strand, counting down.
ATGCCTTTGAAGTTAAAGACTAACACCCACATTTTCTAAGAAGAGTGAGACAGTTTTCCTCAAGTCTTCTCTGTGTCACTTTGGCTATCCCTTTAAATCAGGAGTCTCCAAGTGTGCCATGAAGAGTCAAGTGGCTCCTCTGGAAACTTGTGTAAAATCCAGCTGCTTTCAGAGATATGAGTTGCTTGTCAATTGATACTAACTAGAAAGTGCAGTTGGAGAAAGTGTTATGCCAACAGCTTCCAGTGTCCTAAGACTAGTGGCTTCTGGCTATAATGCTGAACTTGAACTTGGATGATTTTTATAGCACCACCCTTCTCTGTGGCTTACAGCTATTTGAATTCAAAACCTTAAACATGACAACAATTCTGTAAGTATGGGACCTGAAGAAGAGGTTATGTAGTGAGAAATAAATATCAGGTTGGCCTAAAGTATCTTCTCTATAACACTGAATTCCAGAAGGCAGAGAGGCAATTTCTGAATCATTTTAATGGAAAAGGATGTGATCTTCACATTTTATATACAGCAGATTATTCACACAGCTAAAATACAAAAATATAATGCCAATGAATAGAAAAAAATCTCAAAAAATTGTTAATGCTTATGACAGGTTATATTTTCCAACAACACATGCAACAATATTGCCCCTTGAATATAGACGGGGTTTTGACTCACTCATAACTATTGAAATGCAGTGGAAATGATGCTGTGTGAATTCTGAGGCTAGGTCACGAAAGGGGATGCAGCTTTTGCCTTGTTAAGTGCAACATCGGCCTTGGAACTCTGAGACACGGTGTAAAAAGTTTGACTTATCTGAGGCATCCATGCTGTGAGGAAGCCCAGGCCACACGAAGAGGCAACATGTAGATATTCCAGCTCAGAGTCAGCTGAGAATTCCAGACTGAGCTGACAGTCAGCGTGACCTGCCAGACATGCTTTAGATGATTCCAGCCCTCAATCTTTGAGTTTTCCCAGCTGAGGTCCCAGAAATTGTGGAACAGAGAGAAGTCAGCTGTGTTGTGACATTTTAAATCCTGACCCATAGAATTAATGGGCAAAATAAAATGGTTATTTTATGACACTAAGTTTTGGGGTGGTTTGTTATGTAGCAACAGAAACTAGAAGAGTAGCTTGGTGAACATTGTTTCTTGTGCAGAAGCCCCATATATGTGCTTTGAAATATTTCTCTTTCTTCAACCTACAGTTTTGCTGGCAAACAATATATTATTAAGGAGCTATTTATTAACCTTAGAGAACAAAAACACATTTCTGATAGTATTCTTCCTTCGGTGAAGAGGGGCTTCTACAATCTTTCCTCTTTAGGTCTCTCTCCAAGCCCCAACTTTTAAGACCTAAATCTTCATAAATATAATCAAATCCTTCTCTTAAGCATCACTTTTTACATTTTTATATACATATTATGTATTACTTATTTACTATTTTGGCATAAGTACTTTATTTTTATTTTCTCAATAATATAACAAAGTTAGGCTATGTGCAGGAAAACTATTATTAATATTATTAGGATATCTTATGTAATTTTCTTCAAGTTTTCCTAATATGTTAATATTTTAGGATTTTAGGTTTCAATCTTCATGTTGATATAACAAATTGGCTTTGTTATTATTAATGTCTAGGGATGTTACATCATTTTTACTAATAATGAGTTTGGTTGGTACTTCCCTTAAAACATGAAAGATGGTGTTCACCATTGGCTGGTCATTTTTTCCCCTTATTATTTCAGATGTAAGCCACTGATAAGATGTAGATTTCTTCCTTATGCTTGAGGCACATGAAAGGATGCCCAACATTTAGGAGGCAGTAAGAAGAAATTAGAAGATGTTTCTTTTTAAGACTTGAATTTTCTTAGCACATACAAATATAGTAATTAAATAAAATTCATTTTATTTGCTGTAACCAATTTTCCTGTCTATAGTGGCATATCTCTTTTATCTTAGAAGTTATATGCACTGTCCCAACTTATATTCTGGAAAGCCTAGTGCAGTCAATGGTGACGATTAGGGTAATTTTTTATTGCTATTTACAGATGACCTCGGACTTTTATTTTAGTCTCTTTACAGAGTACAGGATACTAGTACAATCACATTGTGTTTTTGTCATTGGGAGTTCTTGAGGAAAGGTCTTACCTGTCTCATGTCAACAGAGTTTTTTCCCATAATAAGAAAAGTGATTAGATCAGGAAGAAATCTCAGTTTCCAGGAGGCCAATACCTGAACGTGATTAAAGCTGTCTGTGAAGATGTTTGGCTTATCAGCAATCTGAGGACTAGTAGAGGCGGTCCCATTAAGTAAATAAATCAGCAGCAAGTGTTTGCACAGTAGTGAGTTGTTTCCTCTGTGTTTTAACGCCATTTTGACCTTGTGTGTAGGGCTGATCTGGCTAAAAGTTAGGGAGATTTTAATCTCCAGGATGTAGATTATGGTGCATTTCATTTGGGTCAATTGGCAGGATCTCTCACACTTGTGAGCTCACACTTGACTATTGTATGTAATAATCTGGTTTACTATCGTCTAAGGCTTTGTGACTCATGGCGTGATTCATGGACTAGCAGCTTCTGTGTCATCTGAGAGCTTGTTATAAATGCAGAATCCCAGGCCTGTCCCAGACCTACTGAATCAGAGCCTGCATTTCAACAAGGTCCTATAAGCACATTAAAGTTTGAGATACTCTGCTCTGAGATAGGAAGTCCTTGTAACTGGATGGACACAGCATTGTACATTGAAAGTCCACATGTCCACTCCTATGTATGGGTGGAGAGAGAGTCTCATTCTGGCTTTTTCTGTCCTAATTAGTATTTAAGGACATAAAAGTGAATAGGTGCTCAATCTGTAAAAGCATCAGAATGATAGTCTCACATTTTTAAATACATAGCAACCATGCCCTTCATTTCCATTTGTTTAAAAAAAAAAAAAAAGTGGAGTGCTTCAAGAGGTATACCCCAACAAAGAAACGAGTGTGAAAATAGCAGACTCGAGAAAGTGAAATTATGCCACGGAAGAACTGAGTGACTCAGAGGCCAGTTCTTGGAGGAAAAACAACATTTTGTGCCCAGTGTGGGCCATGAAGTCAGACTGGGCTGCAATCCCTTTAGCTGCTCCCTCTGTCTTTTCACAGAGCTGGCTCCATTTTTACCCTTTAGGCTTCAGATTGATTTACTTATTTACTCTGTTTCTATCCTGAAACATAACCTTTGTATGGAGGGGGAAATTGTCTTTTGTTTTCAATTGTAGTAAGCCCTGAATCCAGTGCCTGACAAATAGTCCATCAATATACCTTTGTCAAATAAACAAATGGAATCTGGCTTCCTCTCTTACTTGCTATATAATCTTGGGTAGTCCATGTAACCACTCTGAGCCTCAGTTTCCCATCAGAGAATTAGGTGCATACCTACTTCACTAGGTTATTGGGAGGACTAAATAAGATACTATATGTAAAGCCCTTAGTGTAGTACCTGGAATATCATAAACATTCAGTTAATTTTGGTTTAAATCTACATAGTCAATGTGGTTATGAAACTAAATGAAGAATAATTCTCTTTTTTTTTTTTTTGAGGAAGATTGGCCCTGAGCTAACATCTGTTGCCAATCTTCCTCCTTTTTTCCCTTTTTTCTCCTCAAAGCCCCAGTAGATAGTTGTATATCATAGTTGTACATCCTTCTAGTTGCTCTATGTGGAACACAGCCTCAGCATGGCTTGATGAGCAGTGCGAATGTCCGCGCCCAGGATTCGAACTGGTGAACCCCCAGGCTGCGAAAGTGGAGTGCACAAACTGAATTGCAATGCCACTGGCCCAGCACCTGAAAAATAATTCTTGAATGAGAAAATGTATAATATAAAAATAAAATAGTTTGGTTTATACATTTAGCACTATCTTGTCTGTTATAGATGTTGGTGTAGGAATGAAATGAAAAATTACAAATAATAATGTGTGCAGAAGTTCTATCAGATTGCAGTTTCTCCATTATAGACTCTTCTTCTCTTGAGTTTTATGAACTTATTTTTTTTTTTAATGTAGAAAAGGAAATTATGCTAGTATAGCCTTGTTGGTACAGGAATGAAAACTAGCAGGCTTGCTCTGGGAGAGCTACTGGATGCTCCTCTCCTCAAATCCTGAAAATTGTATTATTCCATTTGGAGCCAGGGCGAGTGTGTTGAACAGGCACCCCAGACTAGGACCCGACACCCCAAACTCTCCTTGACATCTCCCTATTCCTCTTACCAGCTGTTTCTCCTCTTTTTATACTTTCTGTAATAACTTTTCATTTGAAAACTTTCTGATACGAATTACAGTATCCTTTATAATGTGGTTTATATCTGCTTGCTAATGCTTTGACTGAACATTAGATATTTCCTAAAATTCCTGATTTTGAAATTTTTTCTCAGTTTGTCTTTAAGTAAAGAGTAAATAAAGAATTCAGATTAATTTAATCTATATAGTTCTGGTTTTTAAACCCATCTAAACCACTAAATTCCATTAAAAAGCTAATATATTTAAGACACATCTCCCAAGTGACTATTGTTCTTCAAAAGAAATTTGCCACCAGACCAATCTTGTGCTTTCTACTACACAAGAGGCACATGACTGTATCCCCACCAGTAAATTCTCCTCTCTTCCATTCCAATTGGTAAGAAAAAATGTTTTCCTTACCTTTTTAACTAGGGTTAGGAATGGAGGTAATGGTAGGAGAACCAACGGGGGTGCGAAATATGGGCAGATAGATTTCTTGGGACTTAGAAAACTTCAAGAAATTTTAAATGAAAACTATTGAACATACTATTTTACACTTAAGAACCAGAATTTACTTTTGTTTAGCATATGTTTCTTGCCATCTTTCAATGATAAACAGTAAACATAAAGCAATGTTTATATTTATTGAACTTGATCACGGTTTCATTTGAATAACTATCTTTAGGCAAAAGTGTGAAACTCCAAATGGATCAGGAATAATTGATTTTCTTTATCTCCATGAAAAACTTGCCTAGTAAAAATGACATATGTAAGATAGAGATATTAAGAGAAAAAATTTTCCAGTTTAATAATCATTTTACCTCTAAAGTTTTAATATTTTTTTTCTACTTAGAATAAAATCCACTTAATTTACCAAAACTGAGAACAAGGTAGTAGATATTCCTAATACATATCTATATTTTTTTGTGGAGTCATAATTGAAAGAGTGTAATTTTAGTGTGGTATTGGTGTAGGGATAGATACATAGATACATGAAAAAGGTGACATTTTAAATCAGTAGGAAAAAGATAATATTATCCACATGGAAAAAATAAAATTAGAATTTCACCTCACTCCATACACAAAAATAATTTCCATGCAAACTAAAGAACCTATGTGAAATGCAAAACCTTTTACATTTTTGCAAAAATACGGAAGGGTAGCAGATGATTTCATGAAAAAAATATATAGAAAAATTCTGTTAGATTTGAGTACATTAAGATTTAAAATTTTCTTGCCTCAAAAAAAGTCATAAAGAAAAAGATAAAAGATAGAGTGGAAGAAAATATTTGCAATTCCTATAACCAGCACATAACATCTAGAATGTACTGAGAACCCTAAATTAGAAAGCAAATAAAAAAATCAGTTAACCTAAGAGAAACATACATGGCCAATAAACTTATGAAGAGTTGCTTAACCTAACTAATAATTAGGGAAATGGTAATTAAAAAAATGGGATAATCTTTTACACCTATCAGATGGGAAAAAACAAAGCTACAATGCCAAGTGTTGATAACAGTGTAGAGAAATGCAAATTCACATAATTCTGGAGAGAAGAAGAATTAGTCCAACCAGGTTAGAGAGCAATCAGTCTAGCAATATGTAGACAAGCTGAGGATTTATAATGAAGTTCATCTCAGCAATTTTTTTGATAAGCCTATCCCCTGCAGAAATTCTTTCTCACATGTGGGAAAAAATATTGAAGAATGCTTTTTGTAGCATTGTTTTTAAGAGAGAAAAACTGGATAAACCCTGTGTGTCTATAAACGGGAAATGGATAAACAAAGGGTGACAGAGTTATACAATGGAATATTATAGAGCAATTAAAATGAATGCACTAAAAAGAAGTATATCGACATAAATACATATCAAATACATGTTATTAAGTATTCACATATTCTTTAAAAACACACAAAAAAAATGTCTTAAGTTCCCTATCTGTGTAACCAAAATGCCTTGGCCTGGGCTTGATCTTTCTGAATATTTATCATTCATTTCAAGAGGGGTAACAAAGTTGAGAATTCAGTTCTGAGCATTTGCATCTTCCTCTCACTTAGTCCCACCTGCCAGATTGACATTCTGCACTGAGGCTTCATGGGTTTCTTTCAACTCCTATTGAGAAAGGAAGCTCTTGTTCCTTTGGAGGCTAACATCTCCTTGGCAGTGAGTGGAGTCTGGTCTTTCTCTGTATATTCCCTGTAAAAATCTGACATGGTCATTGACAGGAAAAGACATTCAGGACATTGAGAAGCTGTAGAAGTAGAATAAGTTCAAAATCTTGTAATAATCAATTAAAATGTGAGCCAGCTGAAGACTTTCAAAAGGTTCAAAGAAATGATAAATTGCCACTGTCTTCTGCCCAGAGTATGCAGTTAATTGAGTGGACATTTCTTTAAAAATTATGTATTGAAACCAATATGTGGTTTTTCCTATACGTTTGAACTGTGAATGAGGAATTCCACTTTGCGTTAATGTAGAAGAATAATACCTATGTAGTATTCGTGTTCATTTTCTTAGTATAAAGTTAAATTTTGCAGTTGGTATTTTTAATATCTTTATATTCTCTTGTGACACCTTAGCGTGTATAATGTATAATTATTTGTAAATGAAGTTATTTTCTGTAAAAATATATTTCACAAATAACAAAATATATGTTTTATGAATCTATAGGTACAAATTAAAAGTTCTCCATCTCACTAAATCAGGAAAATGAATATTAGAATCGCAATATGGTACTTCTACAAAGCCCACAGAATGAATAACAAGCAAAGCACTGACAATACTAAGTGTTGATGAGGATGTGAAGCAGCTGAAACTCGCATACTTTTATCTAGTGGGAGTGTAAAGACAGTTCAACCACTTTGGAAAACTGGCAGTATCTAAATTTTCAACATAGACATACGCTAAGACTCAGTAATTAAACTCCTAGGATCACGCAGTTAGAGAAATGCACACATATTCAAAGTAGCATCATTCCTAATAGCTTCCAAATATAAATGATCCATATGTCTTTCAACAACCAATAGATAAGTTTGGTATAGTCACACAATCAAGTGCTATCCAGCAATGACAAGGAACAGGCTCCTGCTACATAAAACAACATGGAAAAATCTCACAACATAATGTTGAGCAAATGAAACCAGACACAAAACAATATATACAGACTGTATAATTCCATTTATATGAAATTTAAGAGGCAAATCCAATTTATAGTTTTAAAAATTTACTTAATTTTTCCATGGTATTATTTCTGTAGTCTGAAAGAATAATTCTAAAGTTTATCTGGATGAATAAACAAGTAAGGAAACTAAGAAAAAAATTAATATTAATGATATTAATGCTGACAAATGTTATCTTGCTCTATCTGGTTGTAAAATATGTTTTAAATTACAATAATTGAAACAACTTTGAACTGGTTCAAAGGGGAGTTCAAAGGAATGGAAAAATTTCCTGCAAAAGATACTAACCACTATAAGATTTATGTGAAATAATTTACCAATTATAAAGTACTCTCTTCAAATGAAATATGAATGACTCTATGAATTATTATTATTAAAAACATTTTACTGAAGTGTATATATATATTTAGTAAGGAGCACTTGAGGAATTATCGTGAATTAAAACACACCCATGCAGGTCAAGAAATCGCACTCTGGGAGCTCCTCTGATACTCCTTCCAATCTCCACTCCTTTGCTTCTTCCCCAAACTAGCTATTATCCTGCCTTCTAACATCCTGGGTTAGTTTTTGAATTGTGTAGAATTGGATTAATACTGCACGTATTCTTTCATATCAGCCATCTTTTGCTTAATATATGTTTAAAGTATTTTTAAATAATATCAAGAAAAATGATAAATTACTCTCAAACTAATTGAGTTTTTTTACCTTATAATGTACACTAACACTAAAAGCTAGAAGAAAACATAATTAGAACTTGAAGTGAGGGAAGGTATTTATAACATAAAATCAATGGAGGAAACCAGGAAGGAACACATTTCTAGATCTGAGTAAATCAAAATCAAATCTATATCAAAACTGCTATAAAAATTAAAAGGTAAATGAACAATTTGGAAAAACGTGCAACAAATATGACAGAAAAGTGTTAACACGTACTTTATATGTAAATAACTTTTATAAATCAATAAGAAAAATACTATTACCCCAACAGAAAATTGAACCAAGACATAAATACACAAATCACAGATGTAAATTAGCGTAAGCAGATAACCATTTTATGTATCTAATCAGCAAAAATATCTCAATTTATAGAAATCTATCTTAAGGTAATCTGAATTTTACCCAAATATTTATATATAAATATGTTTTATAACATTCAAAACAATCTGAATGTTGAACAGTAAGGCAAATTGTCTTATAGATAATAAAACATTCTTACTTTGGAATATTATGTAGTCATTAAAATTATTCTTTTAATGAATAGTTGATGATAAAGAAAAAGTCTTGAGTGTATAATGTTAACTACAAAACAAAAAACTTTTAAATATACCTTGTGAAAGTGTTCATGTGTGAATGTGCTCATGTGTGTATATATTTATGTGAATGTGTTCGTGTGTGTGTATATTTATATAAAGACATTTGGGCAAAATTGCTTCAGCCTGATGGCTCTGATTCCCTCAGTGTGGTTAGTGAGATTACAGTGACTTCAGTTTCTTCTATTTAATTTTCCAGATTTTCCAAATTTTCTACCCTGAACTCTTATCCCCTTCATTCAAGCAACAAATATTTACGCACCAGGAACTGTCTGATTAGAAGAAAAAGGTTGGAGAAAAGGAGCCTGTCTAGGAGTCACAGAGTGGCAAACTGGGGGAAAGGTCAAATGGAAATTCCCCAGGTGTCCTGTTTTAGAGCCACCATCCGAGCCAGTTGAGGACTTCCTTCTGTGGATTCCGTCTCGTTGTTGTGTCTCCCATCTTACACTGCACAAGCTTCAGCTTTGCTCGAGCTCTCTTTGCTCTGGATGCTATGCCCACATGCGTCATGGAATCTAATTTTTGTCACAAAAATTGTGACACAAACACAGAATTAATCAATATATTTTTCACCAATGCGAAAATAATTGCTCCCTGAAGAAGGAATGATTCTCACATATTTCATAGCAGCATCGGTTTTTATCTCTGTAGTGTTTTCGTTGTCTGATAGAACCAGACTATTTTTAGGAAACATTAAAATAAAATTTTATCTTAAAACAAAAAGCCCTCCTTGTTATCAAAGGAGGAGTTAATTTTTGCAGGTGTTCAGCTTCCGCCTGTACGCACTTCAACTCATCTTGAGTTCGGATAACCTTGCAAAAGGCTTCATTCCAAGAGCAGCCATCAGCTATTTGTCAAGCTTTCACACACTTTTTTGTACCCGTCTGTGTCCTCTGGCACCTATGACTGCTGTCCAGTCTGGAGCAGAGCAATTTGCTCCTTTATCCAAAGGCTGAAAAATGCATTTAGAATGTAATTTATTCTATCATTATTTTTTCAAGGTGCTCCTGAGAACACTGGCCTGGTGTAGGTTTGGACATTAGTTTGACCAGAATCCAGCTCATTTGTTCTTCAAACAGAAAGTACAAGTAATTTCTACAAGGTAATCTAGAAACGATAAAATGATAGCTGAGCCACCCAGGCATAAACGTCACTGATTCATTCTCACATATTCCTAGTCACGCATTTATTGTCTCTTAAAGTAAATAAACTAGTGATTAATAAACAAATACACCCCTTATTATTTGTAGACCTTTGAAAGCAAATTCTCCATGCTTTCCAACAACTATTCTAATGACTGCTCCTTAGCAATTGCCTCCAGGACCTGATATTAGAGTGCTGAAACATTTTCACTTCCACTTAATTTTAAAATAAACTATGCTATGGCCCCAGGGAGGAAATAGCTCAGCTTCAGGGACGCATAGCCCATATATCTAGTAAGGCCTGATTATGCTGCTGCACAGACAAGGCAACAGGCTGGTCCCTACTGCCCCTCACTTCCCCCTTCCATCCTTTTCTGCCTGGAGCCTTGCGGCTGTGTGTGTCTTTTGGCTCACACTGCTGGCCAGCTCTTCCTCTTCTCGGTTCTATTTATCTAAGTTTTCTCTGGTATTCACTTTGCCGCTACAATGCTTTATAAAAATTTGTAGTGAAATAGCATCCTAGGCCTCATTCTTGTCTATGGACCAACCTAGCGGATATTAAATGTTGCAAAAATCCCCATGATGAATTAAGTAAACAAAGACAGCACTCAAGATGAGAAATATAATAATCACTTTAATAGACTTGGGCTTCCCCTTGGTATTACCTGAATAAAAAAATATAGAAATGTTTCTCAATTTTCCTTGTTTATGTTTTTTTTCTGCACTATATTAAATAAGGTGTGGCTCTAAAAAATTTTTTTTGTTAACTATGTATGGTGACGGACGTTAACTAGACTTATAGTGGTGATCATTTCACAATATATACAATATTGAATCGTTATGTTGTACGCCGGATAATGTTGTATGTCGATTATATTTCAATAAAAAAAATAAGGTATGGATAATCTCTGGGAACAAATCCTTTGCACAAATGATACAATTTAATATATTTTTTCTGTTACCAAAAGTGCGTGTGTGGCAAGTCAAATATTACATAATATGCTACCCTCTCTTGACCTTATGTGTATAATGAGGAGTCAGACTTCATGAACACGAAGGTTCCTTCTAAGTCTGAAATCTCTAGACTTCTGCCATTTATAAGTGGTCCACAGGACCAGCAATGGAAGGCAGATGATACATGCTCTACTTCTGTAAGTCAGTTAGCCATACTCCCTTCTATGCTAGCATTGGGATGTATACATGCTTCACAGCATTTGAGACATTTTGTTGTAACTATTTATTTTCACATTATTCTTCCCTTCTGGTCTGTGGGTTTCTTGACAGAATACTTAACATTACTCATCTCTATATACCCCACACTATGACTATTTCCGTACCTCACTAGGTACTAGTGGTTTTTAGATGAATGTATAATTGACCACAATCTAGAACAGGAGTCTGTAAACCGTGGCCTGTTGGCCAAATCCTGCCTACTGCCTGCTTTTGTAAATAAAGTTTTATTGGAACATTGTGCACCCATTCATTTATATATTGTCTAGGCTGCTTCCCCGCTATAACAACAGAACTGAATAACTGTGACAAGAGACCATATGCTTCGCACAGCGTAAAATATTTACTATCTCTTTTCAGAAAGTTGGCTGATGCCTGGTCTACAGCATGAGAAATGGATTATTTTCTAAGAAACAGCCCAGGAGCCCCAGCACCCCAAGGTTAACCCAGGTACTTCTACTCTGTTCTTCCTCAATCCCCTGAACATACTTCTCTTCTAAAATGTGTGACAATATATTTGTAACCTATCTTTCCCCTAGACTCTGGGGATATAGTAAGCTTTCTAGGGGCCCTGCATGATATAGGTCAGAGGTCTCTCAAACTTTTTACCCACTTACCTCTTAGGAGAATTTTTGGAAAACTTGGCATATATTTAAGTTGAGATCTAAAATGTTTCATTAGAAATTTAGATTGTCGCAAAGGATATAACTTTCTGCAGATGTAAATATTCACACTTTAAATTAAACTGTTACATCTGAGAGAATGTATACACCAAAGTGTTTGATGACCACTATCATCTATCTAAAGAGATTTTGGCTTCCACTTAGGATGGAGAAAGGCACAAGAGAAAATCGCTTCTACTCAAGCGATGAGAACAAGCCAGAGAGCCTACAAAATCATGGTTTTTGGAGTCCATTAGAGAACTGAGGTTGCAAGGCCACCTGGTGAGCTGAGATCCAAGAGCGACAGGCCCCTCTGGAGAGAGGCAGGACAGAAAGGAGCTGGTTGACATTTGGCACAACAGTGAGAAGAACAGGTGGCTGCCGTAGAGGTGAGTAAGAGTGGAACTTAATGAAGGCTTCTAATGGCAAGCGTGAGTTTGGTCTGCTTCTACAGGTGGAGTCTGCACCCACCTGCCAACTCTGTCCTCAGAGCTCTACCTAGAGCTTACAAGAAAGATCAGGGCATGAGTTGGGATTAACTGCAAAGGGGCAAAAAGAAATTCTTTGGAGTGAAGGGCTTGTTCTATATCCTATGTTGGTGATTACACAATTGATAAAACTACCAAACTTCATCAAAATGATCCACTTAGAAGAAGTGGATTTCATACGTAAATTATACCTCAATAAAGCTGAAAGAACATAATTTGGGGTAAAACAAGTGGCAGAATTTTATTAGCAATATGATACTCCTTATGTAAGTTTTAAAACATGAAAAAACACTAAATATTTTTTATGGATAAGAACAGACATAGAAATGATAAACACCAAATTCACGATCAGGTCACTTTGGAGGAGGCAAGGGGGAGATTGAGATAAGAAAGTGGACACTGGGCTTTACGTGAATACGTTATGTCTTGTTTCTTTTTCAAAAATCTGAAGCAAAAGTGGCAAAAGGTTAAGATTTTGTCTTGCCAGGTGATGACCGTACGGGCGTTCTGTGATTAATGGAAGTAATCTGGAATTAAACTCACACAGAACAAAAAATTTAAACAATAAATAATAGTGAAATTGTTTAAAACAAAAAGGGGGAAGTGATAGATGAAGGTGGGGAAGGGGCAGGCAGAATAGCATATTCAAGGTGTGCATTTTTTTTTGTCTTTGCATCTCGGATAAAATCCTCCCAAAAGCACAATATAAGTCTCCTCATTCGCTTCTGTGCCAGTGCACTTTGTCCTTCTTCTTCTGTTAGGAAAAACAGATCCCCACCCATCAGTGAAGTTTTCCTTTGTGAATCTGTAGGGTTTCTAGTGGCCAGATTTACAAGCTTGATTCTGTCTTTGAGGACAGGCACTTGTTAGCACTTCAGCAGTAAAAAGATATAACCTCTACCAGCAGCCAAAGGAGAGAACGATTACATTTGGATACTAATTCCCCAGGTTTCCAAAATCTGTGTTCTTCACCATCCTGTGGGTAGTACAGATAGTTACTCAGCAAATTTCTTCCTGAAGTCCCCCTTCTATTAAATAAAATTTCCTTCCTGGACACCCTCGCCTCCTATCACTTTTTATCACTTCCATTCCCTTCACAGCGTGTAGATTGATCTGGAGGAAGATGTCAATGAGTATACAGAGAAACTACTGGTACTTCCTGCTCCTCCTCCTCCCTTCCTTTCCTTTTCTTCCTCCTCTTTCTTTTCCCTGTTCTTCTTCTTCTTAACAAGGATGGCAACCGAAATCTTAGCAATGTCTAATGTCCATGATCTTTTCCTAGATTTTAGTACATTTTTCCTGACAATGTTACTGCTAAAAAACTCAGAAATATAAGAATTTGCATTTTTAAGTTTTCTGTAAATAAATTTAAATCTATCTTTGAGCCCATATCTCATTTTTCTGGTAGAAATTAAATTTCACCCATTATTAGGGTGCTTCCTCCTCTTGCCGTGCACCACAGTATTGGGATGTCCCTATGGGCATCTCTCATCAGTTCACACTTGCTGAGACCACAGTTCTTCCAGCATGAATGGTCCTTCAGCATCAGAAGCTCTGTTGCAATATCCTTAAAACATGGGAATCTGGGGACTGAGTTTCCATCCCCCTAAGGGCACCAGGCAGTCATTCCCTTGAGATCTTGAGGTCTTATTGCCTCCTCTAGATACTGCCTCAGAGAGCAATTAAATCCTCCATCTTCTAGTACATTGAGATATCTTTACAATCACAAGCGATCTCGATCTCCCCCTTTCCTTCTTTTTGTCTGCAGCTATAGTCATTCTCTCCTTCAGTTGCCCTCAAAGCCCTTCCTTCTTTTTACTTCACTCTCTCAGCGGGGGGCATCATCTATTCAATGAGCTTAATCATTTAGAAAGGACAGAAAGAGCTCTTCACTTCAAGCATCAACTATTTTCTGCCTTGTAAAAATCTCAAGGGAAGTATATATAATGGCCTGGCCACCTGCTTGAGATGGGGAAAGAAAAAAAATACATAGGGGAACAAATATGAATTAGTTGATGTTCTAATACATTATCCTGAAACACAAACTATAGAAATGATTTCTGAAGATAGCCACTGTGCATTTTTGAATAACTCACCTCTGGGTTGAAAAGGCATTTGTAAAATTTGTTAGCTTGCTTTAGACAACTACTTTTAGAAGCAGACTCTCCTATGTTATACTTCTCAGCTCTGTCACATTCTAGTCCTGGATCCCTGAGGTGGGCACTGTGCTGTGCTTCCCAGATCCCCCTTCAGTGAAGGACATGTTGCCTCAAATTGGGAGTGCTTTTTGCAGACGACCTTCAGCTGTCAGGCCCTTCAGAGATTGCCTCAGCTGCAAAGGACCTCCTCACCCAAGGTCATGCCTCTTCCCAGGGCGGGCCACATTCACTGACTGATTGATGTGGGATATAAAGGCCTGGCCGTACTCGCCCAACTCGGGATGACTCTGACAGGCATCCTAGCTTCAGAGTCCCCCTACCTCACTGAGACTGTCCTTGAGGCTGGTCACAGATCTACTTCTTCCCCTCCCTCTGCCCACTACTGCTCCCCTTGTCTTCCTTTGACTAGTGTTGATTGCAAGGGTGCTCCTTAATAAGCATCCTGCTTGCAAGACTCTGTCTCAAGTCTGCTTCTCAGCCTGCAAAGTTTTTTAAACTCAACTTCTTCATCTGTATCTCAGCGCCATTATAAAGACTAAATGAAATAGTGCAAGTCTTTCTATACTGCCTGGCGTATTATAAGTCCAATAAATGGTGGAACTTAGTATTATTGCTGCTCAAAAATCATTTTGCTAAAGGCTGTTCTCAACCATTCATCTTCCTATATTTCTAGTGAAATCTAGTCGAATCAGAATCTACAAGTGGAGGGCATCTTTGCACTCAATAGTGAAAAGAGAATCTACAAAACCAGCTCAGCAAGAGGATAAAACATCTCTCTTTCCCTGCTAAGGCTGCTAGATTTCTTTGTTGACCATATGTGGCAACATTTTTGCAAACAATGGCTAGAATTATGTGGGGTTTTTTTAATTAAAGTAGGGAATTTTGATTGTGACACGACACTTGAAAAATGTTTTCATTTTGGTACCAAGATATCTTTAGGAAAAATACTATGCATTCCTTAATTTTATCAAAATAGGGTCATCTACGGATATTTATGGGGAGATGGATGACTGAGAGCAGAAATTTCAATATCTGAACGTGGTTTTTGTTTAGCCACCCTCTCTGAAAGATCCTTGGCCCATTGCAATGCCCCGAATTTGACTGTTTTAGATTAGCTCCCTTCCTTCTCCATGACAGGGTGAGAATATAGGTATAGATTATTGTTCGCCAATTTAGCGTGCATGACAATCCACTTGGAAACTTATTGAAAGTGTCATGTCTAAGGTGCTACTCTCATAGTTTCTGACTCAGTACAGCTGAGTTGGGGCTCAGGAACGTGCATTTTTAAACAAGTGCCCAGGTAATTTTGATGTTCACTGTGAGAAGCACTTGCATGGCAAATGGCTAGGTTAATCTCCTTTCAATCCAGAGAATAAAGAAGAGGGAATAAGATTACAAAAATGCTAAGTCTAATTTGCCACACGTAGGATTTCAACTAGTGTCCTGTGGAACCACATGAGACACTTTGAAAGGGCTCAAACAAACATCTCTCGTACAGGCTAAACTTGTCAT
The DNA here is from genome assembly GCF_057802395.1 of Ceratotherium simum simum. Classification (NCBI taxonomy): domain Eukaryota; kingdom Metazoa; phylum Chordata; class Mammalia; order Perissodactyla; family Rhinocerotidae; genus Ceratotherium; species Ceratotherium simum. The sequence goes on along the minus strand of NC_141907.1, from coordinate 60,477,916 downwards.
GACACTCTTATTATTAGGTGATCATTTACATTGTGAAGCATGGCTTGATCTAGAATACAACATTTATTTGATCATTTTTTTCTTACCTCAACGTCCACTCTTTGTCAGTTTTGGTTGGATTTTCCCAGCCTCTGTTGGACTGTCCCAGGCTCAAAGCTTGGTCTCCTCACTCCGTAAGTCATTCATTCTCATGAGTTTATAAACACCATCTATTGAATAATAATTTCTAAATTTATGTTTCCAATTTTAATCCCCTGAGTTTCAGCTTCATACATCTGTCTACTGGGTATCTCTACTTGATTGCAGAATAGGGATTTCAAATTTAACTTGTCCAAAATTGAAAACTTAATTTATAGTCTCCCCAGCTCTTCATCCCCTTGACTCAAGTGTCTCAGCAAATGGTAACTCAATTCATCTATTATCTCAGGTCTTTGAGGTCATTTTTGACTTGTATTTTTATCTCTCTCAGGGTCCACATTAAATGGATCAGCAAATCTGTTGGCTCTATTTTCAAAATATATTTGAAATTCAAGACTGGATTTCAGTGAAGTGTTCTATCCCCAATGCCTACTTTTCATCATTTTCATTGCTATTACCCTGAACAAAGCCACCACAATTTACTGTCTGGATTCCTTACTAGGACTTGCCTACAATATATTCTCAACAGAGCAGCCAGAGTGATCCTATTAAAACATGTGAGGTCCTACTAAGACCTTCCAAAGTTTTCCAACTTACTTGAAGTGGAGTAAAATCCATGTACTTGTCATGTGTCTTAGTCTGCTTTGGCTGCCATAACAAAATATCATAGACTTGGTGACTTAAACAACAGAAATTCATTTTCTCATAGTTCTGGAAGCTGGAAGTCTGAATTCAGGGTGCCCTCATACTTGGTTTCTGGTGAGAGCCCTCTTCCTGGCTTGCAGATGGCCACCCATCTCACTGTGTGTTCACACGGCAGAGAGAAAGAGCAAGCTCTCTGGTGTCTCTTCTTATAAGGGTACTAATCCCATTAGACTAGGGTCCTGCTCTCATGATCCTAATTACCTCCCAACGGTCCCACTCCAAATACCCTCACTCTGGGGGACACACAAGCATTCAGTCCATAATGCCATGGCATACAAGACCCTTGACAATCTGGACCTTGACCTTATTCCTACCTCTCTTTTTTCATTTATTCAAATCTAACCATCTCTGTATCTTTGCTCTTCATTGAACCCGCCCAGGCATGATCCTGCCTTGGGGTCTTTACACTGGCTGTTCCCTTTATCCTTACATGGCCAAATGGTTCATTCCCTTAATTATTTAGATATTTGCTCCACTGTCGATTTATCAGAGATAACTTCTCTCAGCCAAAGTGCACCAGGAACACACCTCTAGTCAATATTGGTTTTCTTGGCTCATAGCAATGAGAGAGGCAGCACACCATGGGAAGACATGTCGTGTAACAGTAAGGGGATGTTGGAAGGAGCTGGTCATAGGGCTCAAGTTTGTGCTAGGTAACTTCGGGGAGGATTCAATGAAGCATGGTTTTGCTCTGAGGCTGTCAAAAAGTGGGAGCAATTCCATAATTGGGTACCTTAACAATTTTTAACTAGGAGGAATGGAATGAGACTAAAGCTATAATCGGTAAATGTCAGCAAGAATCAGCTGTTACTCACGTTAGCTGGATAAGGCGATGTCTGGTTGTTTTTGTGATTTGCAGAGTTTTCTTTTTTTTATATGTGCTCAGACATGATTACTACTGGGACTTGTTTTGGTCTTTAATATAGTTATAAGAGTGGTCTTGCCTGATTTTAGTTTTCTGTAAAATTTTTTGTCTTCTACAGGAAGATTCTTGGCCATTTCTGAGCTGACAGCAGACAGGGGCTTCTTTTTTCATACTCAAACTAGAATACAGCCTCTCGTTGTTTCTCTCCTCTTATACTGCTTTATTTTTATTCATTATTTTTCTTCCTAGCACGTGTCACTCACCACCACAGTACAACAAAGATGTTGTTTATTTGTCCATTCTCTATATTTTTCCACATGTAACTTCCATGAGAGCCGGTGTTTGGATTTTCTAGTATCATCCTCAGTACCTTTATATTGTCCTGGAATGTAAGAGATGTTCAGTACGTATTTGTTGAATAAATTTGTTCAATAAGTTGCTAATTTTCCCAAACACACATAAAAACAAAACAAGTTATAAACGAACCAAAAGATGAACAAATATCATCTTCACAGTGTATGAAGTTAAAGATAATTACCATGTAAATAAACAACTAACAGATTTATGCCAAATGATGTAGCGTAATGATTGCCGTATTACAAATCATGACTTTTATAACAATCTTTGAATATTCGACTTTTACACAAAGTATAACTGGCTTTTTTATTTCTGCAAGAAAAATTGGAATTGTCCAATATAGAAGAAATTCTCCAATTGGGCAGGCTGCTAATGATGGACTAGTTACATACATATGAATACTAATTTAATAATATACTTTCATATATTTTTTGCACACCTGTACAATGAAGTTTTCTTTGAATAATTTTCATAAGTAAGTGAAAGAGAAGAAATTTACTTTTATAAATTACACACACACCTTATTTAATGCCACTGCTCACAGCACTTTGCTAATATGCTGCTTATCTTTGAAATTACGTGTGTGCATGTGTGTGTACTTATCCACCATGCCTGTGTATGTAGTCCCCACTCACCTCCCAATGAGCTGATTACCAGTGCAGCAAACAGAACTGAAAACCGTCCCACAAACACTCCCAGCCAGTAAGAGCTCAGGGCACTGTCTGGAGAGCATCTGGGTCAGCGTGCCCTCAGTCATGAAATTAGATTTAGTTAAAATTCCTGCAGCCAGAGCTTCCTAAAATATTTCCTTTTTATTTCTATTTCCCTCTTGAGGTCTCATTATTATTTCCCTTTTAGGGAAATAGGTCATATTGACCTGCTGTAGAAATTGAAAACAGAAGAGGTTAGCACTTGACGAAATGAAAAATTAAAGCTTCTGTATTTCTAACATCTATGTCTCTATGATTAGAGTCAATGGAAGAACCAACGTATCAGATTAGCCAAGCCCAAGAATAATAATGATACACACTAGCCATCATTTATTGATACTATGTGCCAGCTAATGTGCTAAATCCTTTATACTTATTGTCTCCTTTAATTCTTACAACACTAAGATTTATAGTTCCTGTTCTAGAGACAAAATAACAGAGGATCAGAGATATCAAATTTCACCTTATAATCGGCAAAGTAAGCGTATAAACTGCGGTAGACAGAGCAACAACTCCACAAGGAAGACCATGTGTTCTGGAACCTGTGAACATGTTTCTTTACATGGCGAAAGGGATTTAGCGGGTTAGATTAAGTTATGGTTTTTGAGAGGGGAAGATTATCCTGAATCCCACTGTAATCACAAAGATCCTTATAAAAGGGAAGCAGAAGTATCAGAGTCAGAGAACAGATGTGACTACAGAAACAGAGGTTAGAGTAATGTGCTTTGAAAATGAAGGAAGGAGCCATGAGCCAAAGAATACAAGTAGCCTCTAGAAGCTGGAAAAGGCAAGGAACAGATTTTCCTCTAGAGCTTCTAGCAAGAACACAACCCTACTGACACCTGGATTTTAGTCTTATAGACCCATTTCAGACTTTTGACCTCCAGAACTATAAGACGATAAATATGTGTTGTTTTAAACCACTAAATTTGTGGTAACTTGTTACAGCAGCAAAGGGAAACTAGTACATAAACCAAGGTCTGTCTAACCCCTCTACCGTATTATACAACGTATATTTTATCTGACTCACCAACTGGTTGGTTATATCAGGCAAACTAGGCTGAAGGAAAGCAATAATCTCCTTCTGATTAACGTAAGTCATATTGTCTCTGCATATTTAGAAAGTACTTCATGAAACATGATCTCTGTTCCACTGTGTATGTTAAGGAAGTGCGTTCTTTCAATGAGTTGCTCCAGATGACGTTATTTGTGTGCTCTGTCCAAAATAGGCCATTAATTTGTTTAAGGATGAATAAGAAGCAATTTTAATATTGTATTCAGTCATCTGTTTGTACCTATTGTATAACTGCTTAATCTACTAGTTTTAACATGCGTATTGATTTGACCACTCAAGTTAATCCCTTTGTGTGTATATTTTGAAAAGCATGAAGGTGAAAACCGAGCTATAGTTAATCCATCATCAAAATAGGGTTACAAACCAGGATGATAATTATAACTGTCTTTATCAGCCATCTTCCTTTAGCAAGTATATCATTACGGGATTAATGTCTTTTCCCAAATGCCAGTCCCTCTGGTAAGGTGATCTGAGGTACATCTTCTACCTTTAAAGGAAAGAATCACAATGTGTTAGTTTCTCTTCCACTTCAAACAGTGAAATTAGACAGAGAGGGAAACTTTCTGAGGGAAGATGGTAAATGCCACCATGCTGGCAATGCCTCCTTTCACTTACCAGATATTTACTGAGTAGCTACTATGTGTCATGGGAGCAGAGATTACACTGCTGTGAAGGCTAGACAAAGACAGCGGTTGACTTTGAAGTGTGCGAGACAAAAAAATAACATAAACATTTCAAAACATAAGGATCAGAAGAAGTTCTATGAAGCAAGGGTGGTAGAATTGGAAGTGAGTGTGTTTGTGAGACCACCATCTGGCTTCAACACACAGAACCGAAGAAAACGTGGTGAAATAACTCTCTCAGAGTTAACTCATTTTGTTATGAGTAGATAATGATGGGAGATTTAGATTTCATGTAGAGCAAAAGGAGAAAGACCATTAACTACAGATCCTGCATACTGGCTCATCTGTTTACTTGACATAAGCATTCACTAATATTCTTTTCACCACAAGCCCTCTGTACCAATGGCTGGATCTCACAGGGACAATGGCAGGAGACAAATTCTTCAACCTGATGTGCTGGGTTGTGTCGCACCGGAGAATGAGTGTTTGTCTTGCTGTCTCTTTTAGTCTGTATCATACAAGTCACTACTGAATGTGTATATTGAATGTAGCTTGTCCAGGAAAAATACCATCTATTCAGAAGGTGGCTTTTGTTGTTTGATCATCAATCTTCTTTTTTTTTGGCACCATTGAGACTAGTCACTGTCTTTCAAAGAGAAGCTCATTTGAGGCATTGGAAATACATTCTCAACTCTCAAGTGGAGTTTTAGGTCCCCTTCAGCTGTAAAGTGTTATATTGAAATCTGGAGAAAGAGGCTTGCCCTGTTTAAACTTTGCCCCATTCTTTAGAGGTAAAATCGCAGATGGTTTATGTACCTCTAAAAATCTGAATAAATAACAACCAAAGTTGATTTGTTTGCTATCAATACTCTTTAATAACATAATCTATAGCATTTTGGAGGGTTGCCTAACATTTCATCATTAAGCAACTTACTAATAAGAACTTTATATGTAAGAATACTTCTAGGTGGTCTTCTTACTGTAGCTCCCTGGAAATAGCTGAAGATCAAAGATAAGCCTGGCCTTATATAAAGATATTAAGAAAATATTTTTTCTTTTTGGCTTTTCTTCGCCTTTAATGATCTTTTAGAATTGGCACTGTCTTCCCTCTTTGGGAGAGACTGTACTTGGTTTCCTTTTGTTGTAAGGAGGTAAGAATCATCCTAGTACTTCTGCCTGAAGTCATGATTCAATAACCCAGAGGGTTTGTCTGACCCACTAGTAGTCATGATCCCTCAAGGTGGGGTTAGGGGGACAGAGGAGAGGGATCTCTGCTCCTTTTATTGTTTCACTTGGACAGAACTGAGGGCCCACGGTGACCACCAAAACACAATCCTCTTTTTTTCTTATTGAGGACAATAATACACAACTTTTCCCTTAATCTTTTATGTGTTATTCATGCATGGATGCATTCACTTATTCAATATATGCTCTTCTAAGTACTAGGGATATAGCAGTGAATAAAATTAGACAAATCTCAGACCTCATGGAGATTACATCCCAACGAAAATGTTCTTTTCGCAGGGAATTTGCTCATTTTACATGTTCATCTACTATTCCTCCTTATTGCAGATATATAACATGTCATTTGGAAGGGGCCCAAAGACCCTTGAGAATCTTACTTAATCCTATTTTGTTTTCTGGGAGACGGAAAACATTGTTACATGGGATTGTTAGAAAGAACTCAGGCCCTCAACAGAGGATATTCCCAAGGATTTTGTGACAACAGATAGTTTCCCTTTTCCCACTTGTCATTACTCAGGATTCTGGTTGCAGGAGACAGAAATCAAAATCAAATTAGCTAAGCAAAAGGGGGAATTTAGCTTCTGGAAGAATTGGGGAGGGAATTCTAGGAGTGGAACATTGTGGGACACAGGAGATGAAAATGATGCTGAAATCTCTCTATTTCTCTCCCTCTCTTTCTCCCCAGACTCTGATTCTTTCTGTACATTAGGCTCATTTTATCCTTATGCAGACAGGCTTTCTTCAGGTGTCTCCCACAGGATTTGGCATAATGCCTTACACAGAATAGGTATACTTTACCTCTGGAAAATGGAGCATGGTTCGAATAAGACAAATCTCTATGCTCTGGAGAAAGGAAGTCATGGCTACAGAGAGCTGTAGGGTTATATCATTTTTGCTTAGTAATCTCAGACTGCATATAATGCCTGTGTGCCAAAGCTCAGCTTTTGTTATGCGGCTATCCCTGGGACAGATCACGTGACCACAACCACTTGAATTTGGGAAAGCAGGCATCATTCCCGAAGAAAAGGATGCTGTTACCTGAAGAGGTGGGAATGGGATATTGGGAAGGTGTTGCCAACTCCCTCCTACGGTCTCACTGCTCAGTAGGGCTCATGGGCAAGGATCATCTCTGCCATGAGTGTACGGAAGGAGATTGGTCCTTTTTCACCTTGGTGCTCTTTGAAATACACTTCCATGAAGATGGTTCCCACTCTACTCTCAACATCTGGGACAGTGCATGGCACTTGGTAGCAAAAGTTGGTTGACTGAATGAGAAGGAAACTGCAGGAGGATATTGCCCATGAAAACAAGAAACAAGAAAGAGGAAGACACAAAATCTGAGAAACAAGATATCCAGTATAGGATGGAGGGGATAGAAATTCCCAATACATTGGGAAAGCTGCAGGCCTTGAGATTAATCAATTTAGACTGGGGCAGATCAAAAGGCTTGGAGAGAGACTATAAAAAGAAGATGAAATTTACAGGCTACTTAGTGTACTTACTGTTTGAATATATAGAAAGTAGATTTACTTAGTCAGAGAAGAGTTTTGATAAGTTAGTGATAAATACACAGAAAAATTGACAAAGAAAATTAACAAAATATATCCTTGGGATCCCAAAGAACTTGAAAACAAAAAGATACAAAAGAAGGAAAAGGTACTCAAGATATATGAAATGACTCCACCATCAATAACATCTGCATCATTGTAACAATGTACACAATGAGTATCCGTTTACTCCAACTTTTAAATAACCACATTAGAGGACAGGGCATGCGTGTATCCATATGGATGGTGGGACCACAGGCAGGGTATGAGAAAAAGCTAAATTGTTATCATCCACAGCTGGGAGCCAATATGTAGGGCTTAACAAACATCAAAAAGTGGCAATAGAAGCACGTGGAAATAAATGGAAATAAATACAAAAATAATCAGTTAAGGCGAAAAGGGTTGCCTCTGGGGAGCAAGAAAATTGGTTGGGGGAACAAGAAGCAAGCCTTACATAACTATGTGACCCTCTAAGCTATGTCCATGAATAACTTTAATAAAAACTACATTGAGGATATCTACAGTGCCTCTTCCCATGTGTTGGCAGCCTTTGATACTAAAATATTAACTGGTAATTTTCAAGCCATCTATTTCTACTCTCCTTCTTGTCCTCTTTCCCTTCTCCCACACAAAATAAAAGCTATTTTTCATCTTTGTAAGGATCTTAGAAACTTCTCAAGCCTTCCTTCACCAAAGGAATGACTATCTACTGATGAGTTTCAGATACTAGGGCACTAGTGAGGAGATAGTTTGAGGCCCCTCCCAGGCCTCCTACAATCACTCCACATGGCCTACCACCTGCCTGATCTGCTCCTAGGAAGGTAGACTTCCCCAGAGAGTTGTGGAAAGTGGGCAATTTTGAGATTAATTTTGCTCTCTGGATAATCTATTTCCAAAAGCCTTGTGTAGCCCAGAGGTCTTGGGATGTTAAAGAGGCTACTTCGAGTCTAAGTGTCTTGTTATGCATCCTCAGTCATGCTCAATGCGCTCTGGACAGTGAGGAAGTGTTTTCAGCACTCTTTAGTAGTAAACGTGCTTAGAACAATTGGTCACCCAACATCTTATCTGTGAAGAAAGGAGAAAGGACAAGGTAGAAAAGCCATCTGAAATACAGCAGATGTATATGGGGCTGCCTTTCCTGCTTATGAGAGCACAGAGTTCCTTGTTTACATGTCTTAGTGTTTTAGTTTTCTATTGCTGCTGGAACAAATCACCATGAAATTAGTGAGTGTTCTAAACAATACAAATTTGTTATCTTACAGTTCTGGAGGTCATATGTCTGACATGCTGGCTAAATCAAGGTACCAAGAAGTTGTACATTCGTTTCTTGGTATCCACGGGGGATTGGTTGCAGGACCCCTGTAGATACCAAATCCGTGGATGCTCAAATCCCTTATATACAATGGCATTGTGTTTGCATATAACCTACACACATCCTCCTGTATGTGTTAGGTCATCTCTAGATTACTTGCAATACTTAATACAGTGAAAATGCTATGTAAATAGCTGTTATACTGTATTGTTTAGGAAATAATGACCAGAAATAAGTCTGTACATGTTCATTACAGACACAACTATCATACGCCTTTTGATCTGCAGTTGGTTGAATCTGCAGATGCAGAACCCATGGATATGAAGAGTTGACCGTATTCATTTCTAGAGGCTCTAGCAGTGTATGTGTTTCCTTGCTCATTCAGGTTATCAGCAAAATTCAGTTCCTTGTGATTGTAGGACTGACATTTCCATTTTCTTCCTGTCAAGAAATTGTCAAGCTGTCAATTGAGGGACATCCCTAGCTTCTAGAACAGTCTCACATTCCTTGGCTCATGGCCCCATTCCTCCACCTTCAAATCCAGCAATGACAGATCAAGTACCTTTCATGTAGCATCTCTCCCTGACTCTCCTTCTATCCTCTGACCCTTGTTTCTTTGTCATATTTCTCTCTGACCACAGCCAGGAAAGATTCTCTGCTTTTAAGGAACTCTACGATTACATTGGGCCCGTACAGATAACCTAGGAAAATCTCCCCATCTCAAGGTCATAAAAGTTAGTCACATCTCAAAGTCTCTTTTGCCATGTAAGATAGCATATCCACAGGTTCTATGGATTAGGATGTGCTCATGTTTGGGGGGTAATTATTCTCCCTACCAGACTCAGTTTTGGGGCAGATTTAAGACAGTGAGAAGAATGAAGGAGGGGAGAAAATACAGCTACTGCTGCAACTCTGTGTGTGTGTGTGTGTGTAATGCATGTATGTGTGTGTGTGCAAGCACACATGCATATGTACAGGTTGCCATTATGAATAGATAGCTACCATTTTAAAGCTTTCAGTAGTATAAACCAAAACTTTAACAACAAAAGATTGTAAGTATTATGTTGATGTTGCAAAAGATAGCCTCCTTTCTCTGATTCTTTCTTCTTCAAATCCATTGGACTCCAATCTACTGGGTGTGCATGGAGATATTAATTACATGCTATTCTGGCTGGGTCCAAGAGTGAAGAAAATAATCTTTACTCCTACTTCTAGATGCAAGATTTCTAAATTGAGACTATTAGATGGACCACTTTCTCTGGGTTGAATTTTCTGAGGAAGAAAAAGGTTCAATGAATTTAATTGGTTGTTTAGCAGAGTAAGGAATATTAAACCGCTAACTCCACAGAGAAATAGCCTTTCTATACAGCTTTGGAAAGTGTCTTGAATATAAAATAAAACTTTGTTATACTAGATTGCCACTGACTTAAAGTCGAAGATTATTTTCACAGGTACTAAGTAAAAGTGTACCCATGTAGTACCAGTTCTAGTTGAATTTTGTTAAGCAACTTAATATTATAAATAAGATTTTAAGAAAATATGAGATTGACTTATGGGAAGAAAGTACCTTATCTTTTACTCAAGCAAGTAGCTTAAAAATACAGTTGGTACAAGCAAGCAATAATCATTCCTCCAGTTTCTATATATAAAACTAATTAAAGTGCATATATGTAAAATACATTTAATAACAGTAGTGCTCTTAGTTTTTAAATTTCACTTTACAGGTTTCTAAAACCTTTAACATGATCAGATTTATAGTACCTCCAAAAGGTTATATAATAATTTGACCTTGCTGCCTCCCTTTTCTTGACTTTGCTGCAATTACTGAGCCTTTCCTGAATATGAATCTAGCAGGGGAAATGTTTTCATTATCGATTGCATTCATGGATAAGATCCTAGAAATTATTTTATACATTTACTAAAGTTTTCTTGACAAACTGCTATTTATAAAACTGGGAATCATGTGAAAATTAGACTAAGTTTACATTTTAGAAGTTTATCACCTATGAAAGAATTCTAACTCCTTATGATAATTTTAATGTAAAAAGCATGGTATTTTGCTTTTTTAAATGTTTTGCTGATTGAAAAATGAGTTATCTTAGAAAACATTTTATGTGGGCAGAACTGTCTCTAGGAGATCAAAATAGTGGTGGTCACCCTAGGTCTTTCATTGTTTATAATTAACCCTTGCCTTCCACTACAAGTAATATAAAAGTGGTTTTTGCCAGTCATTAATGTCAAAAAATAAAAATTGTCATGTTCAATGTCCCAAGAAATCAGATAAAATGATCTTGCCCTATTCTAGCCGGAAAAACCTGGGACCCTGTCACCTTAGTCGAATCAATGAGCACAATGACAAGGGATCGAGGAAAAGAAAAATGGTTTAATTTTGCCAGCAAAATGAGGCCACGGTGGGCTCATACCCCAAAATCCACAGTCCTCCTGAGGCATTAGGAGTTGGGGTTTCTAAAGGAGATTCTGTGGGAAAGAATGTACCCTTGGAGACTGTGATTATTTGTTTGAGGAGGGATCCCATCTCTCTGGCGCCAAGCCAGCTGTTATCTCTATCTACAGCAGGACATTTAGGGTTTCATCAACCAATCTTCCCACATCACCCCAACTTGGGTCCCGGGAAATGGAAGGAAACTGCCACCAATTAATGCTTTGCAGTCTGGAGTCCATCAGCCTGGGTTTAGCCGAGATAAAGAAAGCTGCAGGTGTCCTCCGTTTCTCCGTCCCTGTGATGATGGTGGATTCTGCGCCAGGAACCGAGAGTTGGGGAACTTCAGCTTCTTGATAATTTCGAGATACTAGTCTCCCTGTAACAAACCTCAAGAACTGGTAATTAGCCAGAACTTCAGTTTGTAGCCACCTGGGCTTTTAATAATTTATTACCTCCATTTGTCTTGTGGAATTCAGGGACACAAAGGATAAAAACAACTAATATCTACATGTGAATGTAACTTAGAGAAGCAGGGAAGAGGGGATTCCCTCTTAAACCCACATACACCGAGTTTAATGTAGGGGAACTGATATCGGGGCGGCATCAAGAGAGAAGCTACCAGGCTTTTTAGTTTTTCCCCTGTTACACTATTTCAGAGCTTCCCAAGCAATAGGCTACAGAAGTGCTGCATTTGTGATGTCGGAATGTGTGTGCCAGCTGCACTAGTTCTGGCCAATACCAGAGCACACTGTTTTGTCACCGCAAGGCAACATGTACATGCACAGGGTATTGCTTTCTCCTCACCTGCTGCAATTTCAAGGGAGCTGGCATCGGCATCCTTTGCTTCCTCTTTTTTACTAATATTGAGCCTTGAGATTCTAAGGAACTTGAACCCAGACAGCGCAAAAGATCCATTAGGTCTCACTTCTTCACCTTTCTGGTCTGAGGAGAGGAAGAAAACCCAAGATATTGTGAAGAGTTTGTTTGTCTCTAGAACAACGGAACAGAGTCTTCCATGCCTTTTGTCACAATGACTTGTGAGATCCCAACAGCTTGACCCATATGGATGCTGAAAGAACTCACACCCATAACAGACACAATTTCCAGCCCTTGAAAGGAGACTTAGCAACTTGAGAAAGGAGACTAAGATGAAGGACTGAGGTCTCCTGTTGAGGTGGAACTAATAGAAATGACAGAGACTTTTAAAGTGTAATGAGGAAAAAAATGAAAAGAGGTAAATCTTTCCTTTCCAATATTTAAAAAGGAAGAGGAGGTATATGAGAACTCTTTATACTTCCCACTCAATTTTGCTGTGAACCTAAAACTGCTCTTAAAAAATAAGGTTTAATAATAGGTATTTTTGAAGAAATAGAGTAGCTGATTTTAAATTTTATGTGGAAAAGTAGACTAAGTTTCCACTACTACTTTTTAAAAGTTCATCACCTATGAAATAATTGTAAGTCCTTATAGAATTTTAATATAAACAGCATGCCATTTTACTTTTTCTAATGTTTTCTTTTGCTGATTAAAAAAATGAGTTATCTTTCAAAAATCTCGAAAAAGAAAAACAAGGATGGAGGGCCTGGATCACATGATTTCAAGACATACTAAACTATAGCAAACAAAACAGTATGGTAGTGGCATAAGGATAGACATATGGATCAATACAGTAGAATAGAGACTCTAGAAATAGACCTGAATCCATATGGTCAATTGATTTTTGATAAAGGTGCCAAGGTAATTAAATGAGGGAAAAAATGGTATTTTCAACAAATGTTGCTAGAACAATTGTATGTCTGTATCTATATGGATAAAGTAATCTCAAACTTTACTTAATACCATATTAGAAAACAGAAAACTTGAAATAGATTATAGACCTAAATGTAAGAGCAAAGATGATAAAACTTCCAGGAAAAATAAATATTTGACCAGATATTTACCCATGAGAAATAAAAACATTTGAACATTCAAAGACTTGTATGTGAATGTTTATAGCAGCATTATTTATAATAGCTAAATAATGGAAACAACTGAAATGTCCATTGACTAGTGGATAGATAATTTGTGACATAGCCTTTCTGTAGAAACTACTAAGAAATAATTAGGAATAAAATATGAAAATAGGAATGAAATGGATTAATCTCAAAAACGTTATACTAGATGAAAGAAGTAAAAAAAAAAAGACTACACACTATGATTGCGTTTATTTGAAATTCTAGAAAAGGCAAAACTAGCAAAACTACATAACATCAGAAATCAGATCAGCAGTTGCCTGAGGCTAGAGGGAAGGGGGAGAATTGATTGCAAAGGGGCATGAAGAAACTCTTAGGGAGTTGGAACTATTTTATATCTTGGTTATATCTTCATAACTACTAAAATTCAGTAAACTATAAACTAAAATGAGTAAGTTTTATTATATGTAAATTATACCTCAATAAAGTCATAAAAAATGTGTGGGGGCTTTCCAAGAAATGAGCCTGAAATACATTGACACTCAGATCAGATAACAAGTTTCCTTGAATCTCAGAAGGACAAAATATCAAAGCTGTATCTTTAATTTGATTACTGTACTACTAAAATCTTTCTATCTTTTGGAAGAAAGTCCAATTTTTGTGTGTGTGTGTGAGGAAGATTGGCCCTGAGCTAACATCTGTTCAGTCTTCCTCTATTTTGTATGTTGGACGCTGCCACAGCATGGCTTGATGAGCAGTGTGTAAGTCTGTTCCAGGGATCCAAACCCACAAAACCCAGACCACCGCTGAAGCAGAGTGTGTGAACTTAACCACTATGCCACTAGGCCGGCCCCTGAAAGTGCAATTTTGATTATATAGACTATCAGTCTTTCCCACTTTTCCCCCAACAATTGTAGTTATGACCAAATAAAGGGTTATTAGCAGATTTAAAACGAATATGAAGTGAAGCCTGGTTTCTTCAACACTAGTTACTAAAATTCTCTGAGAGGAGAACTACTAGCACCAACAGACATAAGAAGGATCATAACCTCATATCATAAACTTTTAAAAAGTGACCATGAAACACAGAAGCCTTGAAGACCTTGGTGCCGTGCAGTGGGAGAAGGCCCCTAACTTCATCTCCTACCTCAATCAGTTGATAAAATCACGAAAATTCTCATGAACGCTTTCTACTTGTGAAGAAGTGAACGGAGATAAACAGAAAGACCTGGGAAAAGTTAAGGGAAAACCATTAAAGGGAAGAATGACTGCCAAAACTTACCATCTTATAGGTCAGCTGAATTGGGATAGATGAGAAAAAATCTACAAGAGAGAGTTACACTTATGTAGACTGGGCCCTGGTACTTGATGTTCCCCTGGTTCTCAAAGAGAAAACGATGGCCAAATCCTCTAGCAAGGACTGCACCAAGGCGCAGTGAGTTCTTACCCTTTCCTGCTCTTACTCTCTCTCTCTGAACATTGGCTAGAAATCAAGTCACAGTCCTTATATTGAAGTTCATTTGAGTAAAGATAAATTAATTGAAGATATGGTGTGTAGAATGTCAATGAGAAGTCATTCAAACTGTATGAGAGACGGGAGATGGTGTGTACAGCACCACCTGATTTAAACATGAGGAAGACACAAAGAAATGGCATGGAAACCAAACATGTTAAAGGAAGGACCGTTGGGTATAGAGCCCTGTCAGTAAGAAAAAAACCTACAGAAGAGAAGATTATCCTTGAGTACTTTGTGCTGAAAAAAACATAACAGGAATATAATTCAATAAAATAAATTTAAAATTATGAAACAGCAGAAGAATGAGATAGAAAAATCAATTTCAAACTAAAGAAAAAATGTCTAAATATGATAGAAACAGCAAGGAATACATTAGACACAGATGAAAGACAAATAAATGGCTTGACACAAAATCTTGAGATAATCATAGCTAATCTAGAAGAAAAAATTGAGATTAAAGAGACCATTTTACTTCTTCCTTTCCAATCTTTCCAGTATATATACCTTTTCTCTCTCTCTTTTATTTATTTATTTATTTATTTATTTATTTATTTATTTATTTATTTATTTATTTTTGTCTTATGGCACTGCCTAGGACTTCCAGAAAAATGTTGAATAGAAGTTGAGAGAGGACATCCTTGCTTATGCCTGAATTTAAGGGAAGGTATTCAGGCTTTCACCATTGCTCCATTTTTTGTGTGGTGAGGTTCTCAGACCTCAGTGTCCAGCTGTATTTGGAAGATGTAAAGCTATGTGATATTCAAAGATATTCAGAATAAAACTTTTTTTCAAGTTCTCTTTCTGATTATTCTATATATTTCAGATCTAATAGGTCTTCCTTTGTGAACGGGAGATAAGACAGAGATCAATGCCAGTGATTTTCAGAAAAACCCGAATAATTTCTTGAGATTTTTGCAGGCTTATCTAGGATGAATACCTTGAAAGATAAATTATCTGATTCTTATTTTATTGATTGGAAATCATATGTAAACCATTCTTTTTCCCCCCTCACTTCAAGAACTCTAGGATCCCTATAAATACTCAAATAGCCAGACTTTTGATATGTTCCCATAAAGATTTTTTTATTCTATCCCTTTTCACTTCCTGATCTTTATGGATGTGCAAATATGGGACTGAAACATTTTGTAACTAGGCCTCATGCCCAGTGGCAGGTTGTTCCAAGTGGTAGTTGAGATTGCACCATCCACGGTTACTGTGGACCCATTGTCACTATCTGGTGGTGAAGAAGATTGGAGCCACGTTTAGGAATACATTCATGCTGCTGACCTATGCAAAGAGCTCTAGTTCAGTTGTTTTCTTTGTGTTTTGATAATTTTGCTGTTGATATCTCTGTCCTAGGTCCTGAAGAGTGGATGTGGTTGTCCTTTTATTGCTATAGGATGAGACAGGCCACACATGTTCTACAGTTACCTATTGTCTGATGAAGTAGTATTCAACTGTTACCCTACCTTCTAAGGTTAATGCTAACAAACGTTCCTCTATTTTTCTCCTCTCTGTGTCCCAACTGCCCTGAAAACAGAAGTATAGTCACCCTTAGTATCCACAACTTCCACATCCATGGATTCAACCAACCATGGATCAAAAGGCCTATGATGGTTGTGTCTGTACTGAACATGTACAAACTATTTTTTCTTGTTATTATTCCATAAACAATACAGTATCACAACCGTTTACATAGTATTTACATTGTATTAGGTTTTATAAGTAATCTAGAGATGATTCAAAGTATGCAAGAGGATCTGCATAGGTTATATACAAATACTACGCCATTTTATATAAGGAACTTGAGCTTCTGCAGATTTTGGTATTGGGGGATGTCCTAGAACCTATCTCCTAGGGATATCGAGGGACAACCGTAACTATTAGATACTTCTTTTAAATTATTTCATATATCGTCTCTTGTATACACCTGCCATAACTGATACAATGATGGCTATTCATTCTTTACTCTCTTTATCGGATTCACTCTATCTGAAGATGCAGAATAAAGTGTATAATAATGTGCTGTTTATCCTCTTCTGCTCAGAAAGTTGATTCTGTCAATAATTATTAAAATCAAAGCTCTTAGCCCAAACCATGTCTATATCCATAACCACACACGCATTTATTAATTTCTCCTTTCCTTCATTCAATCTATATATTTGGAGAACCAACTATGTGTTAGACACTGTTCTTCAGTGTTGGAGACATAATAATAATAATGTTAACTCTTCAAAACCATGTAAATAGAATAAGAGGCAGAAAGATAACAAAATAAAAAAGAAATGTTATAAGTTTTGTGGTATTATTAGGAACAATGTGCTATGGATGCAAAGGGGAGAAAGATTCTCTTTAACATGATTAATCTAACAAAATACCTATTTAAAAAAAGAAAGAAAGTTGTGTTCCTAGATCTCAATAATTGTAAGTTTCTAAAATGTGTAGGATCACGTACCCAATGCTAGGATTCAGAAACATAGCCGTACTGTCAACTGCATCTGACTTAAAATTAAATGGGATATTCGATGTTCTGACACTTGTCCTTTGCAGAAAAACACAGAAAAGTAGCTACTTCAGAGATAAGAGAACACATGTTAAATTCAAGGATCAGTGCAACCTGGGCCCTGAGGATCCTGGAGCTCAGTCCCCAGAAGCTGTCAAATTTCCCAGGAAATAATAGACTTCTGTTATGGACTTCACCATCATCATCATCATTAAGCAAAATCAATATGCCTTCATCATCACAACACATTGCATACATAGATAGTATTCAGAAGTTTTACTCTAAAAAAACAACATTCACATGAACATTATAGAAGTGACCAAACATCAAATAGACACAAATTTAGACCTAAGATTATATATAAAGCAAAGGGAAATTTCAGTTTGTTTGCTCAGTTAAGTGAATGGGAGAAGTCTGAAAATTTCGAAAGAAAAAAAAAAACTTTCTTTTCCAGCAAAGATATTGTGATCTGAAAGTCACTGCCATGGTTTAGTAAAAGTACCAGTACACATAGCTAGTGCCATATTATTGATAAAAGGTAGTTGAAGGATCATTGAGAATTGAATTACTTAAATTATGGGCTAACATCACTGATGAACGTAGATGCAAAAATCCTCAACAAAATATTAGCAAATTGAATACGGCAATACATTAAAAGAATCATACACCACCATGAAGTGGGATTTATTCCAGAGATGCAGAGGTGGTTCAACATCTGCAAATCAATCAGTGTGATACACCACATTAACAAAATGAGGAATAAAAATCACACGATCATCTCAATAGATGCAGAGAAAGCATTTGACAAGATCTGACATCCATTTATGATAAAACTCTCAATAAAATGAGTATAGAGTATAATAAAGGCCATATATGACAAACCCATAGCCAAGCTCACACTTAATGGTGAAAAACTGAAAATTATTCATCTGAGACCAGGAAGAAGACAAGGATGCTCACTTCTGCCAGCCTTATTCAACATAGCACTGGAAGTTTTGACCAGAGCAATTAGGCAAGAAAAAGAAATAAAAGGGATCCAAATTGGAAAGGAAGAAGTAAAACTCTCAGTCTTTGCTGATGACATGATTCTCTATATAGAAAACCCTAAAGAATACACCATAAAACTATTAGAAATAATCAACAACTACAGCCAAGTTGCAGGGTACAAAATCAACATACAAAAATCAGTTGCATTTCTATGCACTAATAATGAACTAGCAGAAAGAGAAGTCAAGAATACAATCCCATTTATAATCACAACACAAAGATTAAAATATTAACCAAGAAGGTGAAAGATCTATGCACTGAAAACTATATGACATTATTGGAAGAAATAAAAAAAGACATAAAGAAATGGAAAGATATTCCATGCTCATGGATTGGAAGAATAAACATAGTTAAAATGTCCATATTACCTAAAGCAATCTACAGATTCAATGTAATCCCAGTCAGAATCCCAATGACATTCTTCATGGAAGGAGAACAAAGAATCCTAAAATTTATATGGAACACAGAAGACCCCAAATAGCCAAAGCAATCCTGAGAAAAAAGAACATAGCTGGAGGTATCACACTCTCTGATTTCAAAATATACTACAAAACTATAGTAATCAAAACAGCACGGTACTGGCAGAAAAACAGGCACACAGATCAATGGAACAGATTTGAGAGCCCAGAAATAAAACCACACATCTATGGACAGCTAATCTTCGACAAAGGAGCCAAGAACATACAATGGAGAAAGGAACGTTTCTTCAATAAATGGTGTTGGGAAAACTGGATAGCCACATGCAAAAGAATGAAAGCAGACCATTATCTTACACTATTCACAAAAATTAACTCAAAATGGATTAAAGACTTGAATGTAAGATCTGAAACCATAAAACTCCTAGAAGAAAATATAGGCAGTGCACTCTTTGACATCGGTCTTAGCAGTATGTTTTCAAATACCACATCTACTCAGGCAAGGGAAACAAAAGAAAAAATAAACAAATGGGAGTACACCAGACTAAAAATCTTCTGCAAGGCAAAGGAAATCAGGAACAAAATGAAAAGACAACCCACCAACTGGGAGAAAATATTTGCAAATCATATATCTGACAAAGGGTTAATTTCTAAAATATATAAAGAACTCACAAAACTCAACAATAAAAAAACAAACAACCTGATCAAAAAATGTGCAGAGAATATAAACAGACATTTTTCCAAAGAATACATATAGATGGCCAACAAGCACATGAAAAGATGTTCAGCATCACTAATTATTAGGGAAATGCAAATCAAAACTACAATGAGATATCACCTTACACCTGTCAGAATGGCATAATTATCAAGACAAAAAAATAACAAATGTTGGAGAGGATGTGGGGAAAAGGGAACCTTCATATACCACTGGTGGGAATGCAAACTGGTGTAGCCACTGTGGAAAACAGTATGCAGAGTTCTCAAAAAATTAAAAATAGAAATACCGTATGATCCACTTGATCACTCCTGGGTATTTATCCAAAGAACATGAAATCAACACTTTAAAGAGATTTATGCATCCCTATGTTCATTGCAGTATTATTCACAATAGCCAAGACGTGCAAGCCACTCAGTGCCCATCAACGGATGAATGAATAGAAAAGACGTGGTATATATATACACACAATGGAATACTATTCAGACATAAAAAAGACAAAATTTTGCCTTTTGCAACAACATGGATGGACCTGGAAGGTGTTATGCTAAGCGAAATAAGCCAGCCAGAGAAAGACAAACACTGGATGATTTCACTCATATATGGAAGATAAACAAACAAGCACGTAGATAAGAACAGATTAGAAGTTACCAGAGGGGAAGGGGGTGGGGAAAGGGCGAAAGGGGTAAAGGGGCACGTATGTATGGTGACGGATAAAAACTAGACTATTGGTGGTGAGCACAATGCAGTCTATAGAAAAACTGATATATAATAATGTACACCTGAAATTACACAATATTATAAGCCAATATGACCTCAACAAAATAATTAAATAAATAAAAGACCAAAAAAAGAATCGAATTCCTTGACTGATTGGTTAAATCAATCAAAACAATGTCTTGGAAATTATGAATTGTATAGAATTGGACTAAAACCCAGTCCAACCACACAGCAATTTTACTTGAACTTTGCTTAACATTGGTTTATACTTCCTGGAAAGTGTCTGGATGCTGAGTTGCATTGTCTGTTGTGATAGCATTAGATTCTCTTCAAAGGGTTACTCTCATTACCAGAAAGAACATGATTACAGTCATCGTTAGAATGTACAGTACCTTGGTAATACGAACATCTCTAATTTCTTGTTCAAACAAACATCCTATGTGGTTTGTTTGGTCTTTTCTTATGACTGTGTGTTCTCACGGGACAGGTGAAGGTTGATATCAGTGATTCCTTGCTCAGAAATAGCTCTCTTCAGCTCCAAAAGCATTGTATGCTTCTTAGCAAGCAGGAATTTTGGGGGTATTGATAGTTACTTTTTGATTTTTATTATTAAAAAATATGCACTTACGGAAAAAAAATAATTCATAATGCAAAGTAAAATCCCTTGTTCTCCCACTCCTTCATTCCAACAAATCCTCAGAGGTAACCACTTAACAATTTTGTATGTTTCCATTCAGTTATTTTCTGTCCATACATGTACATATGTCCATACCCTCATTTTTTATTTAACACAGACAGGATCATACTTTACTGTTCTGAGAATAGAAACTTTAATCTGATGAAGCAAAGTATCAGCAGGTTCAACATTTCACTGTCATTTAATCATTTGAGAATAAACTCAGAACTTTGAAGTTCTTTAGGCTCAGTTATATTTTTACAAAAATAAGTATCAAATCTTATATTGTCACTCCCTTGATTAACAGAGTAAGGACTCTGGAGCAAGTCTGCTTGGTTGGAAGCCTGGTTCCATCACTTTCTTGATATATGACTTTGGGCAAGTTGCCTTAATGTTTTATGCCTCGGTCTCCTAATCTGAAAAATGGGGACATAATACCACCTGCTCCAAATTGTTGTTGTGCAACTGAGTTAATATCTCTCACACGTGTAAAACAGACATTGGCACATCCTAAACACTACATTTTAGTGATAATTATTAGTACTATGACAATTCAATGGCTTCCTATTTCTCTAGGTCTTAAATCCATGAAATTACTGATAAGGCTCCGCATGATCTGCCACTGCCTGTCTTACCAAACCACTCCCTGTTTACAAGTTCTTGAAATGGACTGGGCTTCTTCAACCCTAGGTCTTTGCATATGCACCTTCCTCTGTCCTCCCTTCGTTTCACAGCATCCTACTTCCTTCTCTGGGTAGCTCTCACATTCTTATGTCTCAGCTGAAAAGTCGCTTTCTGAAAAAAGTCCTTTATGGATCTCAGACTAAATCAGATTTGCTCTTATTAAAGTGAACAGTAATCACATATTTATCATCCAAACAGGGCACCTATAAGAGCGAAAGGAGGCAGTACTAATAATTACTCTAGGACAGTAGGTATAAATTGGAATTTTCCCAGACAAACCAGGACATATACACTTTCTACCTATAATACATTGCTATAGCATCTTTATACTTTTTTTATATATCAGTTTACAATTGTATTTAACTTATTGTGCAAGTATTTGTTAATGTTTAATTTTTCTGCTAGTCTGTAAGCTCAGTGAGTCTTATTCACCACTGTATCGCCAGCTCCTAGCATAATGACTAGCACATTGCCCAAAAAATACCGAATGGATGAGTGAGACGTAGTCTTTGTTGTGTCAAAATCAAAGCAGGTCCCACACTACACTATTTCAGGCCAGTCATGAGTGCAGAAGCCTGACCCTTCTCTCATTCGGAGCAATCATTAATCTAGCTTCCCTCCTCCTGGCCTTACTTAGGCCTTCGCTGGAGGCCTACTTTGAAGAGGTAGCATATCCACTATTGTGTGATTCCTGTGTAGGTGTTGAACTCTTACCATTGTATCCTTTCCCTTGACAGCTTTCCTACACTTTTGATTTGCAAAGATATATTAGTGGGCCTTTATCTGAGGCAGTAAGTTAAAGTGGCCACTGTTATTTGTGTAATTATAGGGATCTAGGCAAAGGCCAGTAGAGTCTGGGGCCATACACACTTCAGTGAGTGGCTCAGGCAACATGCCTATTTATATGCAAATAACTGTAACATGGAAATTACAGTTGTTGAAATGGAACCAATATTTACATTATCTTGAAGTTTCTAAGTATATGGTAGAAGTAATATTTAAACGGTCAAATATATTTTAGAATGTTTAAAATATTTATTAATATTTAGGACCGTAGATAAAATGTACAATAGAAAATCTTCCAAAATTTATAGAATGTACACTTTTATTTACTTGGTTCTTCTGCATTGCCACAGGTAAGACATCCAAGTAGGTCATATTTCAATGATGGTAGTTTCCGTGTTTGGGTTCTTTGTAGATTACTGCAGATGCTATGTCTGAGTCACTCTTTAAGGAGGGTTAGGCGTGCAGACTCTCCCTGGATCACATTCCATGGGTTATAGCAAGGTACACACTCTGCTAAACAGGAAATTGGATTAGCAAATGGAAACTAATTAGAGAATGGAACACAAGCATACATGCCTTTAGCAACACAGTCTTTTTTTTGCCTCTGGACCTCACTGACTCAACTCCATTCCATTACCTTCTTTGGAATGAATTCAGATTATAATTTTATTTATGTTTCAGTGCAAGAATCTAATTTTGTTAACTAGTTTTATTCCAGAACCATCTGTCTCACCACCATAGCATGCTAAAGTGTTTCCTTAAAAACCCATTGAAAAGTCTTAATGATTCTAGAGACATTATATATACATTCCATTCATGCCATTGATTCCTTCATTCACTCAGCAAGATATTTGCTAAGAATTTCCTCCTGGGTGTAATGAGTCAGTAAAATTTAAAAATGAGAAACAGCTACTTCAGTCTCTTTGATTTTCACCCTTACTATAAAAGCTAAAATTGATGTCCATTTTCTATCATTCCCTAACTATAGTTTCTTCATTGTGACTTTAATGCCAAGTTTCCTAGGAAACAAAGTAAATTTGCTGATCTCATTTCCTCCTTCTTGGAGAAGTTTCAGGGTTCAAAATCACTTTCTGGTTTCCCATGACTTTTCATATTTCCAAGCTGTCACCTCTAGTTTATGTAAGTGTATAAAATAGTATTCTTAGGATTTTCTGCAATGAATTAGATCTTAACCAGTTACATTTTCTTATCATTTTTCTTATTTGTGATCTAAATATGTAATTGTTTATAGTAATTGTTAAGATTTCTCCTTTGAAACTGTAACAAAAGATGATGTGCATTTATAATAAAGCAAGTATTTTTTTCTTCTTTACATCCAAAATGATCTTGATGACAATAAATCACTTAGTTGGAAAGCAGATTTTTTCTTCACTAAAGACAGTTGAAATATTTTTGCTGAATTTGTGCTGTCTCTCTTTGAAAAAAACATCCCACCAATTTGTTAGAAAAAAATCAAATTGGTTGATTCACTGATATCCTTATTACAGATACAAGTAGTAATAAAAGTTATCTCTAATTTGTCATCCTTTTTTTCCTAGACATGCTTACTTGGCTTAAAAATATCTCCATTTGGGGGCTGGCCCTGTGGCCAAGTGGTTCAAGTTCTGCGCGCTCTGCTTCTGCGGCCCGGGGTTCATGTCCTGATCCTGGGCGTGGACCTACTCGGCTCATCAACCGTGATGTGGAGGCATCCCCCATACAAAATAGAGGAAGATTGGAGCAGATTTTAGGTCAGGGACAATCTTCTTCAACAAAGGAAAAAAAAATTCTCCGTTTGAAGAACATGAGAAGTATATATGCTTAGGTTTTGCCTCCTCGGTTACAACTAAACATAAGAAAGAATGAGGTTGGATGTGGGTTGGAAAAAAAAACAAAAGTGAAGACAAATAAAACTAAAACTGAGTTTCCTTCTTACTAATTCCTTAGGCACATTCAATTTTTAAGTTCACTAGGTGAGGCTTTTTAGCCCCTTTATTTTGGTATACTTTTATAGACTACTGCCAGTAGTCGAATTCAGATCCAATTTTCAGCTCTTCATTTCCACTGAAGGTTGCATAATAAAACAAATTTTTTTTCAATTAGGTAGAATCAGTCATCTAAGAATTTAATGTATGTACATATATATGTGCCTTTAACTATTTTCATTTAAATAAAGAATTTTGGTACACTCATCACTATTCCTTTCATTTTTAAAATAATCAATTACAAGAAAAAAACACATAGAATAAAAAAATGTGTATCTTCTATTTTTTCCCCCAAATAATTATTTCTCTATAATCCCTGGGAGAAATAATTTCTTTTATCCAACGTCAACCTGTGTATGCTTATAAAAGCTAGTAGCAAAAATCCAGAAGTTGTCTTTGTAATAAATAGGAATAGCTAGTTTTCTTGGGTTAGTAAGATACAAGGTTATCTTAGGAGAATATTATGGCTAGAGATACATCACAGTTAGCAACTGTCACACAGTTCACTATATTATCAAACTGTAAACATTTAAATAGGAAAAATCTATCTCAGTTCCTCCGAATCCTCAGTGGCTGACATTTTCCTCAGAGTTTTGGGAACTCCTTTCTATCACCACAGTAGTCCTCTTGGCTAAAATTTCCCAGTAGCTTTTAACCAGAGTGTCAAGCTTGTTATTAGACTGGGAAGAGCGTATCTGCTGAGCAAAATGCCACCTATCTACCAGTACAGGTCAGGCAAGTGTAAAGAAATTATCCTGGATTTCTCTGTTAAGCTCATAATGCTGATACAATGGTGCTTAATTTTTTAAATTATTGTTGCAAAAATTTGGAATGTTTATGAGTGTGTACACAAAGGTAGTGTGTTGAAAGGCAAAGTGATCGGAAGTATGACCTTTAGAATTCCACAGACTGGGGTTGACTCTATCCTGGTGTCTTCACCTACCCGCTGTGTTTCCTGGAACAAGGCACAGGACTTGATAAGCTTCCGCGTTCTCATTTGTGAGATGACACAGTGACCTCTGTGGTAGACATACTTGGTTGTCTATGCAAAATCCATCCCCCTTGCTTCCTTGCTGATACAGCTAATTTGTTCAGATTTTGGGCATCCTTGCAGACAGAGAAGTCTGGACCTCTTCTCAGCTTTAGGAGGCAAATATTGATTAGTTTAAGCCAGTCAAGGAAATTCTATTCACTGTGAGAGTAACTGATACAGAATTGAGCATGTCATGAAATTATAGTCAACAAGACAGTGAGGTGAATCTGTGGAGCAGCTTCTAGAAACTTGTCCTTATTCTGAAAATGGGTTATTTTCTCTCTTCTGTCCTTTGGATGTTGTGTGAGGCTGTGATACTTGGAGCAGCTACTGCCATCTTGTAACCATAAGCTGAGAAGCCTTTAATGGTGCCGGGAGGGGGGAGCAGAGGTGTAAAGGAAACTGGGTCCTTGATGTCATCACTGAGCTGCTGACTTACCCGATCCTAGAACCACCCAACTCTGCATTTCTTGTTATTTCAGATAACAGATCTCTTTTATTATTTATACCATTTTGAATCAGGTCTAACTCTAGCTCTTGCAGCTGAAAGCATTTGAACAGATACAAATAATTATCTCCACACAGTTGTTTTGAGAATTAAATGAGATAACACAAAAAATACATGTTTGGTAGAGGGCCATAGACAGCTCTCAAAAATATTTATTATTATTATTGATGTTGTTGATGTTAAAGCTGTTACTTCTGTAATGGCCCTTATGTCAGATTTCAGCATAGTTTTAGGCAAAATTATGAGCCTGAGTAGGAAAAAATGGGGAAAAATTTATTTTCTCCAGCCTATTTTCCTCTTTCAGCATGTCCTTCATTTGCTTTTGTAACCATCTGAGTCCACCCAACCATGCAGAAAAGGGATCTATTAGCGATTGTAACATATGAGGAATGTTTATTCAGGCAATTTTTAACCCAAAAGAATGATACCCAGTGTTAAATTCCAAATACCATATCAAGTTGGTAGGGAAGAATTTGGGGTGAGACTTCACTCTATCACCAAAATGTTATCACATAAGCTTCCACCTACGTCTAAAGCCAAACCTTCCAGTGTGCAAGTGGGCACTAAATCCCACATAGTTTTTTTTTAACCTACTCACTGCCTTATAAGAAAAGAATTTCCCTCTCTGCTGTAATTGTTAACATTGGATAATTATCAGGTGGTGCCCTGAGCATTCCAGATCATTATCTGTTGACAGTGAGAGTACGGTTCATTTTCAAACCAGTAAGAGAAGATATTTTTTTTTCTTGGTATATCTGTAGGATTTGTGAGGGGTTTAAAGTTGAGAAGATGTGGGTCTCCCTTGCATTTCCAGTGGACTTGGCCTTTACAATTATTTACTGTTCTAGAGTTGAGAAGAGTTGCCAGTTCCTTCAGAGCATGAAGAGAGATGAGTGTGTGCTGTACATTGACACCAAAAAAGAAGGAAGCTCAAGAGTTTGCAAGATCCTTTCTTCTATTAGAGCTCTTATTTGGTATGACACACTTCAAAATGTAAAGCAAATTATTAGGGAACAACCAATGACAGGAAAAATGGACAAACACTACCTCTCACTTATATCTCCCATTAAGAAAAATGACAGAAATCTGAGCTTTTTCCCAAATACCTAGAATGCCTTGAGATCACATTTATGACTGATCTGCTAGGCAACTATACAGAAGGCAGCCTCTTCATTCCAATGTCCCCCAGGGGGGCCTTAATGGCTGTTCCCTCTCCTATGTGCTATCCTTACAGGTAGGATTGGCTAGATAGTTTGCAAAAATCAGGATAAAATGAAATGTGAGGCTCCTTGTTCAAAAATTATTAAAAATTTCAAGACAATGATGGCATTAAACCAAGCACAGGGACCTTCTGTGTTGGGGGCCTATGCCAGTGCCAAGATGAATACCTGTGAAGTTGGTCTCGCTGGCAGGGGCTAATCATACTCATCTCTCTGCTTCACTTCTTTAGTGTTGAGCGTGTGAAGTAGCAGAAAGAGCATGGAGGGAGACAGATCTAGTTGAAAGCCTGGCTCTCTTCCTTCGAAACGTCTGGGGGTGAGTGAGTTACAGTTTCAGCCTCTTGCACAGCACTGCTCGGAGGGTTAAATGCTCAGAGCAAACAGGGCAGCACCTTGCACAAGAGAGACTCAATGAATGGTTTCAGGAAGCATGGGTTTAAATTCTGGAAAGATCCAGTCTTTTGTCCAGGTGACTAGGGCCCCATTTGAGTGAGTGTTAGGTCACGGCTGTACTGGCTTTACTCTGTTCTGTAGCCCACACCCTAATGTCAGCTTACAAATATCTTGTGAATGTGGTCACAAGGAACGCTAGCACAACCCACCCTCATATCACAAAAAATAATTCAAAAGGCTTGGCAGTATATTTGTAAACAGTAGATGGCATGTCGTTATCACTAATAATGGAAGATTTTCTTCCTTTCCTTTCTTTTGCTTTGATTTGTTAACATGCTCCAAATAGGAAATAACATTTTAATTTTTTGCTTTGAATTGACAGTTGTGGTATGTTTCTAATCAAAAAGCCAGTATCTAGATTCTAATTAACAGAGAAAGAGGATGCTCCTTTGGAGATCTCCAGCTAAAATAAAATAAAATATCCTTTGTTTGAACTTCACATCTGGTGTTGGAAAAGTGGGTACCTCACCTATCTGCTTCCTGTGCTCACATTTCCAAGAATAAACATGATAAAAATCAAACAGATGAACGTGAGGGAAACACATCATGTGCAGTATTAATTTTTGTATCACTGAATTAAACGTCAAGAAAGCTTTAGATCCATTGTTAAATATTCTGCCCAGATTTCTTGTTACTTTGTGCTTAGGATTTCTGCTCATCCTTGAAAAAGTTGCAACAGGAGAGAAGATAGTTTCCCTTTGAACTTGGATTTAGTCCTTGAATACTCCTCCAATGTTGATCAACACCTGTGAACACACATGATTTTTTGGAAAATCTTCTTTTAATAGGTGAAGATATTGAATCCTGGAGACATGAAATAAGCATACTGCCTGGGGTTATGCACTTTACAGGGAATGATGATGTGTCCCTGTTCTCAGGAACTAGGAAGGTTGTCTCACCGAGCAAATGTTTGCTCCTCTTGGTGAATAAGGATCTGCCCGGTGTATTTATTACTTGATTGTGTTCATGTTTCTTTGTGTTTGACTCTGTCTGCATGGGTGGGAGATTAGATTTTTAACTCCCAAATGGCAGGGCTGGTACTCATTGTCATCTAATAATTCCTCCAAATCCCTATGTCAATCGGTAAGCCAGGACAGGCCTGGGTTTCTATCATTATTAGGGATCTATTTTGAAATTCAGGCTTTATATGATACACATGAAACATGAAGCCAGCCAGAAGCCATAATTTTTAACCGCTGATTTTTGACACATCTTGCCCCAGACAGTGGCACCAATTCACAATTAGCAAATGTGGGGGCAATAGAGGATGAAGGGAGTTGGTTACATAGGCTGGCATAGCTGATATTCTCACACAGGCCTTTCATAAGAAGCATCAGCTGTAGGCAACCGCCCATCTAGATGAAGGAAAGTGGATGACCACAATGGTAAGCCTCTGGAAACAATAACAAATATAAAACCTATGAGGAATAATTAATAAAACCAGAGAAACTTGAGAAGCTTGCTTTTCTCTTCCTGGGTCCCAATTTCTACCAAAGCTCTCTTGTGGATCCTTCAGAGAACTACAACTCTACCAAGTTTAAACTAAGTTTAAAATATTTAAGTAATTAACAGGTGAGAGATTATAATGAATGAGGTCTGACATGTTGCAGGTTCTTTGTGTGGCTGCCTTTGGCTTGAAAATGGGAGCCTTTTGTCTGTAGCCATCAGTGCATCCATTCCATAGTGATAAAGTGGTGGTTTCAGATGAATTGCTATGGGAAGGTAGAGAGATCAGAAGTTAGGGCGAAAGAGTTGTGTATGGGTGGGATTCACACTTTAACATAGAAGGCAGCAGTGATGTCACAAAACAGCTCAGGTTTTGGAATCAGTCAAACCCAGATCTAATCCAGGCTCTGTCATATGTTCTGTTGAGCAAGTTATTCACAAGGTCTGAACTTTGACTTTGTCATCTCTTAAATAAGGTTAAACAATCACACCTACTACAACGAATTGAAGTAAAACATAATGATTAAAAGCATCAGATCCGGGCTCATAACAGCTTCACAAACTTGGTCAAGTTACTGAACCTCTGCGGGCCTCAATTTCCTCACTAGTACAATGCAGTTAAGGATACCTGCTTCACACAGTTGTTTTGAGAATTAAAGCTCCTGGCACACAATAATTACTCAATAAATGTCAGTTATTATTCATGATCAACAAATATATCTTAAGTGCCTTTTATTTGTGGGGCACTGCCCAAATCACTGATGAAACTAACTAATGTACACAAAGTGCTTTGGTCAAAGAAGACACCCAAGAAATATTTGATGAATGAAAGAGAAGGCAAGCCTCTTGGTGTGTCCCTAAGATTTGGTTAGGCTTTGAATATCCAATACAGCATTCTTTGTGCGTCACTGGGCAACTGGCTGGTTGACACTTTTTTAGCTGGCATTGCTAATTCCCATTGAGTGGAGTCCAAAGTATCCCCTTACTCAACAATCAGCAGGAAGAGAGAAAAGAGTTCACTGTGCTCTTCTTTCTCTGAGATCTCTTCTATTGTCCTGAGAGGTGATAGAGGCCAGGTCAGTCAAAGGAGAAGACAAATGAAGTGGTCACAGGCATCTTTTTAAAAAGATACCTGAAATGAAAAATAAAATACATATTTTTTTCAATTCTCAAGATCAAAAGCAGATGTCCTTACACTAGACTACTTGAGTGGGATTAGTGGGTGTGAGAATCTTCTGTAATTGTAGCAATATTTGACGTGTTCATACATTTTTCTGGGGAGAGAGGCCATAGTTTTCAAAAGGTTTTAGAGATTTAGGTTTTGCTATCCAATAGAAAATCTTCTATTTTCTATTGACCTATTTTCACTGACCTAGTGGACAATGAGTTTTGAAGACTGAAATAAGGAAATTAAAGTGATTTTGAGGTCAAAGCTTGGATTTATGGAGTATAAATATAAACATGAACAAAAATCCAAGTCAGAAACAGGTGATCAAGCTGGTTAGATTCCAAAAGGGATGAAAAAATCCATCTCACACAAAGCATTCACTGCATAATTGCTGTCAAGATGTGTTAAAGCCTGCTGGATCCACGTACCTCGATTTATTAGGGCCTTGGAAGGTTTTTTGAGAGATCATAATTACTCATTGTGAAAACACATTCTCAACCACAGTTTCAACCTGTTGATATTTTTAATAGGTTAATTTGCTTGACATACAAAACGCTAAAAAAGTAGACTTTGAAAGTAACAACAGAAAGGCAAAAATGATATGTCATCTGAATTGAGTATTTAGTGCCACATAAATGCTATTGATTGTGCTTAAAAACAAAGCATGCCAACATCTATACCGTGACACAAGCACATTAGCGTTTGATGAGAACCAATGCCAGTAAACACCCCTGACATTTTAGAGGCATTTTGCAAGAGCAGGCATTAGGGAGGGTCTGTTGGGTTTAGGATGGATTGGCACCTCAGAACATTCTCCCTATTGTCAATGAATGAGTGAATCAGCCACTTAATTTCTAGTCTATCTGAAACATGGGGAATTCCCAAGAAAAGATTTGTTAATACTCTGTCCTGAGCAACAGAGAACATCCCTTGCTTTGCTCCATTTCCCAACTTACTTTTTTGTAGTAGTAGCAGTAGTATAAGATAATAGTCAGGGATGCGGGGAGGAGAATGGGCATTAAACAAGATTTGTCAGTTAAGTGTTTTCAAAGCCCGGCTTGGTAAATCATTTAAAAAACAGATGCAAAATAAGACAAATATATGAAAACATAAAAATTTATTTTCATGATAATCATTTGTGCTTATATTTAAGGACATCTAGGTCTGTATAAACCTTGACTTATCTCTCATTTCTGAATATTTATTTATATCATCATGGTGTCTGACTCCTAGCATCCATTTCTCCTTCCAGGAGTACCTCTCTGATCTTACTTTGCGGCATTACTTCTATATAGCTCATCATCTACTAAATTAAGGTGGCACTAATTTCTCATTCCCAGCCTAACTCAACTCCAGGGTCTCATGACCTAGATCAGGCAATAAGAGAATTCTGTCACTTTGGCCTCGGTGATCGGCTCCGAGACAAGCTTATCCCAAGTCAAGCCAATGGCACTCAACCCCAGGAGTATGTGTTTGCCCATTTCTGCAGGGTTGCTGAGATGGCAGGATATGAATCTGGAGCTTCTAGGCCCTACTGTAAAAGGGGAACCTACCAAAGAATGAAGTCAACACAGAGAAACACAATGGTGCTTGGGCATTTGCCTTCAGCCATATCTGAAGCTGGAGCTACCCTTAGACATTTCCATACCTAGGTCAATAAATTCCTAATTCTTTTTTTGAGAGGTGGAGGAAGGTAGGAGAGAGTTGTTTCTAAATCCAGTTTGAAATTGGTTTCTCTAAAGAACTCTTACTGGAACATACTCTATTCCCTTTGCTTGGAAAATCTTCTTGCCTTCTCTTTGCCTCCCAAACTTGTGCTCGTTTTTCAAGGTCCATCTCAAACCTCACCCATTCCAGGAAGTCTTCCTTGAATTTCCCAGCATAATGACCTCATCTTCCCTTGATCTCTTACAGCACTCAATGTTCTTAGTTCTTATTCCTTGTCTGCCAAGGATTGTTGACCTTGTAGTGCTAGTTATTTTTTCTTCAGGTGATAATCTTATTTCCTAAATGGGTAAAGCCAGTCCTTAAATGTTCTATGTACCTCTATATCCCTCAGCCTTTGTGATAGAAGGTTATACATAGTAGGTGAGCAATATATATCTGTGGCTTTAATTAATGTAATGAAAGTAGATACAAGTACATTTCTTATCCACTTGTTAGTCCAGAATAAAACCTTGCATGAAATATATGATTGCACAGTCATAAGGAAGATAAACAATTACCAGGGATTGCAGCTATCAGGATGATGTTATCTGATGTAAAGGGAAGGGCAAACAGAGAGTATCAGAATTTTCAAGTCACGTATATGATATGGTGAACATTTTTCATTGCTAGTAGAGAAGGGACCCAGGACTAGTACCTTCACTGTTTATCATGTTTCACTGACAGTATTCTCAACATTGTAAGAGTCTTGGTCACAAACAATAAGATATATTATAACTGGGTGTTGAACTGAAACCTATAAATGAAATAAATTTCTGTTACTTAAACATCTAAATTCTTAGGAGTCAACGCGAGCACATGTAAGATCATTTCAACAAAATCCCATGTTTCAGGTATAGACCTACACCTTTGATTCACCAGACAGGATGATTGCCTTACTCCCCTGAGAATTGAACTACTACAATCTCTTTTCCTTGTTCAGTCCTGGATGTTTCACTAGCCTCATTCTACAGTCTGCTTGCCACCAGTTTGTAAAACTTACTCATAGCAGTAGACAAGCTATATTAGGATCAAATCATCCAGATTTTCCCGGCAACATTGACTTACATAAATTTGCTGTGCACATACTATGTGCAAGGCCTGGAGGAAGTCCAGAAGGTTGTAAACAAAGTTTCCAACAAAGAACTAACAGTCTAACAAGAGAAGGAAGCCTGAACATGGGTCTTTATAATGTAGGAGTAGGCAAGGTGAGGGTCCACAGGACAGCAGACTGACCTCTTCACATCTCCTCCCTGTCCATCACCCATACCATTTACCGCTCCCAACCCTACACCTCCTTCCTCCCTGGTGGACTGAGTCTACCATGGAGCTGAATGCCTCTAAAAATGAGGAACCTGTGGTAATTAAATGCAATACAATTTTCCTAGTCTCACAGTAAATTAGAAGCTTGCAAATCACAGCTCTGAGTTTCCGGTATCAGATTCAGCCACTCTTCAGTCTCACCACCAATTATGTTTTTCATTAGCTATGGGCAAATGGTTTGCTGACAAGCTCTTTTTAGTAAATTGCTTCAATTAAAAAAAAGGAATTTTTTGTCCCAAATTCACATTTTATCAGTTCTGCCTGATAGGTGGTATCATATAGCATAAATCCTCTATTTAACCATTTTCCCACACTGATCACTGCAAGGTTCCTTTGTGAATGTTTATTTTCATATTCTCATTGGTAACTGGTGGCACTTCAAGGTGAAGAAGGTGTTTTTCTTAGTCATTACATATTTGACGAATACCAGAAGTTACTTCCAGGTCTAATCTTACGTTGCTTACCCTGTTACCTGAGAGATTGAAGTTTGCTGCACAAAAATAGCAATTTGAAGAGATGAAAGTTTAACAGGTGCTATAAATAGCACCCAACGCTCTTGTCATTATAGTTAACGACAGCTCCACACCCACTTCCTTTTCTATTGTCTGTCATTAACTATTATATCTGGAGTGAAACTTGTGTCTAGTACAATCAGTAGAATGAACAACGAAACCATAGAGAGATCAAAGGATTAGTGAAAAAATTTGTTCTCTTTCACACACAGAGAATGAACTTGACTTTCAGGGATTCATACTGACCAAAGCTCCTTTGGAGTTCTCAAGCTTAACGCCTATATCCTCTTCCACTTTCTTCTAAGGAATATCCCAAGTGCTCAACTTATGAAATCTTGTAAACAAAAGAATATTCATGGGACGGCATTACTTCTTCAGGTGTCTGAATGGGGGTAATTTATTCTATACTTACTCTAAAAATCATAAGGCTAAACTTACTGAATATCCACACAGCACACATTATGGATTTCCAAAGCAGCTCCTTTCCACTGATCTTGGAAATGTAAGTGCCAGATCTGCAGGTGCTATGAGGTAGGGTATTTATAGAGGCAAAATTTTCCAAGCTAAAAATTATTTGGTTCCTTTCAAAAGCAAAAAGCATCGTTAGAAAATCTGTGGCAATGGTAAACAGAGATGTTGGCTTATCATATTTCTGACACATGTGTCTATCTATTTTGGTTTCTCTACTCCTTCTTTTCCTCTTTCCATGAATAGGACTGATATCCTGGTCATTACTGGTCTCCAGTGAAATGTCTTTGGGTTTTGGCCTCTGTTTCTGCTGCTTTTGGTGACGATGTTCCTAATGCCTCCTGCCCTCTGAAAGGGTATAGGCATCCTCTGCTGCAGGCTATGGTTGCTGTGGCAGTTTCCTGTGTTGAGGGGAAACATTTAGGCTTTGGGGACCAAGGAGGTGCTACCTAAGGTGCTCTCTGACTGAACACGCCACAGTGCCATTTTCTCTCTGCTGCTGCCAACCACGTTGGAGCAGGGCCCCTGCGAAGTGGTCTCTCCTTGAAGTTCCAATGTAAGTGGAGCAGAAGCCCCTGCTTTTTTCAAACTACCTCTTCTCCTATCTGAAGTTTCTATCATCTCACTACTCACTCTCATCTCAGAGTGAAGCCTGGGGCAATGTGGGGCTGGGTCCCTGAGAAGTGGGCAGCATCTTCTTCCCTGTCTTGCACTCAGTTTTATAAAGAGTGGAATACAGAGGTTAAATGTGCAATCTCTGGAGTTGATCTGACTGGGTTTACTGCCTGACTCGTCCACTTAGCAGCAGTGTGACCTTAGATGAGCTATTTGCTCTTCCTTAGTTTATACATCATAAACCATCATAATAGTGTCAACCTCGTAGAGTTGCAGTGAGGTTTAATTTAATTACTCATGTAAAACATCCAGAACAGTACCGGAGAAATAGAAAGAGTGAATGCCTAGTGTTATTATAGACTTCTGAATCTCACTGATACCGAAAGAAGAGTTATTTTCTCTGAAGTACCTCACAAATAGGGCCATTCTTAGGGCAGTAAATAAGGTTAGTCACAAGCAGCACTTTGAGTCGTATAATATGACAATGTCCTCTCTAGAATGAAGACGTCTACAAACTAGGAGAATTAAACTCAATAATATTAGATATGGTGAAACTGTAGCTGTCACATGAAGAAATGACCAAAAGGAATACAGCCGAAAATGGTTGGAAAAAAGTATTAGAGATGTATCAGCCAGCTAATTAATAAGAATATTATATTTTAACTCTAAATAATAGTCACTTTCAAAAATAATTTTACATTTACAATTTGGTACTCTTTTCTTAAAGAGGGCCCCCAAAGTTTCATCCCCCCCCTACAAAACCTGAATTTGTGACTGAAATGTTCTTAATCTTTTTCTTTTAAATAATGAACCTCTTTAAGAATTTTGTGCACCCCGTGAATGCTCTTCAGGCAAATGCATGCAATCTTTCCTACAAGTTCAGGGAGTTCACCTATCCCCTTAAAGCTCATCTACTGACCTCTGGTTAAGAACTCCTGGTTTTAAGGAAAAATCAGGTGAGTTTAGCATTGTACATAAAACATCAGTTGAGAAGGAACACAATACAACAGCTATCCTGAATTTCCTCACAGGCACCTCAGCTTCACCGCCCTTCTTTCCACCTTATATCCCTCAGCTTCTCGGATGCCTATGGCTTTTCTACGGTCCAGGTAGTTAAAGCTTTGGAGGGCTGATGGCCTGGCAAGAGTGAAGAGAGGTTGAAGTGCTCTTACCTGTGGGCTTTCTCTAAAACAAACATTCCTCAGGAGAAAAGTCACACTCATGAAGGGTAAAGACAGAGAAGGATTTTTTTCTTCTTATTGCCAACTATTTCAAATAAGCCAATGGCTTCCCATATCCTCCGATAGCAACCTGTGTTTATACCTAACTCACTACACCATGCTAATGTGGTCTGATTATTTGTCTCTCTCCCAAACTATGAGGTTTTGGCAAACAGAGATTATATCATTCACCATTGTGATTCAAGTTCTAGAACACAGTAAGGCATTAACAAATGATTATTGAATGAATGAATGAAGAGAATGAAAATAACTAGGTTTTCTTAGCTACTTTTTATACCTATTGCATAGAACACATGGAACCAAAATATCTTTCCCCAACATAACTACAAAGCATCCTGCAATTCGTGTTACCAAGAATTTTTATTCTCTTTTTAGCATAGTACACATAAGGCTAGCCAATGTAAAGTGGTAGCGAAATCTGAGATGGTATATATGAATATGAAAAATCTTTGAGATGTGACAGAAAGATTTATGCTATTTATGCTTTTTTTTACATTCATTCAAATATTGTTGGTTTGTGGCCTCTGGGTGCATCAATAATTTTAATAACTAACCTGTGTCTGGTACCACCAGACGGCGGTGCACTGGATGGCATACACCAGAATGCACATGGCATTCCTGTAACGAAAAAATTGGCAGACTGAAATTAAAAGACTCCTTCTAAAGCAAGATCATCTTGGGCTCCCACTCGGTTGAACTTCACAGCCAGATTAAAGATTGCCATTATGACTGAAGGTATGTGTTTATCCTTGGCTTGCCACCTTAAGAGTTCATAATACTAGAGCCACCTTAATTCTTAGGAATTTCCTGTAATGAGTGTAGGAGATGAGTTGAGTTGTTTCCATAAGGAGCCCTAGATGTGGAGCTGACCAGAGTCTAGGTCTTTATCAGCTAATATATTTTCACACTTTGTCCTCATAGATACTTTAGGAGCCAGTTACTGCCAGTTCAGAGTGACTTAAAAGCCCTGGCTCTTGGGTTCATTGGTTCTCTTTTATAAGATTGCTCTGAATTTGTGTAAGGAATATGTGTGTATGTTGCCTAAAGAGCCTGGACTCTGGAGCTAGACTTGTGTAAGTTATTTAATCTCTTTGGGCCTCAATGTCCCCAAGCATAAAAAGAAAATAATAATAAAACTTCACTACTTCATAGACTTGTTGTGAGGATCGCATGAGTTAATGTATGCAAAACAATTGGCATACTGTCTGGCCCATAAGTGCTATAGAAGTGTTAGCTATTTACACCATATTGCATCAATACAGAATTCCATTCTTATGGGTAATGTTGGCTTGCTATATTAGATAGGGCAATGAAGGGAATGTGTGTAAGTGGGAAAGCGTACTGTCTGACATTTCTTGAAATATTTTAAGTTTTGTAGTGAAGTGGAGGAAACTCTTTAAGCAGAAACTCCTCTGTGGAGATTCAGGGACTGGAGAGCACATGAGCCAACAGTCCAGCTCTTTGCTGATGATCTACCTAATCATCTGGCTGTAGACTGAATGTGGGTGAACAAACTAGAGGATATTAGGGGAAGTATGTGCAACTCCAGCACAACCAACAAAAGGTAGATTCTTCCAAGTGTTCAGTGGTCCTAGGGATTCACCAGTGAGAACAGTACTCCAGCCTTTAGCTGGGAACCTGAAGGCACAATGTCAGGGTTCTAGCCAATAGAATGAATGATATAATTTAAATAATCTCCTTGTGAAATGGCTCACACCAAGCTCATCAAATCCAATTACCTTTCCCTGAGTTCATCTTACTGGACTTATCTACAGCATTTGACTTGAAGCACTCTCTCCTCTTGACTTCCATAACACCAAGCTCTCCTGGTTTTCTTTTTACTTCCCTGGTCCACTCATTCTCAGTACCCTTTGCCAATCCTCCTCCTCCTCGTCTCTAGATGTCCTAATTCCTCAGGGCTTTGTCCTAGGTCCTCTTCTCTCACCCTATACTTTGCCCCTAGTGATTTCATCTATTCTTATGGTTTGAAACACTATCTAGAGAATGATAAATTTCACATTTACATGTTAAGCCTTGACCTCTATTCTGACCACAAGAATCATTATATTCTACTTTCTAATTGACATCTCTATTTCGATATTTCTAACATAACATGTCTAGAGGTGAACTTTTGATCTTTTCCCAATTTATTCCTTCTCTTGTCATTCTCATCTTAATAAAGGGCAACAGAAATCTGGAAATTCACCTGGATTATTTCTTCTCTGTAAGGTTCTATTTTCAAAATCTATCTAGAATGCACACTTCTCTCCATTCCACTGCTGCCATCATAACTCAAGCTACCCTATCTGTTAGAAGACTGATAGCTTCCTAAATTGCCTCCCTACTTTTTCTCTTTCCTCTGTCTATTATGTTCTCCACACAGGAACTTGAAAAATCTTTCTAAACATGCACCAGAGCACAAATGAAGAAACCAAATGTAGGGAGATTAAGTGAATAACACAAAGTGACTTTTCACACACAGCTCTCTCCCCTTTCTGATATCAACAGGGATGCTGCCCATTAATATATACTTTAGTGCAAAATGGTGGTCATGCTCATAAGTATGTTTTACTGATTTTCAATGTATTTTCACCTTTCTAAGTGATGCCAGCACTGCTTCTGTTTTTCATTCCACTCCCACCCCAGTCAACATGCTTGGAAACATGGCTCTTAGCTTTAGTTACCCTTCTGACACTCAGGTTCTTAGTTCCCCAACATTTTTCATTCCGAGATCTCAATGTTCACTTCATGTCAGTCACCCACTCAGGTTACCATAATGTTGACTTCAACATCATTCAACAGTGCTCCACCCACATGTTTCAACATGAAATTCCTCTCTGCTTGCAATCTTCTCTTCTCCCACCTCTTCTAGTTCCTAATACCTATGATACCTATACTGCATCAAAGCATCCAAGTCATCAGCCTGCTCCTCATCTGTGACTCCGTTACTCCTTTTCTGGAAGCAATTGACTCTGTGCAGCCAAGATTTCATTTCCAAGAGGAAGCCACTCTTTCTTGTTCCTTGACATAGCCAAACATACCTGAAAAACTCACAAGGCAGCATGGTGGGGTCCAAAACAAAATCATGCTGTCACCTTGGTTGTCCCTGGTAAAGCTGAGCATTGGTTTACTGAGCACTGGTTTATCTGTTTTTCATGTCCTATTGAATTAATTATAATAATTGTTTTACAACTTTTTCATTACTTAAAATTTTATTACTTAAAATTTTGTCTCATCACACTTATTCTGAATAGAGTGACTTTTCAACCCTTTCGCTGAATAAGTCAAAATAAGTCAGATTAGAAAAATTCACTGTCTTTTTACACACATTCAGATTCTCTCTTTCTCTCACACACACATGCGCGCACACACACACACACACACACAACAGGATGAAAAGCAAATAAACTGTATACAATCCGGGGTTCTTTAGAAGAGACAATTACATGCAGCAAGAAACTTTTATTTTCTTTTAGATTGCCATCTACAAAGACATCCTTTTTCAGTTCTCATATTACAAGTAATCACATTTGAAATTATTTGACCTTTCTCTCCATCTTTAATAATAAAAAGTTGATGTATTCAATTAACATATTACTAAAGCCAGAAAGCAATAAAATTTTGCAAAAGCAAAAACTGCTTTTGTGATAAGATTTATGGCTAGTGCACACAAAATCCAATAACAGCACCACCCTCCTAAGTTATATTCATTTTACAGGAGCCAATTTCCGTAGAACTTTATGCACAGTTTTAAACAATTTGGATAAAGTTCATGTCAATTATAATATTAGAGCAATTTTTTGAAAAAAGCTCTTAAATTTTGTGTACAGTGTCTTCATCACCAAGACAATAATATAATTAAACATTAAAACAATAAATTTATAAAAAGACCATAGCTCAAATTTATTTCATACTTACTGTACACTAAATCTAACTATCTTACATATCATCAATTCTCTTAATCCTATGACAAGCCAATTAGAAGTGTACCATTATTATCTCCATTCTACAGTTGAGAAACTGAGGGTTAGGTTACTTGACCAAGTTTACACAGCTTGAGCACACACTTTTTACCATGAAATTTTGTATCTAATCTTGTTCAGCATCATATGGTTGAATGTATTATAGGATCCTACACATAAATTGGCATAAAAGCTTAATATTGAAAAGTGAACATATAGTAACAGCATCACATTATTACCCATTGGTCAAAAAAAGGAAGTGATATATAGAATTGAAGTATCTGTGCTAACAAAGCCAATATAAATAATTGAACAGATACATAGGTCAACAATTATGTCAGTGCAGACAATAATTATTAAAGTCTATATCTGCTCAGTTTATCAGAAATTTTTGATATTTAACTGGGGCTAAGCTG
Organism: Ceratotherium simum simum; assembly: GCF_057802395.1. Taxonomy (NCBI): domain Eukaryota; kingdom Metazoa; phylum Chordata; class Mammalia; order Perissodactyla; family Rhinocerotidae; genus Ceratotherium; species Ceratotherium simum. Next base: position 60,437,827 of record NC_141907.1, on the reverse strand, counting down.
TTGGCTATAAATATTTTTTCCCGGTAATTAAAACTAACGTGTATATATATGTATATATATATATTCCAACATGAGTATTTATACCTAGTGTCTCATCCGTGGGACTAGTAATTTTAGTTTATAATTCTGAATTCGTTTAGGGTAAATGGGTTTTATTCACCAAAGTTCTAGTAAGATTTCCATTGCAATTCATCTCTCTTTACTGCTCAACAATTTAATGTGCTGGCCTTGAAGTCTGAAGACTTTAGTTCAAGGCTTGACTTTACCATTTACGGTTGTGTGACCTTAGGGAAGCCACTCAAGTTCATGAGTTTCACTTTTCTCATCTGCAAAGTGAAGATAATAATACCTTCCCTGCCAACTCTACAGGGCAGGGAGAAGGGTCAGGCAAGATAACACGTATGAAGGCGCTTCTGAAACTACAAAGCACAGTATAACGCAAGGCATTAGTCATCTACCATCTGATTGTTCACATGAGGCAATAAAGTCCTCCCCAAGGAACAAGGCTGTAAAATTCAGAACTGAGTCAACATCTCTTCAACAATGTAAAAATAAAACAAAAAGCCTCTACATATTAAAAAAAGAATTTAAAAATGTTTCTACTTCTTATTTTAATTGTACCAATTTGGAGGCATGAATTTGCTTTTTCCAGTTGTTTTGGCGGAATAAAATTAGTTCAGTACTAGAAGAAGGTTCAGGACATGTGATTGAAATTTTCTTTCAGAGATTCTTTTATCTACAGCATGGTCATAAGAGAGACATAAAGACAATACAGTTCTTTATCCATAAAAGAGTAAAAGTTCTTTCGTTGTTGTTAAAGCTATATAACTTTAAGCCAGTTTTTAGATGTCCCCTTGACAAGTGTTTGTTTTTGAAAAGAAGTCTTTTACTGGAATTTCCATATTCTTGTTAAGCCATGTGAGTTGTTTCACCTGCTCAGAGTTCAGCCACTGCCAGTGACAGGAGATGCGCATGCCATATTCTCATGCTTTTTTTTTTTTAGGTGAGGAAGATTAGCCCTGAGCTAACATCTGTGCCTATCCTCTTCTATTTTGTATATGGGACACTGCCATAGCATGGCTCGATGAGTGGTGCGTAGGTCCACACCTGGGATCCTAACCTGCAAACCCCAGGCTGCTGAAGCAGAGTACTCGAACTTAACCACTATGCCATTGGGCCAGCTCCCATATTCTCATTCTTTTGAAACTTATCCCAGAGAAGAAAAAGTCAGTTATGGTAAATGAAAAACATCAGCAAAGTAGCACTGAATGGAACATATAAAAATATACCTTCTGTGTCTCTTACTCTTTCTCTACCAAAGAACTTAGTATTCTCCTTGTCACATTCTTCCTAGCAATAAAACTGGGAATTAGAGCCAAAAACCAGATCAATATTATTCCACAATTTTGTGTCATAAAAGTGGATTCAAACTTAAGAAATCAGATAGTCTGACAAATGTCCACATAATATCTGATTTGGCAGCTTTTCTAATAGTGGTAATAGGAGAAGAAATGGTTCTATTTTGAGTGAGGATTACCACATGATTTTGATTAAGAGTTAAAGTAAAAAGAGACCCCCTTAGGAGCTGGAAGAATTACCGGCATCTACTTAATCTACTACAGTGTCGCCTTCTCTAACATGAGGATAATCGTGCCTGCTATGCTTCTCAGGATCAAATTAAATGTCATTCATTCATTCATCAAATATTGGGCACCTACTGTATTCACGAAAGTGAAACACTGAAAACAGCCTGGCCAACCACTTGCTGAAAGGAAATACTGTGGCACATTCAGCAGTGTCTAAAATAGCCTCAGCTTTTATAAATTTAAAATCTAAGCAGATTGATGACATCAACACTGAGAACAGCAAAAACAAGTTGAAAGTGTTCAGAGCCATAAGAGGCTAAAATAACATGGTATGGGAATTTATGTCATGAGAAAGTGCTTTGAAACTGTAAAATGCTGTTCAGATGCGCGCTATCAGAATAGCTCAGGATATGGAGAAACTGAGGAGAGGTTATTGATGACTTATTCCTGAAAACATTCCCCTCCCCTCTTGTTTACTTTCCTTAATAAAATAGGATAGGAATCAATTATCTAATACAGTGTCTTACAAACTCTATATGCTCAGTAACTATTTGTTGAATAAATGAATGCTTAACAATCATCTTCTCAATGTTATTTGAAGGAATATCTGGTAAAAATTATTCTAGCTGGAAACACAAAAGCATTACTTAAATTATTCTTAATAAATAATTAGGATAGTAATGCTAATTTAGAGTTTGTTTTAATTAAGTGTATTTTATGACATTTGTTTCAGATGAAAGATCCCATAGACTCTTAGACTACCCATAGACTCCCCATGTGCAATGCGAGCGCAGAATATAAAAGTCGAAAATGCATTGACTTGGGAACCAGAATCTCTGCTTGAGATTCCTTGTTCTGATACCCACTAGCTTTAGGAAAACTACCATTTTGTACCTTAGTTTCCTTATTCGTAGGATATTAGACTGGAACAGATGATGTTAAGATCCCTTCCGGCTTTAACATTTTCATGCCTCAACATAGGAGATACTATTTAATGGAAGACATTTACATCTCATAAAATGGACTTAAGTTACAATGGACTATCACTATGTTTTGAATTGACAAATTATGCTTAAATCTATAATAGCAAAAGTTTAAAAACACATCAAGATCCTCTAATGTAGGTAAAAGTACTAGCTCCACACCCTGCCCCTGGTCCCACCACACACACACTTGGGGCCATTTTTAACTGAGTGGCATAATTATTAAGTGAATTGAAGTAGTCCTGGATAATCAAAGAAGAATTTATTTATTATTTAAGGATATACCCATTTTTCCATTCTGCTTAGACTTTGTTCCATGAGTGACAAAAACAGCCTGGCCAACCACTTGCTGAAGCTTATTCAAGCAATTTTATTAATAATAAATTTCAGGGAATTAATGACGCATCAATGTGTGTTACACTCTAATCACAAGACTGTAGTCAAAATGGTCTTTTAAACAATATGTTTATGATGGTGATTGAATGAACCTTCCTAAAGGATGGAAGTTTCAACCATCCCAAGGCAGTTAAGATAGAAAGTCAAATGTAGTATTTATTAAGTGTCTGCACTGTGTGTGACTCTCTGCTGGGCTGTTTAATACATTTACTTATTTTAAACCTGGTCAGAAACTATCAAGCCTTGTTCCCATTTTGAAGATAGTCTCATAAAAGCAAGCTGCTTAAAACTGTAGAGCTAATTGGATTTGAATTCAAGTCTCTGAGACTTCAAAGCTCTATATTTTGCCCACCACGCTACCACCTCCCATTAACTATGCTTCAGTGTACAATATTATATTAGGAGATAAAAATATATATTTAAAACATTAGTGTGAAGCATCTTATGCAAATCAAGAACCCACTTGATCATTTGTGAGGTTCCATATTTGGTGCTGTATCTACACAGATTCATTATTTTCCCTAGAAAGCAGCCCCTGCTCACCCTCCTTTACTTTCATCTTGCTAACTTTTGGCCTCTTTCTGGCCCTTTTTAAATGTCACTTCCTGAGCATGCAAGCCATGATTTCAGATGTCTAAAATTCCCTTCTTACCCATAGATCATCCTGTGCCTTTCCATACGAGCCTTTATCCCACATGTTCAACACTCATGCTAGACCATAACATCCATGGGAGCAGAAACCATATCTGTCTTGTTCACTACTGTGTCCCCACCACCCAGAACATGGCTTGTATTGGAGGTGCCCAAAACATCTGTTGCATGACTAACATATGTATCCAATATTGGGGAAAGTACTATAAGATTCTCAAAAATATATAGTCCTTAGGTAACCTGTGTTCTATGTTTTTACATTATAGGGTCATATACAAAATGAGAACACTAAAGGCCTTGTAGCAGTTAACAGATTAAACAATGGAGCCTCGAGTGTGGACTGAAATTGTTTTGGGGTGAATTATTTGTAAACAAGTTCATGAAACACTACTCCATTTTGTTTTGTTTTTTTGTCAGATCCAAAGAACATCTAACAGTGGAGTGGGTGGTTGCATCAGCATTGCTTCTACCAATAGACTGGTACAAGTAACAGGTAAGAACATCTCCTTTCTTTTGCCTTTTTGGCTATGCTTCTCACTGCCAAAAGATGGCAGTGTGTTAGAGAGTGACAGCTTTCTTTCTAAGTCTGAGCTGGCCTGCCGGCTGAGTGGTTGGCTGTTATCCTAAAGAGTTGACCAGCCTTTGCAAAAATCTCTGGTTTCAGATGGATATCCAAAGTAGAAACCCAGGGATCCCCATGAGAAATGTACCTGCCTGTTAGGTCTATTACTTGCCTTTGTTCAGGAGAGGAGAGCTCCAGCAACTATATATTGTGTTACACACAAATGAACAAGCAAATTTGAGCCACAAATGAAAAAAAAAATTATTTAATGCCAGAAATAAAAATATTGTCAGCTTCAAATTCCAAATGTCAATGCTATGATCTATCCATCTGTTGATCCCACATGGAGAACTACTGCCTCTGCTCACTGATAAGCCAAGGCATGTCTCCTAAAAACACTTCATTTTCTTTTATGGGAAGTTAGGATAGAAATACTTATCTTCTTCATAAGCTGTTTTTGATTTTTTGAAAATTGTTTAGAGGAAAGACATCGTGAGGAAGTTAGAGCTTTGGCATGGATGCAGACGAGGGAGGTTGTCCTTGGTACCTTCCCCCTCGCCTTAGAGCTTCCTTCTCCTCTCGGAGCTGCTGTTCTCAGGGGCCTAGGCAGGACCAGGTGCTGGGATCTCCTCCAGTGTGCCCTCTTCCGAAGGCTGCCTCAGGCTCGAACTCAGTCTTTTCTGCCCTCCATTAAGACTTTCTAGTGCAGTTCTCCAGCGACTGCCTCTTTGTTGAAATGGGTCCAATCAATGACTGTCAGATGATTGATAATGTGCACGTTACCCATCATCCATTCACTCATTTATTCGTTATCCATCACTCATGAATGGAGCTCCTGCTATGCCTCAGTCACTGTCACATAAGGAGGTTATCAACATGAAGGCCTTGCCATCAAGGTCAAAGCTGGAGAGACAGACAATTCGCATTTAACAATAATAATGCTTCAGGTAGAAAAACTCTGAGGCAGAGCAAAGCACTTTGCCATGGCATTGCATAGCACTTTTTGTACTTTAAGAGGATCATATTCATCTTTGTAACCTTATTTCATAGCATAAAGCCTGGCCCATGAGAGACACACAATAGATACTTAGACCTAAGCTTTTATTGATGAGCTACTGAGACAAGCTGATGGGGATATTTTTGGATTTCTCTCTGACCCCATCAGATCATCACATGTTGGGAAAGAGAAATCTCTGCCTACCACAGACTGCCTCTGCCCATGGCAGTGGAACTGAAACAGAAATTGTGCTTTTACTTTTGTTCCTTTTTAATGTTGGTTCTGAGGTGGAGAAAGAAGGGCTCGTCAGACAAAAAGACAAATAAAATGGAGGTTGAATAAGTTCCCGGAGCTCAGCTCTACTTTTACTGCCAAAGAGGCCATGGGGCGTGGGAGGTGCTGTGCGGCCATCTAGCACTCGTCCCTAGGAGGGAATAGACCTCATTTGTTTGGCTTGACTAATAAATGTGACTCAGGCATGCACACCAGCAAGGGTTCATTTCCTTAAAAATTTGTTATGCTTTTGTTTGATGGGTTCCCCCTAGAGGTTTTCATTTATCTCCAAAGCATCTCCTAAGCAGCATAAACACTTCTCTCAAGTTCTGCCTGTATGGATAAATGGATCAATATTGTGAAAATTTACGTATTTTTTAACTGTTTTACATTCAACAGGCCAAAACACTGTCAGTTGCCTGGGTAATTTATCTGTAAATGACCTGTGACCCAGTTCACAGCATCTTTCTTGACTTTTCTGAAGAGATTATTTCTCCCAAGGGTAAAATAAGTACATCAGCAAGATTTTCTCTCCTCCATATTGTTTTAGATTCAGGCAAGTCAGGTACATCAGGAAACAGCTCAGTGTAACCCAAGAGGAAAATCACCCAAGGGATGGGGCCTTGTTGCTGTGACTTCATGCCTGTAAACTGAGGACCAGCCAGTTGATCCGGCACAGCGGGGCGTGTGTCGGTTGGAGTTCCCAGGGAACAATGGCCTTCACTGTGTAGGCTGCCACGTGGGAAACAGATTTGTTTATGTTTTACTCTATGTCATTTTGGGGGATAGACTATGGTTGCTCTTTTCTTTATTTGAATGCCACAGAGTCAGCAGGGAACTCCAGCTTCTTGGTCTCAAATACAGGCCAGTTATTCCAGAAACTGTGAAATCCAGTGAGCTTTTTGGAGCTCGGTCCTTGTGACAGCGGCTGTTTTACCTCCAAGGGCAGGAGGAGCATGTTTTCTTGTGGAAGAGGAGGCAGATTTCAGGAAGTTCCCAGACAATCATTTGCTATTTCTCCCTGGAACGGGGAGGAGGAATGAGATAAAGCAAGGGTGGATTGGATGACAAGGGTGGATGGTATGACATCTTCACAAGGGTAGGGTATCCAGCCCGGGCATGTGAAAGATCACTGTGAGTTCAAAGGCTTTGAAAACTTGTCTGCACCAATCAGAGACATGTACATAGTAACATTTTCCATCTTTAACTTAGCATTATACATAGAATTTTCTCATAACCTAATCTTTAACACCATAGAAGTTTTGAGGCTAAAAAAAGGATTCACATTAAATTTAACTTGCATGTGCATTAAATTGCTAAGGTTAGCCAGACGTGGGACAAACAGGTACCTCTTATAAATTCTGATTTCAAATCTTCTGTTCCATCAATTCAATAAATACACTCATCCTTGTCATATGATGGGACCCAACTTTTGGCCTGTTTATGAAATTGTGAGAATTTGATAAATAACATTAGAAGATAAATTTGATTTAGAACATAAATGTATAGGGGATATTTGGTCAAACAATTAATTTAAGGGTTTCTAGCCATTATCTTATAAGGTTGTCGCCATATATTAGTAGGCACTGTTTTAATGAAAAAAAAAAAGACACTCAGACATAATTGGTAGTAAAATAATTGATATATCTTCTGGATTTTATGTAACTGAATATTGCAAAAACATAATATGAAATGCATATGCTTTTTCAAATTCAAGTCCAATTTATGCTTATAGATATAATGGAGCTTCCTAGCTCTTGAGGATAAATGGAAGGATAATGGGTTATATAGTTCTCGTTGTCTAATCAAATGAAGCTGATCACCTCAACTTGAGAGAAATTTTGTTTGCCTTGGCCTTAAATCTCTAATGAAGTTTATTTCCCATTTATGGTCTTGGCTCCTCAACCACAAACCCACATAGCCCCCAGCTACTTCCTTTCTTACATGGAAGGTCACAAAAGAAGCAGGAATCTCTGTTAAAATTGCAGTTAGTCCAGGTTAAGAATGCCCAGAAAATTACTAAATTATGGAGGAAAATATAGACACAATGGCTGATATAGTACAAAGTATTAAATATTGTGGCAGCGACAGGGAGGACTCAACAAATATTCCATGTACTTCTCCCACATTTCTCAGCCTCCTTTGAACTTAATAATATGTGTTGCTGTCCGTGTTCTTACTATTTACATTCTCTTTCCCTTCTGTGGCTGGAAATAAAGGACTCCAAGGAAGAGAAATTGCATGATGGAGCAGCCTGGGTCCCTAAGTCACATTTTGGGGGAAAGCTGTGCAGGAGAGTTGCCAAGTCCTCATTAGGCTGTAACATGAGCAAGAGACAAACTATGCTATGTTAAGCCATTGAGATTAAGGGTTTGAAACTGGAATTGATTTTGCCACTTTGTTTTAGAAAACCAATTCCAGCACTCTTTTTTTTTTTTTTAGGAAGATCAGCCCTGAGTTAACATCCGTGCCAATCCTCCTCCTTCCCCCACCCCCGCCAAAGCCCCAGTAGACAGTTGTACGTCATAGCTGCACATCCTTCTAGCTGCTGTATGTGGGACGCGGCCTCAGCATGGCTGGACAAGCGGTGCGTCGGTGCGCGCCTGGGGTTCCGAACCCGGGCCGCCAGTAGCGGAGCGCACGCACTTAACTGCTGAGCCACGGGGCCGGCCCCTCCAGCACTCTTTTTAAAATAATAAATTTTCCTTCTAGTGCTAGTGATGCAAAAATTTGATATTTTGGAAACTTTAAATGGTGAACTATATTGCTACATAGTCAATCTTGTCATTTTGTTAACAATAAAACTTTAAAACGTTAGATTCATAAATTTTAGTGGGTTTAATTAACATGTGTAGGCAGTGCACTCTAAGTCTTCTAGGGTGGCTTTGACCAATGCTCTTGATTTACCTCACAGTTAACTGTAATCCTCGTTGTGAGATTACATGGTTTGATTGTAAATAAAATTTTTTAATGAGAATCTTTGGTTTTATTGTAAAAGGAGAAAACAAAGCTATTTATCCATGAGAAGGTTAAGTTTTTATCACACAAATTAGATATGGCCAAGGAGAATAAAGAATAAATAACCGTGAAGAACACTGCTCAAGAAAACTCTTCATATACAACAGTATCAAAGTCACATCAACAAATATTCCTCACCCTAAAATAGAAAGCCTTACAATATCTTCCCAGTAGGATTTCAGAATTGCTATAGACCAGTAATTAAAGCAGGTCACCCAGTGGTCCCCCTTTCTGAATGGAAAAGTTTACTGCAGTTGTTCTGTCCCCACTGTACAATGAGTGTGGATGAGGGTGTGCTGGATGAGGGACAGATAACTTCATAGTTTTGTCAACCTATGAGGAGCCATATTTGTAACTCATGGGGAGACCAACCTGCAGAGATTATCCAGAGATCCTGAGTTTTGAGCTGGATGTGGTAACTGCTAGGATTTTCGTTTCTCCCTTGAACAAGGGAGTGTATTTGGAGACCAGAAGGGCAGACATCACAGAGACTGCTAGTGTTCACCAAGTATTTCATGAGCCTTCTTTGTTGCCCAGCTTTTATCGCAGTTGAGTTGGGGTTAGGTGACTCATTCTAGCCAGTGAACTGTGAGCGTAAATGAAGTGTGTCACTTTGGGTTGGAGGCAGTTAAGATTAGAGCAACTTTTGTAGCTGCAAGTGAAGGTCCCAAAAATGATGGAGATGCAAGAAGGGAGGCCCTGGGCAAGTAGAGGAGCATGTAATAAAGTTTGCTAGCCTCCATGGAACTGTGGTATAAACAAGAAATAAACTTTTGTTGTGTTACTCCATTGAGACTTTAAAGTATGACTCTCAGGAGCTGGCTATAATGATCTGACTAATAAATAGAATATTTTAATCACCACTGATGTCCTAACCCAAGGAAAATGTTCATTTTCTTTTAAAGGAAACCCCTACAGAAATCAGCATTTATTTCATCGTATATTTTTGAGCCAGGTGTTATGACAGAAACAAAGTAGTTTAGGGCATGTTCTTTTTTCTCGTCTCCAAAATTTCAGTCTGGTTCTCTCGTCTGCCTTACTATAAGACAACAAATGACTAAATTTCAGTTCAAGTTTTTTAGGTGGCATCCATTACCTGCTAGGAAAGCTCTGAATGACTCTGAGTAAGCAGATACCAGGCACTCCACCTGTTCTGAATAAAGAATCTTGGAGACATCATCAATGAGTGCAGCTTACCTGAATAAAAAATTTAGTATACATATCACATCCTGTGTCCCATGTCTAGATTAGGTCCCTCATGTCTAGGTTAGGGGTCTCCCCATGTGCTCTGATAGCAGCCTGTGTACTCTCTGCCTCATAACACTTTTCATATCATGTTGTGATTGTCTCTATATTTTCCCTGTTTCTCACCAAACTGTAAATTCCATGAAGGCCAAAATATTGTCTATATAACTTACCATCACAACTCCGGTACTCTTGCTATTATTTACTGCTTCTTAGAGTATAACTATCATGTATTACCTATCTCTTTTTATCTAACTTATTAAAGACCTTTTCTACATATTCATAGAGCAGATGATGAGTTTAGTTTTGAACATCTGGAGTGGGAACTACCCATGGGAAATCAAACGTAGATGTATAATAGATAATTGGATAGATGGTCCTGGGCCTTAGGAGAGAATCTGGGATGGAGACAAAGAGAGAGCAGCATAGAGGTGCTCTCTAAAACCATGAATGTGCATGAGATCAGCTAGAAAGAGGGGGTGGATTAACAAGGAAAGACATCTAGGAATGGAACTCCAACATTTACAAATTAGGAGGAAAAATATTGATGAAATTCTTAGAGATAGCACTCAGAGAAGTGGAAGGAAAGCTACAAGGGTAAGGAATCATAAAGAAAAAAAAAAGGGGAAATTTTCAAAAGGAGGGAAATCCAAATGCAAGGTCAAGCAAGATAAGAATTGAAATAGTTCCATTGGTATTTGGAACGAATACATCACGGATGAGCTTTACCAAAGTGGTTTCAGTACAGTAGTGGGTATGGAAGCCAGACTTCTGTAGGTTAAGAGATAAATGAGTGATGAGCAAATAAAAAAGAGTTCCAGATATTTTCCAGTGAAAATGAGTAGAGAGAGTTAACTCTTACACATCCTTCAGGACTCACCCAGATACCACCTCCTCCCAAAAGGTTTCTCAGATACCACTTTCCAGTTTCTATCACATACATATCATATTTGGTCCTATGCATACCTCCATTTTATCACTGATTACATAGTGCATTGTAATCAACTGATTATTTGTCTTTTCCACTGAATCAATGGTCTGAAACTTCTTGAGATTTCTGATTTCCTTTAGAATCTTCTGAAATCAGAAACAATCTTTGCTGAGAAGTTCACACTTGCACTTACAAATTTGTGCATAAAATTTCAGCAAGCTAAATGGAACCCTAAAAGCTCGTTCAGGTTAAGAAGTGTCCAGGTTAAGAAGCCCTGCAAAACACTTTAAACTTTTTATAATAGAGATTGTGTCTTATTTGTTTTGTATCCCCTGTGCCTGACACAGTGCCTATTATTTAAGAGGTACGCCAAAAATGCTTGATGAATGAATGGATGGATGGATGGATGGATGAATTAATGGCAAAGTAGAAATACACACAAACGGCATTAAGAGTATGGAAGCGTGAGTATCTAACACTGCCTAGGAGAAACAGGGATCCTTCAGCGCAGAGGTTTGAAGGAGGAGGTTGCTGGTATGACAAAGTGAGGAGGGGCCCTTCTTACAGAAAGAACATCAGATTTAAAAACTCACCAATTTGTTTAGAGAACAGGTTAATTTATTCCAAATAGAGTACAAGAAGCATTGGTAGAGTATCAAAAGACAAGGTAAGTAGCTGGTGGTCATTCTCCCACACTTGCAAATGGGCCTGAATTGAGGCTATTTTTAAAAATACCACAGCTTCCTTTGAAACTGTGGTATTTTTTCTAGAAAAATCTCAGCCTTTATTATCCAGTTATCTGTCCTTAAATCACTCCAAAATCCTTTTTGTTTTATTTAGTTAACCATTTCAAGTAAATATATTTCTGATGGTGAAATTTTGAAAAAATTGAATTAAAAAATAGACCAATAAAGGAAATTTTTTACCTGTAGTTAAGCATATTACCTTCTGTATATTTTTTCTCACACATTACTATATTCTCAACCACTACCAGATCTAATTAGGACCAAAATCTATATCCAAACAGTCAAATAATTATGGAAATTTGATATTGGAAATCCAAAGCACTAGATCAGACCTAATAGATTAAAATATAAAAATTCCATTTCCTATCTATTTCATTCCCAGGGGGGTAGAAGTGATTGAATAGGAATATTCGTTGTTCATATACACAAATACCATTACCAAATTCTTGACCTCTCTTGAGGATTAAAAAAATCTGTGAATAATGTTGGGCTAAAAGAGCTCTTTAGTTTAAAGAGTTTGAAATATATGTGTTTGGAACTCCTACCAAGGGGAAAGCATCATTGACTCTCAGGAGCCCTACTTAGTCTGTTTTTCAAAGGGATAGATTTGAAGAGAGGTTATGGGAAGGAATGTACATATTAACTGGAAAGGTTATACTAGAAGTAAAAGATTTTCAGAGACCCCAAAACTCATTCAGAATTCCCAGAGCTGCAATATAATTAAATATGTATGAGACTAAGCCAGTATGATAATAATTTCCTTTCATTATTTACAATATTTAATGCACTTCTCTTTTTATCCATATGTTCCTTGTTATTATCCTAAGAGGTAGTTATCACACCCATTTCATAGCTGAAGAGTTGCAGAGATGTCTGTCTTATGTCCTACTCAAGATAACACAGCTAGTAAAAGGCAAAATGACATCTTCTGGATTTGTGTGGTAAATTCAATTTTAGTTCCAGTACTCTTTCCAAGGAAGAAATTTGCATTTTGGTATTGGTAACACCACTAATTTGGTATTTGAGATAACTTAAATGACTAAAATTAATTTAAATGATGTAAATCACTAAAATTGATTACTGCTGAGTCATTCTGTAGTTCATTATATGAGTCTAAAACAAATTGATTAATATTTGAAAGATATTGAGAATGCACATTGACAGCACACTCTAAATCCTAGGATGGAATGAGACAATGTTCTTAGGTTTCATAACTATGATATTATATCTCTGAAATTTTACCAGATACTGTCTTGCAAAATCCCCAGGCTGAGTATGGGTGGTAGGCGGAATTATTAACTAGAATTCTTTGGTTTGCTTTGCTCAGTCCAGTTGGTCAGAACACAGTGCAGGGGAAGACAAGGGTGTGGGTAAATCTATGTGGGCCAGTTCATGTACTTTAACTTTGCACAGTTGTATCAACAATGGAAACAGAAAGGATTATACTCTCTTAAAATAAAGTGAACATTTCAGGGGAAATCAAAGCTAATGCATCATCACAGTTAGGAAATCAACATAAAGTTCATGGCCCTTTTATGGTTGGATCATCTTGGTAGCATCATCTTCTCAAAGAACAGTACATTTCTCTCATTAACCAAAAGGTCATTATCAACACTCCATTAGTCACCAGTACATAGTGGAGTTTATCTGAAACAAATATTTAAATGATCAGTGGTGAGGGTCAAGTGACTGTACATGAGTTGGGGATAAAGTAGGACGTTAAACTTTTCCTGAATTAATGTAGTTTTAAAAGTTTCTCTTTCTAAGGCTGACTTAGCTCCAGAAAATGCTATTAAACACAAAAGTGTTGTTTACATGAGTCAGACAGGGTTTGAACTTTGGTTCTGTCATTTATTAAGTGATACTAGGCAAGCTATTCAACCACTCTAGAGCCTAACTCTTCACCTGAACATGAGCTGGTAATAATTACCTACCTCATGAAAGTGTTGTTAGAATCAAGTGAGAGAAAACATTTGAAGTCCTTAATATAATGCTGGCATATAGTAAGTACTGAATAGATGTAAGATGATATTATTATCTTCATTATTATTAATTTTTTTATCATCCCACTGAGAAAGGTTTGAGCCAGAAGGAGAAAGGGGAAATTCAATATTTTGACAAATATCCACTCCCCTTGCCCCCCAAATGAATGGGAAAGTCTTACGGAGGGGAAATATTTGAAGGGCAGTAGGGAGACTATGACAACATTGCCACACCTTCTGTTTTAAGTTTCATGGTGTGGCTTTGTTTGGTTTGAAATTAATTTCCAGACTCATATGTCCATATTAACTTTAATTGCTAAAAGTATTCCAAAAGCCGTGTCATTATTTTATGTAGATAAAATCCTTCCTGTGATCATTGACATTTTTGTCCTCCTCTGTGCTGTGTTCTGACCAGCTGAGCTAAGTAATCAGGACAAAGACTTGTATTTAATAACCTCATCCACAGTTCAACACATGGAATTTCACAGTAGATGCTAATGAAACCTCACAGATAAAACATCATGGTTGTGATATTTGGTCCAGTCTACCTTAGAATATATTAAGAGGGTACTGTCCATGCACATTGACTGAATCCATCAAAATTGCTGAATCTTAAATTTGAAGTTTCATTATTAATTTGTTAACCAGAATAACTCTGTAGCAATACAACACAGTTATTCAACATAACTAAATTACCAACTTGATGGTGTCATCAGTACCAAGCCAAATTGACTATTTTGGAAAAAGTGTGAGAGTTGGAATTATGTTAGCTACTTGGGTTTGGAAGATCTGATTTGGGTTATCCAGAAAGCCTTTTGCTTTCTTTAGTAAGCAGTACTGACCATGAACTGGGGCTGCACACACAGAACACCAGCAATGTTAATAGGGAATGAGCAACGTTATTTCATTCACCATGAGTTTCCAAATAATTTACATTAATATAGACAGATTCCAGAGAATGATTTCTTTACAAATGCATCTTTTCACACTTTATTTACTACATTATATTTAAAGCTTCTGCAAACTTAATTTTTGATTGGCACAAATGTTTATGATTACAAATGGCATGACCTCCTAGAGATGATGCTGTGGAATGTTGAGGTTAAGGTGAAGATGAGTTTGTCTTGCCAAAAAATGATGGTAATGTGTGGGAGAAGCTAAAAGAGATTCTCGATATTATTTTTCATGAGTAACAGGGATTCCCTTTGCAAATTTATAATAATAGGATTAGAAAAAGTATTGTCAAAGGAAGTCTGTCTTTGTGGTTCTCTGAAAGATAGTCTTTCTTGTTCTCTGAAAAAAAGATCTTGAGACACTTGTATTACAGTGTGTTTCTTCAGCTAGCACACTGCTCAGCTTGAAAGACTTGCAAAGAAATATTCGATGCCATTTTCAAAGTTCAAACAATTATGTCCGTGGTCATGAGCTTTTACTTCTTTCCGCTGCATGGATACCAAGAAAAATAAGTTTCCACTTTTTAAACTACCATATATAGAACAATTGGTGGAGAGCAATAAAGAATAAATGGTAAAATGAGAGCCTAAATCTGATATGTCCCTTTAGTGAACATAAGCAATGTGCTCTGTCAGGCACAGAAGAGTGGAAGTCTTTGGTCACCCTCACCTTGGACTGTCTTCTTGAGACAGGATTAGCAAATAGATGAATATGGTCCCATTCCAAAAGCATACGTAAGGATACTGTGCCTTGATCAGTACAATGGCATAAGTGTTGGTGTCATTTATCTGCTCTCCTGCTTTAAAATACTTCCTTAATCATATAAATCTCTAAAGATCTTGCTTTGTGAATTATCACTCATCCAACCAGACTTTAAACTTAATGAATTTGCTCTTCAGCAGTATAAAGCTACATGATTAAATAGAATTCTTTGAACAAGATGCAGTTTGGTTTTATCTGCTTATTCTTATCATAATTTATAATTATAGTGTGACTGAAATATTTTTAATCTAAAATTTTAAATAAAAGTTTAATAATATTTCACTATGTAAAAGCTACCATAATTTCATATTATACAGTAGCGATAGGCCTAATACAAATACATTGTGAGAATAAAGATCTGTGGTTTATGCCTCCTGGGTGCTTGGTTGTGTTTAGATAAAATACTGGTGATGTAAAAAGTCCTATTTGTACATTATTTGGGAGGACTTAGAAATTGGTGGATAAGGATGTGGGTACCACATATCCAGATCTAGTTCTACCCAAACCTCTTCCATTTGGTTTCAGAGGGGTAGACATCATAAGGAAGCTCAGTAACAACCACATCGCCTGGTGCATTCTATCTTTAGACTCCACACGAGCCTCCGTAGAGTCTGTGGTATGGGCAGGATTGTATTCAGGGCATGCTTAGCACCATGGGTCACCATAAAACCTCAACTACCCTCCCATTGGCGAGGCAACCCAACAGATTTAAGGAAATACTGTGTGCTAGAGTAATGATTGTTCAAAATTTGATAGAAATACAAGTATTTTAAGAATTAGGGTAGTTAAAATACATGGTTGGGATGTGTGTGGAAATTAGTACCTGGCAACATCAAGGGCCCTAGCAGATGCTCAGGAATCAGAGCTGGTTCCCTTAAAGCAACACAGTCAGAAAAAAAAAAAAGGGAATTGGGCATTATTTTTGTAACCAATCCTGACCATGTATTCAGGAGCAGAGCAAAGCCCTTGAACTTGGCTAATAATAATTTCAAATGGGTTTTACCACCAGCAGTAAGAAGAGTGCTTAAGTTTAAGACAGGACCATCAGTCCAGAGAAGTTACCTTGCTAATGAATCCACATCATTTGCCTTTGGAGTCAGGCACCTAAAAGGGAATGCGGTATGGATAGATGACACCCACACATTGGTCTGGGTAACAACTGAGTCTATGACCAAGTTAGAATCCCATGAAATTTTTTATGTTTGTGTGATAGTTAATTTTTACATGTCAACTTGATTGGGCTACGAGATGCCCGGATAGCCGGTAAAACATTCTCTCTGAGTGTGTTTGTGAGGGTGCCTCGGAAAGAGCATAGCATTTGAATCCATAGACTGAGTAAAGAAGATCACCTTCACCAATGTCGGTGGGTATCAGCCAATCCATTCTAATAGAATTGGCCTAAATAGAAAAACAGATGGGGGAAAGGCAAATTTGCTCTCTCTGCTTGAGCTGGGACATCCATTTTCTCCTGCCCTCAGACGTCAGTGCTCCTGCTTCTCAAGCTTTCAGACTTAGATCAGAACTTACATCATTCTGAGTCTGAAGCCCCCTGATTCTCAGGTCTTCAGACACAGACTGACTTACACCACTGGCTTTCCTGGTTCTCTAGCTTGCAGATGGCAGACTGTGAAACTTCTTGGACTCCATAACTGTGTGAGCCAATTCTTGTAATAAATCTTCTCTCTCTCTCTTTCTTTCTCACTATCCGTATATATGTACATTAGTTCTATTTCTATGGAGAACCCTGACTAGTACAGTTTGATCCCACAGATCAAAATTTCTATCAAAAAGAAACTGATGGAATATAGGAAAGAGATATCCCCAACATAAGCTCGGTCATGTGCCAAATTTGAAGAATACGGATATAGAGAAAGTACCTGAGCCCAACAACCAGTTGTGACAATGGTCTGAGACAATACTAGAGCAACTACAAGGGCACAGAAATGATTCTGTATTACTAGTATGTAGCTTGTGGGTTCCCACCCAAACTAGGAAGAATAGAACTTACAAGATAAGAAATCAGAGGGCTCTGAGGACAAATGACAAGGAATGGCCAAGGACTATATTTTATTTTAGCAATATGAGATGATTTTGATGATTCACAATATGAGTAGCTTTCCCAACAAAGTACCAGATAACTACTTTGAAAACAGTGAGTCCCCAGGGTCATGGATTCAGAGGATAGACAAGTCTTTAGAAGACTTTATGAGGCAGGTGTATGTTCTAACATAAATATCTCACCTTTAATACATAATACTTCAGTAAAATATGGTGAGTGGGGAGAAAATAAAAAGAATGAGCTTTTCAATAAATGGGAAAAGGACCAAGCTGAATATCTTTTTTGATCTGAATGAGGACTAGGGCCTAAGCATCTAAGGGAACAAGATGTGTACCTCATGAGATCTTCAAGGAAAGATTTATGAGTAGTTGGGAAAAATCTATTGACCCTTTGTATTCCTGTAAATACAAAAGTTACACAAGGATTCTGAACAATGGTTCTTTAGCTGTTTGATGGAATGTGGCTCACAAAATGTATTTTAGGCAACTGAGGCATAGAAATTACCAGGTTTAAAAGGTAACCCAATTCCCCTTGAGTGTAAAAAATGAAATTAAGATAAAAATTCTGGGAATTCTGGAGTGTTCCTAAAATCTATTTGCCAAGGCCCATGCCAAATAGCAGATAGATTGGGTCGTCAGCTATATTTGCATTCTCAGGGTAGACGCCGAGTACAGACACCCCAGACACAGTTAAAAGTTTATACATACTTCAAAGTGCCCCAAACTACCTGACAACCAATTAAGGGTTGAGGTAAGAACTGACTCACCAAAAGCTACCAAGCTTCAAGAAACCACCAAGGAATGGGAGCACACACTGCTAATACCTGGTTCTATATCCCCTCAGCTCGCCTTTAAGTTTATCTATAGCTGTGGTGGACAGTTCCCACACATGATGGTAGCTTCCCAGCCCAAGCTCCTGCTTCTCTCTACTTTCTCCAGCACCATGAATGCTTGCTTAGCCCACAGAAGGCAGTCTAGAAGTAAAGGATTTAATACCCCCAGAGCAAACATCTACCAATAAGGGACCAGAGTCAGTGAATAAATACCCCAGCTTCTCTGACCCTCAGTGGAACAACTCTGAGGTGCATTCCCCATAGTACCTCAGTGGTCTCCCAGAGGGACTCAGCCTCTGATGTCCACAATGGAAACCTGACCATTAATGTGCAATCTGTGGACTTTCCTCCCTTTCCTGTTCTACCTTGTCCATTCCCTCACTTGTGCTTCCTGCAAACACCTTCCAAATAAACTATTCACTCATAAGTCTTTGTCTGCTTTGGGGGCTACCCAAAGTAAGATAGGACAAAAGGGGCCGCGGCACAAAATCTATGAAAACTTGAATTTACAGTAAAGGAAATAAGCACATTATCTTTCTTCTCTTCTTTTCTCTGTTGTTCTTTTTTCGCCAATTCATCCCATCAAGGCTAATGGAAAACTCCAGCTTATCATCCTGCCCAAGAAATCCCAGGGCCTGGACTCTTTTGTAGCTGTCCATTGATATTGAACTTTAATTTTTTTATTTTCCCATTGCCCACATTCTAGAGACAGGGAGAAACAAATGTCTGGAAAACTGCCTCTGTGAAATTTTGGGGCAAGTGGTTCCACTTGGGGATAGTAGGAAAATGTGAGGACTTCAGCACATAGGGAAACTTTAGTACATACTTACCATATGAAATATTTAGAGGAACAACCATTGGAGACTGGGGTGCAATGTTTTTTTTGCCTATTTCAACTTGAAAGCTATCTGTTTAGGAGGCTGAATTTGCCATCTAAGTAACTGTAATTGTACACTAAAGATAAAGTATCAGGATGAACCTGACCATTTATGGATCTTCCTAGCTCATGACTACGCACCTAACTACCAGCTCAGAGTGATATATTCCTCTAGTGCAGCCAGACGTTGCAAACCATGGCTGAGTGACAGTCTGACCATCTTGTGTAATGCCACCCTCAGAGAAAGTACAGTGGTGTCCCAAGCCTGAGGAATGGCTAATTTCCAGGACCGCTGTGTTGCAATCTAGCCCATCATTAGATAGATAGATAGATAGATAGATAGATAGATAGATAGATAGATAGATAGATAGATAGATAGATGATAGATACATACATGCATACACACATACATATTACATAAATCAGAGGATATCTCATCCTTGTGCCTATCACTATACTAAGAGTAATTTATTGAATGCCATAAACTTTAGAATTGTCCAATCTATCACCGCTGACTCAAGGGCTCTAAGGCAAAAACTACATCGTTTGGTATACAGAGAACTAGCCTAACTGAGATAACGGGAGCCAGATTCTCAGATAATGTTCTTAACTGCCTAACTGTAGAAAAAGGTGTAGCTACACAAATTCTGAGAACATCTGGGTCTTACAGCACAGGATCTCCAGGCAGGAATTCTGATAAACATTTTACAGGCTCAGGCCACAACCAGTGGTCATATTTGGCCTATTTAGTATCTGATTAGTGGCAGCAATGAGATGACTAGAAAGAAAAGAATATACTAATGACCAGTGCACCATGCGAATGATATGGAATGGGTTCCTTGCCAAAATAGCCCTTTTAAGGGCATATATGGGGCCCTTAGGCACGAGCGCAAGAATATTGAGGGAGCATCCAAATGATGTGGTGCAAGAATTCTATCCAAAGGAATGTGATCCTGGATCGGGGGAAGAGTTTGCTTGGGTAATACACTAAAATTGGAGATTAGATGCTAGAATATGCAAATCAGGTTCTGGAGTTAGAGGTGATTATCTGAACACAGGTTTATCAGGTATCTTCTGGCTGATTTTGCTTCTTCTGCGACATTTCATGTAACAATTTCCCAAGGAATCTCTAGTCAGATCTTCAATCTGGCAGTTGACGTGTAGTGTTCCAAAGGCGTTGAGCATGGACTATATGCGAGCATGCCTAGCATCTTCTTGAGCATAAAGCTGCACTCTCTGCCTTGAGATGGTAGCACCCCCAATTGGAGATGATAAACTCATTCCTCATTCAAACTGGGCAAAGGAAGAAGGACAATGATTCTAGAAGGAAGTGAAGGGAGAAGGACCTCTTCACTAAGTACAACAATATACCACTTAAAGGGCTCATCTCTACAGTTTGAAGCCATTCACCAGGGAGTGGCTGACTGAGTAGCTTGACCCTGTTTGCTGAAAAGGCTATCTAAGTATGTAGTTGAGAACTGTGTTTTCAGGTCTGCTGGGCCTGAATCTAGCGTGAAGAGACAGCCACCTGGCTCTTCTCCAAATCAAGTGTAGTGAAGAATCTGACTGTATTAGCAATGATAGAGGGAAGAAATTTTGAACTTTATTTTTATATTTAAATCAAAAGGACAGTATAATTTGAATTCTGCTTTTCATTGTTTTGGACATTAAATTCTTTGGAACTACAATTTTTTAACTTTAATCTCTCCCTCAGAATTTGACAGAGAGGAGGGGTATATTCAAATTTGGGGCGTTTAAATGTTGTTGACATTTTCTTAATAGAATATCTCAATTCTCTTTAATTTATTGAATGATTAATAAGCTATATTAGACAATATAGATCGGCCTAATTTGGAGTACAAATTAGAATAGAGGGTGAAGATGCTGCCTTGGGTAGAGCATAACCTTGAAGTTAATTTAATTAGTAACTGCTCTGACGCAGTTCAACACTGACTACTAGAGGTCTGGGGAATATATACAAAGAAACAGTGGTTGGTATTGAGGAAGGGACCCCATCAAGATGGGAAGAGGACTGCCCTAACAGACTGCTCACTTCTTTCCCCAAGTGGAATAGCCATGACTTGGGTGTATGTTACAGATGAATGTTTGTTCCCCACTTCTCTGGTTTCCATGAAGGAAGGATTTGCCTAAACACAGCTGGTCAGCCACCCCACTCTTTGTTCCTCCCCAAAAAGGTAGACTGAGTTACCTGGTTGGTGAAAGACACCTCTAATGCTAGGCCAAACTGTGGAATACTATTCAGCTTTATCAGTATATTAGTTAGCTTTTTCTGTGGCAACAAGCAATGCCAACATATCAGTGGCTAGCAACCACAAATATTTATTTCTTGTTCATGTTCCATAAGGTGCAGACAAGCTGTACCTTTGCTCAGATCTGCTGTGCTTGACTCAGCTTGGCTTGGCTCCATGTGTCTTCTCAGTCTAGAGACATGGGCAGGTATAGTATTTCTTATCTGAGACATGTCATTCTAAGAGGTGAGGGCAAACCACACAATTCAACTTGAAGCTTCTAATCAAAAATGGCAAATATCACATCTGCTCACATCTTATTAGCCAAAGCATGCCCCAGGACCCAGTCCAAAGTCAATAAAGACATCAACTCTTTTCATATGATTCAACAATCACATGACAATGTGTGGGAACATATAATCCTATCACAGAGAAGAAGTAAGTAATTGGGAAGTTGTAATTCAATCTTCCACAATCACCTTTAAAGGCAATTTTTTTTCCATCTTCCTGAATACTGAGTCTATCAACTAAATATAATGAACACAAGGGTCATTTACTAGATCTTCTAAAAACCAAACCACTTCTCATCAACATTTCTCAGATCTTTTATTTTTTGTCAATGTCATACATGTGAAGTGGTATAATATTATTATTTAAACGTTCGTGATTACTAGCAAGGCCAAACATATTTCCATATGTTTATTAGCTACTCGAGTCCCCCTTCTATTGAGTTGTCTGTTCATATTTTTTGCCAATTTCTTAGTTTCTTTTTCTTTTGCTTATTGATTTCTGTCTGTTCTTTATGTATTTTGGATATTAACACTTTGTTGATAAATATGTTGCAAATAACTTTTCTCAGACTAAGGTTTTGCTTTTTCCCTTTTTAAAAATTGTGTATTTTGAAGCACAAAAGGTTTTATTTGAACGTAGTATATCAATAAATATTTCTATTTATGTTTTTTTCTTTTTATGTCTTGTTTAAGAAATTCCTCCTTGCTCTGAGATTATAAAAGTATTCTACTATATTTTCTTCTAAAACTTTTAAGTTGTGCCTTTCACATGTAGATTTTAATCTACCTAGAATAGATTTCTTATGACTTAGAGTAGGACTATAATTTTACTTTTTACTATATGGAAAACCAATTTTCCAAGCATCATTTATTGGAGAATTTCATATTACCCTCAGATCATGAACACTATCTCTGTAATATATGAAGTTTACATACATCGATGGTGATTTAGTTGAGTTCTTTATTCTGTTCCACTGGTCAATTTTTTTCCCCCTACCCAAGTACCACATAGTTTTAACTACTGGTTTCATAATAAGTCTTGCTATCTGGTAGGCTATTTACTACAACCTCTCTTTCTTTTTTAAAAATTTCTATTTTCTAGTTGGCTAAGTTATTATCATTAAAGCTGTTGAATTTTACCAAATGCTTTTCTGTATCTCTTAAAAGTAATATTATTTTAACATTTTTTTTTTAGAACGTGGTATTTTATTTTCATTATTTTATAAATAATTTAGGTATGCATCAGTGTTTTTACATATATTATACATAATACATCTATGTCATATACATTGGCATACGTAAGCATATATAGGTATATGCTCTGTATATAAAGAGTCAATATTTTGAGTATGATTCAAATTTTCTATGTCTGTTTTACATCAACTGTGTTTTTAAAAATTTTTACCTTTTGACCCCCTTCACCCATTTCTAGATTAACTTTTAATCTGTTAAAGGAATGAATGCATCCATCTAATAATCACTTTTCAACATAAACTATACTTACATTTTTGGTATAAACTCAATTTGGCTATAATCTATTTTATGTCTTTATACTGCTAGTGTTCTGTTGGGGTGTTAGCTACTATGTTGATGAGGGAGACTAGTCTCTAAACCTCCTTCCCCAAAGTCTCAATTTCTGGTTTTGGTATCAAGACTATGTTAACAAAATTAATTGGAAAACATTTCCTCTTTTTCTATCATTTAGATTACTCTGTGTAGCTTTTTAAGGTATAAAGTTAGTTAACACTCAGCCCATAGTGTTCGGATACCAGTGTCATTTGGTTCTACCTATACTCTAATTTCTGTTAGAATTTCTTCTGTGATTTATGAATTATTTATAAGTATGTTTTTCAATTCCTAAATACATTTATTTATTAGTTATTTCATTTATGATTATTTTAATTGCAATTTGATCAGAGAATGTATTTCTTATGATGTCGATTCTTTGATATTTATTGCAACTGGCTTTGTAACTAGTAATATGGTCAGCTTTGAAACATTAGCAATGTATATTTAAGAAGAATAATTTCTGGGTTTAGAGTTTTCTATATTTCCACCAGATGGAGGCTGTTAATTGTGTTGTTTAAATATTCTGTACTAAAAATTGCCTAATATGACTGCAGATTTGTCAATTTCTATTTTAAATTTTTGAAAATATCTGCTTGATATTTTGAGGTTGTGCAATTAGAAATATTCATCTTTAGAATTGCTACATCTTCCCAGGGAGCTTTGCCTCTGTAACTGTGTAATTATTTTTCTCTAATTGCTTTGCCTTATCTATTCAATCTGATCTGAACATATGTAATAGATGTATAACAGATATTAAAATCAGAGCTATTTCAGTCTCAGTTTTGAGCAAGGAACAGGTGCCACATTCTTTTAGACGTGATGTGAAATGAGATGTGAAACCATTTTGCAGTATCTACAAAGGAGGTGGATATAACTGGTTTAAACCCCTCTCACACATCGAAGATATCAGGTTGGGAGCTGGATAATAAGAAAGCATTTTTAAGAGAGTTTGATGTGCTATGAGTCCACTCCCTGCTCCACGGAAGAAGGAAAGATCTTTTCCCTCAACTAAATCCTGAAGGATTGGGGTTTAACATGACAAGGGAGCTTGATACGTGTTTCCAGGAATGTGTGTGACGCAGTGGACTGATGTCATATTTATAAATCCAAAGTGAAGGGAAAGAGAGCTGGTTGTTCTGGTCATACAGAGAGTGTTGAAGCAAAGCATTCATGAATGTATACCATGGACATGATGTGGGCTGGGATGCGATTACTTAGATCCTGTCGTGGAAGACCGCCTAGTAAAGCAAGGAGTCGTAACAAAAAGAATCAGTAGAGGCAGCTACTGGATGCTTAGGAGTTAGGAGGAAGTCACAGGCAACAAGCTAGAAAGAGATGCCTTTGCATAGCTCAAGGGAATTTCAGTTGATAGATATCCAGTAATGTGAAGCTGCTCCTCAAGGCATCTCATGAGAGAAACATGCCAGCTTTAAACACCTCTCAGGACCAGAGAGCACCAATGCTGGATCCTCACAACCATACCAACGAAGAAGTCAGAACACCTGAAGGAAGAGAAGCTTCGCTACATCAGCAAAGAGAGCAGCAGCTAACCGTACCATTTCTACACTGCATGTGGCAATAAGCCTAAATTGAGGGAGGGGAAATGTTTTAATTTCGGATGTAGTCTGATTATAAATGAGACTGGATATGTTGCTCACTGAACTAAGACTCTTTTCTTATTGGAGATGTATATGAGAATTTTTACTACTTGAGAACAGTAAGAAAAATCATTGACTCTGCTTACATCCAAAGGTTACATCCAAAGGTTAAGAGAATAGCTATTCTAGATACTTTAGGGTATCTAGTTCCAAATTCCTAGATTTGTTTTTAAGCAAACACGGATGCCAAGACTTCTACATTTATAAGATTGGAAATAGCCTATTTTTGAACAAAAATTGTTTATTTTCCTTCCTAATTATAAATGTCATCAGTTATTTTACTTAATCCTAACAACCAACTTATAAGGTGGACTTTACAAAGTTAGAAAGTGATGCTCAGAGTGATTAAGAAACTTTCCTAAGCTCATAGTTAATAAATGAATGAACCAGAACTTTAACCCCAGTCAAACAGCTTAACTCTATGGCAAACATGCCATTTTCTATGCCAAGTTGACAATTTTATAGCAGAGTCTTAACTAATTCTGATTTGTGTGCCCTGCTCGGTGCTCCCTCAACATCTAGAACTTTCCATGTTGCATTGCAATTGCTTGTTTAATTATCTGCCTCCAATTAGGTTCTAGGGTCTGGGAAGGCTAAGACTACATCTACCCCCTTCATTGTGTCATCCTAGCTTGTAGCACAAATAAAAGAGATTCAATTTACATTTTTCAAGTCAATGAATAAGATGAAAAACCTACATAAATTACATGTTGTGTTATCAGCATTATAATTACCAAAGAGTTAAAGCTTCCTTTTGAATGACCCTGAACCAGCTACTAGACAATGTCATCTCTACCTCTTAAAAGTTGCAAGTTTAAGTTAGAACTCTGATGCTGAGGGACCGATTACAGATCAGGGCAAGCAGTTCACTTCAGATTTTTTTTAAAAAAGTATTTATTGAGCACAAACTATGTGTTAGGCACTGTTCTAGTTTCTGGTAATAGAAAAATAAATAGACGTTTTCTATATCATCTAGAAGTTTACAATCTAAAGACAAAGGTAGATGCACACATAGGTAATTTCCAGTTAATATGGCAAGTATAATGAAATTGGTTAACTTATAAAGTTTTGGTTAACTTAGCAGGGTCACAGAACCTGGGGAAAGCTACCTGGTGGAGAGGGCAACTGAGAGGAGTCTTGAAGCATGAAAAGAAATTAATCAAATGAATTAAAATAGAGGAAGGACAGTACTTCAGGTATACGAACTGCATGCATAGATGCACAGAGCTACAACAGCGCAGCGTTGCTGAGGAAATACAGGCCCTTGGTTTTGTTAGTGCATGCAGTAGGAGTAGCATTAGTACATGCATGGCATGAAGTGGGACTAGAAAGGTAGAAGTGTCTAAATGAAATAAGTAAATGCATCATTTCCCATTGTTCATTGTAGGGACTCTTCTGCGTGCCATGACTAACAATGAAAGGATGAACATAAAGAGTGTTATTCTTTCAAGATTGGCAGGGAGAAGAGGAGATGGACCACAGATAGTACACCAGGAGGAGTCTGCCTATCCACCCCCTAAGGTCTTGATGCATTGCAACGAATCTTCTCACACCTTCCCCAAAGTGTCCAGTGAAAAGGACCACACACAGCATATAAAATGTGTAGACAAGAAGTGAAACTGAGCAGAGGCATAGCTTGGGAGATGCAAGGGTAGGCAGTGATAAGATTGAGTGATTGGAAGACTTGGGATAGCTTTGGTCATCTTGGTGGGACAAGAGTCAAGGTAGGAGACTTTCCCCGGGGCAGAACTACCCACAGAGGTCTGGAGTGAGAGTAAGCAGGGAGGGCAGACACATGACGGAAACAGTCTAAGAGGAGAAGCAGAAGAGGCAGGAAAAGTGGTTGCCCGGCTGGGTCAGTGTCTTATTTGGACAGTTGTTATAATAGCATTAAGCTATTAAAGACTGTTTGGTGGCAGCTTTCTGCAGTCTTCTTTCTCCTACTTATGACATGTAGAAAACTCAAGGACCTACAGCAGAAGGATTAGACAAAGGCTGTGTTGTCTTGGTTCTAATAGTCTGCATCTGATTAGAGGGTATCATTGCCTCCTAGTGCTTCTGGCCTCTAGAGTCCAAATGAACCGAATACCCTAAGGATTTGTGCTCCCCGCAATCTGACACATCTCTTGGGACTAGAGCTGAGATCCCTGTCAGTCCTCATACTGTTTGTACTATCCCAAAGAGGCAGCTACAGAGGGCTGCACTGTGACAAGGAGAGCAGGTAAACAAATCTTAAAGTAAATATATTTATTTGTAAGTTTTTATTTATTTACTTATTTATATCGTGCATTTATGTATTTAATAAGCACTGATTGAATGGAGGGAGAGGATACTGGTAATGTAATACAAAAGTCACCAGTAAAGGCTTTGGAGTCAAACAGCACTTAGTGTAAATGCCACATCTGCCACTTCCTAGCAGTGTGACTTTGAGGAAGTTGTGTCTCAGAGCCTCTGTTTCTTCATCCCTCAGCTGCTGGAGCTATAAATGTTCACCACTAAATGTTACATGATTTACGTAAGATTCTGCATTGCAATGCCTAGTCCCGGGCTTTCAACAGAGTAAGTGTGTGGCTATTAAGAATAATAATGAGGAAGAGGAGTCAAAAATGATGCTTCATGCCTTCTTACAAAAGAGCGGGGAGGGGCAGATGTGGGGTGAAATGAAAGAGAGATTAAAGCTTTAGAAAGGAGAAGGGCTGAGTATCAGCTGACTATGGTTTAGACAATTTTCGGGCTTTGAAATGGACCATCAGTACCCCATATGGAGGAATAACACTTAAATTGCTTTCCATTTTCATCCATTTCATTGGATGATAAGTGGGCCTCTTTTAAATCTCCCACTGGTACTGGCCTCTAGCGAGTGTATGTGCCTTGTGTTTGAGTTCACTGTAGCTGTGTGAGGCCCTTAATATTTATCCCAGGAAGTCTTTAATGCAAACAGTCCTTTAAGACTCCAGTCTGGATAGGACAGCCAAGTGCAGTCTGCTGTCCCCACAGAGTGGGGATAACACTAATGTTCTTTTCTTCACAAGACACAGACTGATAATGGGTCGATTCTTTTTGCCTTCCTGCTACTCTTAAATAGTTACAGGGGAAATATTTTCTCCACTGTTTTCTACAAGAGAAAATAAGATTCATATAAGAATCTTAGACTTTGTGCTATTTGAGACCCCTTGCCTTATTCATATCAATGAATATATTGGTGTGAAACACATAATGCAAACTAATAATGCTTTAGGGGTGTGCAATTATTATGTGGAGGGTAATGATGAGTCACTCTTCTGCATACAAAAAACATGTTAGATTTATGGATGATGAATAGGATCAAAACCCACAACCCATTTTGCTGCAAGAAAATTATTCACTTGTTTTGAATGTGGTGGTGACAGCCTTTGTCAGGTTTTGAGTAATCGTAGTCTTTAGGTAATGCTGGGGTGGGACAGAGGTTTATGGTTAACAATTCTTCTAGCATTTCAAAAACTCCAATCAGGAAGCATATCATGACAACATTTATCATTGTAATAAAAATGTGAAGCCGGACCCAAGATGGATTTGATCATCAGATAGATCAAATTTTCATGCTACTTGGCCTCTCAGTGAAGCTGCCGATTGTGTGGACTTCTGGAACCTCATGCAATCCCACAGAGACCCAAAGTTGAAGAGAAGGGTCAGAACAAAGCTCAGAGACTGAAGGTAGCCATTCTTCTGGGCGTGAGGAAAGAATAGAATCCAGTAAATTCATTCCTTTGATATCGAGCAATTTTGAAATTAGCCACTAGCCACCTGTGGTTCTGGAACACTTGGAATGTGGCTAGTCAGAACTGACATGTTCAATAAGTATGAAATACACACCAGACTTCAAAGACTCGGTATGAAAAAAAGAATGAAAAATAGCTCATTAAAAATTTTTATGTTGATTACATGTTAAATGACAATTAAGAAATACTGGGTTAAATAAACTTCATTATTCAAAGTAATTTCACCTGTTCTTTTTACGTTTTATAGTTTGGCTACCAGTAATGTAAAATTACATATGTGGGTCTAATTTTGTTTTGACTAGACAGCACTACTCTAGAAGCTTGACTCAAAGTAGATAAATGATTATTCTCCATAAGTCACCTAATTTCATGTTTATGCCCTTTCATGAAGTGTTTACCAACATTTATGGCTTTCCAATTAATTTCAGTCAGCTTCTCATGAAGGCCAGTAAACAATGTGTCTGGAAAGAGGCTAATGCGTTTGCTTGCCTAAACACATGGATGTTGCATGCTGTATTTCTTCTAAACCACAAATGATGAACCATCCACGAACACTTCATGTGGATTATATGGTTCATCAACTGAATGTTTTTCATGTGGGTGTAAGAGTAACTCTGACAAAAGAAAATCCCATAGAAATTTTCCAGTTGCCTTTTAAATTGCCATCAATTGTAAATTTGTATCAAATACCAAAAAGTATCATTTGAATTATACAGGAAATGACCATTGATGGGGTAGAGAAATTATAAATTCAGAGAACAAAATATATAATGATCTAGTTAAATGTTTGCTAAAGAGGAATACAGATATTCATTCCTGGAAACATAAAAGAAATGATTGAACATTAATTGAGCTATATTCTCTCAGAACTTAAGCTTGGTGAGAATGACAGAGGATAATATCCTAGGGTATGGAAATGCTGAGGGCTCTGTGCAGTCAGGGTTTGAGAAAAATAGTCTGCAACTCAGTAATTATAGCAAGCTACTTGGCATCTCTGAACCACAATTTTTACATGTGTAAAATGAGGACAATTATATCAACCTTGCAGGGATGTTGTTGTATAAAGAAACTAACAAAATAAACACTAGCTAGTATTAGTAGAATTTAGTGAATCATTTTTGTGAAGTAATCTCTTAGGTCCTGACTCCTATGGCAAACATTTCCACGTGAACTCTTGATTTCTTCCCAATGACTATCCTTTAGGGGCGCATTGAACTTGTAGTAATTCACTGATCACCAAAATGCAGAGCACTGGGCCTGGTATTGAGGGGGACCCAATGTTGAATCTGATTCAGAGCTTACAGGGAGTTGATAGTTTTTGGGAAGAGAAGACATTCACATATATGGAAATAATGCAAAGTAGATTGTGCTAAATATCTCAAGATAGTTTTGGACACACTGACTTGGAAGGGCTAGTGAGATCCAGGTGGAGGAGTCTATCAGAAAACACAGGGCTAGCCCCAAGGAATGAGATGTGTGCTGACATAAAGATTGAGTTACTATCCACATGGATGGGATCCTTGAAGCAGTGAGACTAGAATTGCTTGCTACAGGCGACGGTCTGAAAGGGAAGTGAATGAAGGAAAGGGAAGGAAAGAAAGAAGGATGAGTTCAAATGTTGTGGAACTCCTCTATTTACGAGAGGAAGGAGGAAGAGAATAAGAAGTGAGGACAAAGAAATAGTTTCAGGTAGGAGAAAGAAGATGCCCATTGACTCCCTACATTTCTGATTCCCTCCCTGCCGGGGGCTTCAATTCAGTTATTGCTAAATGAATTCAGTCATCTTTGTCTTTCCCTCTCCTACATTACAAACTCACTGTCTCGACTTCCCTGTTTCCCAAAGCTGCTTCTCCTGGAACTCACTTTGGCTCTGTTTGCCTCATGCCCACACTGCAATCCTCTCATGCCTCATCCTCACTCTGCAGACCTCCAGTGGTACTGGGACCCTGATCTCCGGCTTTCCCAGGCAGGGAGGTGGGGCACAGAGGACTAATGCCGCTACACTCAGTCCTACAATGACTTCCCTAGAGGGAACAGGGTAAAACAAACCTTAAGCAGAAAATAAACATTTTGCTTATACCATTGTCAAATAAAAATGAGTTTAGCATTATTTTCCTATTTGATGGAAGGATACCTGGTGAGTGTTCAACTGCCTGTGTCAAAGAACTTGAATTTGGGGGGAAAACTCCTTTATTTTACACCAATGTGCTTTCTCAAGTTGAAAAGAGACCTTTAGTAAGGTCTTCATGGTAAATTATGTATATGTTCACATCCTATGTATCTGGAATAGTTTTTGGATTTTGCCAGTTAAAATATTAACACAGAGATATTTTTAAAGACAGATTATAGAGTATCAAAAGAAAATTTTGACTTTCAGAGTTAAGGTTACAGAGGTGCGATGTACTCAAGATTGCTTAAAAATCATAAAACCACCTGAGAATAGATTCTTATGTAATTACCAGATTCTACTGTCTTCTCTTGGTTTTCCAATTTGTATTTATCCATTGGGTTAAAAGGCTTTAAAATGGCTAAAATGGGAACTTCTGACTATACTTGTATTTATTTTTTAAAAGGTTTGTTTCCTACGAATTTCTTCTGCTTTTTTAGGAAGAATTTCTGTACTTAGGTATAATAACTCATTTTTTCTCCCTGTAATTTCCTACGATCATCAAAGTTTCTACTTATTGCACAGAGCGTGGATTTGGCAGTAGTGATCTTCATAACTTATATGACCTGTTTTACTTATTTTCAAACCCAACTCAGATTTTTCAAGGAAAAATCTATCATTGTATACTTCTTGTTTACATTAGTTTTAGCCACTTTCTGATTTTATTAAATTGTTTTTGGCATGAAAGAATGGAAGAATTGGCTAGTGGAATGCATGGAGATTACCGTTGAGTTTTGAAGTCTGAAAGAACTTGGTCATAGGGTTCTATCTGGGATGTGAGATCATTTGGAGGTTGGCTGAGAGAATCTAAAGTACAATAAAGATGTTCTCCATTGCCTTGGAACACTTCATTTTTCTAACTTAGTGTACTTCAAAACACATTTTCACTTGTTAATTCATAAGTGATTAATGGAAAACAGATTTGTGGTGGATTTTATGGTTCTAGGGTAAACTTAGGATAATGAAACAAGGACTAAGAGATCTAGAGTTGGAACCAGATAAAGGTTAAGCCTTGAGAGATACAGAAATATACTTTAACTAAATGGTTTCAAAATGTCCCATGTGGCATTTACCCATTCTATTCAACAAAAGTAAAAACATATTGAGTGCCTGTTATGTACATTTGTATTAGTCAGGGTTCTCCAGAGAAACAAAATCAAAGGATAAATATATAAAATCTCATATATAATAAATAAATAAATTTTATAAATATATCTTGTCTGATATATAAATAAATCTTCTACATAATAAATACATCTTTATATACTACATAAAAAGAAATTTATTTTGAGGAATTGGCTCACACAATTATGGAGGCTGAGAAGTCCTATGATCTGCCGTCTGCAAGATGGAGGCCCAGGAAAGCCAGAAGTATAATTCAGTCCAAATCCAAAGGCCTGAGAACCAGGGGAGCCCCTGGTGTAAAACCCAGTCTGAGGGCAAGAGAAGATGTGATGAGATGTCACAGCTCCAGCAGTGAGGCAGGCAAACTCCTCCTTCAGCTACCTTTTTTTCTATTCAGGCCCTCGGTGGATTGGATGATGTCCACCCACATTGGAAGGCAATCTACTTCTCTGAGGCCACCAATTCAAATGCTAATCTCATCCAGAAACACCATCAGAGACACAGAAATAATGTTTAATCTGGGCACTCCATGGCTAGTCAAGTTGACACATTAAGTTAACCATCACAGCATTGTTCCTGTCTTCATGAACCACATAGTCTAGCAAGAGCAACAGATGTTAAACAAATTCATGCTTAATTACATTTGTGATAGTACCTTGGAGAAATAATAGAAAGCACAAAGGGCATGTAACAGGGACACCTAACAGAGCTGGGGGCCATAATCAAGGAAGACTTCTCTGAGGAAGTGACATTTAAACTGAGGCTTGGAGAATGAGTGACATCTAGATAGGACATGGAGAATGAGGGAAGATAGACCTACGTGAAGTAACCAAGGATAGAGAGACCCTGGTGTCTTTGAAGAACTGTAAAAAGGTGTGATATTATGAGTTATAATAAGAAATATATATTTGATATTTGTCCCTATTTCTGGCAGAGAACTCCTAAAACCCTTGGAATTTCCTAAGTGATAATAGCAATAAAGGTGTCTTTTGATATTTGTAATAGGCTCCTTTCAACCACACCTGAGTTTATATTAATAAGATGACCTTTGGAAAGCACCTAAGAATGGGGGCTGGTTGCCAGGGGAATAAACCATATGATTAGAAGGTTGTAACTTAGTCCCACCTCTGACCTCGGGGGAGGAGGGGGGCTGGAGATTGAGTTCAAAAACTAACGGCCAATGATTTAATCAATCATGCCTAAATAATGAAGACTTAATAAAAACCCAAAAGGATTGGGTTCAGATTGCTTCTGGAATGATGAACATGTGGAGTTACGGGGAGAGTGGCGAGCCCAGAGAGCATGGAAGCCCTGTGCCCTTTCCCACTTACCTTGACCTATGCATCTCTTCCATCTGGCTGTTCCTGAGTTATATCCTTTTGTACTAAACCTGTAATCTAGAAAGTAAACCTTGCTCTGAGTTCTGTGAGCTGCTCCAGCAAATTAATTGAACCCTAGGAGGAGTTTGTGGGAACCTCCTATCTATTGCTGGTTGGTCAGAGGCACAGGTGACAACCTGGACTTGTGATCCTCTTCTTAATTGGGGCTGGGGGGGGGCACAGTCTTGTAGGACTGAGCCCTCAACCTATGGGACTGAGCCCTTAACCTATGGGATCATCAGAATTGAGTTAGAGGAGTGGTGTTAGAAAAAACACAACTGGAGAAGGCCAGTGTGGCTGAAGCAGTGAGAAGATGAAGCTAAGGGTAGCTGGGAACCACGCACATATGATCTTGTACTGCATGACTCATGCTCAACAACATTAACCACAACAATAGCAATAAAAATCGCATTGTTGAATGTGTACTCTCTGTTAAGCCCTGTTCTGGGAGTATTATACATATCGTTTCATTTAATCTTCACAAAAACCTATAAGGTAGCTATCTGTTTATTATGTTCCATATATTGATAGAATAAGGGTATGAGCTTACAGAGGATGGGCAACTTCAAGTTTAAGCTCACATGGCCAATAAGTGATAAAGCCAGGATTGGAACCAAAGGTTTTCTAACTCCATAGTTTGGGCTCTTACCATAGTTCTACATTTAACATTGCTTTATACAATATTTAAATGAACCCACCTCTACATAAATTAGCTATAATTGTTGTTTCAATCTCTTTTTGCAAGGCAAGCATTGTTTTTATTTTCTCCTTAGACAAGGCTTACCAAAAGACACCTTCCTTCCTCACATGATTCTGTCTCACAAACCAAAATGAGAATTCATTTGCCTCCCCATTGGTAGAGATTTTTTGCGTGGCATTTGGGACAGAGGATGAATGGACAGGATTTAGGATGTGTAGACCACACATCCCTTGCACGAGTTCCGTTAAAACATCTAATAATCCAGGTGACTGAGAATAATTTGTTCTTCCTGATGCTGGTTGAAGCTGAGAAATAACGTTTTGATAAATTTCCTCAATATATTGAAGACCCTAATGGAACCCAGTCTGGAACATAGTGATACAATCCAGGAGATGGTTTTAGAGTCCAACAGACCAGGACTGAGCTCAAGCTCTGCCAGTTATTAGTTGTGTGATCTTAGCAGATTAAGTACTCTCTGAATGTCTGCTTCTCGTCTGTAAAATAGGAATAATACAGATAGTAAATAAAGGTAATAATAGTATCTACTTCACATGAGTGTTGGGAGGATTAAATGAGATAATGTATATTCAAAGCTCAATCATTGTTAGCCAGTCATTATCAATCATCTTCTGGAAACGTCAAATACCTTATAGGTTCAAATCTTAAGGCAGTCACAAAAATAGGTCAATATAAAGTATAATGCTTTGAATTGGGTAGCCCAAATGAGGCATAAAATGTTAGATAATAAAATTAGATAACCCATCTAAAATACCAAAACATTTGAAAGAAAAAAACAAATAAAAAAAATTCCAAGGTCATATCACCAACATCTCATTTATCTTTATAAACTCAGCATTTAGTTCAATGCTGGGAAATACATCCTCAATAAATGCTTGTGGAATGAATGGATGAATAATGAATAAATGAACGAATGGATGAATGAGCGGATGGATGGACAAATACAGCTTCACGTGTTGAGCAGTGCAAATGTAAATTCAGTGACTATCAGAGGCAAGTGTGACTCCAAACTGAATCCAGCAAAGATAAAGCAATGTGAATATGCTTGCTTGGAAGACAGCCAGACAGCAAGTTAAAAATTAGAAACTCCGTCAGGGTCAGCAAGAAAAAAGGATGAAGATTTCCCAGTCCTATCCTTCCTGGCTATAGAGACACGCTTTCAGAAAATCTTTGTTTAATTTCAGTTTAATGGACGTAGTTGTAACCCAAATACTATTGCGGAAGGGGTAGCTCTGCATCATGTACACCTATGACTATGACGCAGACCTTCAGATGAAATCTTAAAGTCTGCTCTCAGAAGTAAACATGTCCAAGGGATGGAGTTTTTGTTTATCCTTCAATTCCTATACGCCACTCAGATGTATTTAGTTTTCCAGGAATTTCCACTATGCGATCCTGCTGTCCAAGCCAAGATTTTTAAATACTGCATGTTTTTTCAGAAAAATATCATGTATCTAATTCTAGAGAAAAAGCAAATCAGATGCAAATGCTTGGCTGTTTAGAGAATCAAATCAAAATGTATTACAGATGACTTAGTTAATGCAAATAGAGATTGATAAATGTGGCAATTAGAGTGTTTATGATATATGTTGTCAGCAGAAATTTAATGATCAATAAAAGTCACGCACATAAATTGAGAATGCTATGGGGCCAGACTCGTGGCTTAGCGGTTGAGTTCACGCGCTCTGCTGCTGGCAGCCTGGGTTCGGATCCCGGGTGTGCACCAACGCACCGTTTGTCTGGCCGTGCTGAGGTGGTGTCCCGCATACAGCAACTAGAAGGATGTGCAACTATGACATACAACTATCTACTGGGGCTTTGGGGAGAAAAAGGGAAAAAAAAGGAGGAGGATTGGCAATAGATGTTAGCTCAGGGCGGGTCTTCCTCAGCAAAAAGAGGAGGATTGGCATGGATGTTAGCTCAGGGCGGATCTTCCTCAAAAAAAAAAAAAAAAAAAAAAAGAATGCTATTTACAGGCTTTTCTTCCCATGGATATATATAAAAAAGGCATTGTGCACTCAACATCCTATAAGCTTGTGTAAAATAAGTGATCTAGCAATTGGACATTAAGGGCAGAATTTAGTTTATTACACCTGCAGAGGGCTGGGGACAAGTTAGACTAAGATTTAGAAGAGCTGTTCTTCCATGGCTCAATATTTTTCCATTCTAGCTTTGTCAAGAAAGTCATGGAAAACAATCAATAAAAAGTTGACTTAATGTAACACAATAAGATTAAACTATCGAGAAACTTGGATGCATATGTTAACAATGAACACAAGTTGGATTTGGAGCCTCTTCACATAATCCTTTGTGGGTTTAGGTACAGTAGTTGGCATTTATCAACATATGTGTTAATGATGAAAGTTTTTTGTTTATGTTAGCGAGGAGTGTAAAGACCAAGGAAAGTAGATCGAGAACAGTGTACTCATAAAGCACAAAAGGAAAGAAGAATAAAGATAATTAATAAGTCATTTCAAAGAATACTTGTGGCAATACACACAATTTACCAGTGTACCTGTGGGCATTTATCTTTATAATTCTATAATGTTCATCACCTTGATACTTCTGGCCTACATGAGAAGTGTGAACATTGAAGTAGCTTCTACGGGAAAGATAATACTATTATTAAACAATAACAACAGTAAAGGACCAATCTACACCGCGTCAGTTGTCCTTCCCTCTACATTCCCTGGAACTCATGGATATATTCTTCTCTTGCTTCATATATATATATATATATATATTATATATATATATATATAAATTATATATATATATATAAATTATATATATATATAAATTATATATATATATATAAATTATATATATATATATAAATCATATATACATATATGCTTGATGTTTAACTAGATTATGTATTCTTCCTGGGCAAACAGTGTGTCTTCTATTCTTTTTATGCAAAATAATGTCTTTCTCCTCTCTTAACACATTTTATTTCATTTGTTTCATAATAGATAAACATGAAATATTTGTGGATGAATAAACAAATCAATGAATGAATGTACAAACATGTTTTTAGATCGCTAGACTATGAACTCCTTGAAGGTAGGAAACTTGTCTCAACTTTGCCTATTATACCATGACAAGAGTGGCCCCTGCAAAAAAACCCAACTCTCCAAAAAAAAAAAAAAATCTCACGAGGCCAGCACCATGGCCTAGTGGTTAAGTTCAGTGCTCTCCTCTTCGGCAGTCTGGGTTTGGTTCCCAGGTGTGGACCGACATCTCTTGTTGGCCGCCATGCTGTGGCAGTCACCCTCATGCAAAATAGAGGGAGATTGGCACAGATGTTAGCTCAGGGCAAATCTTCCTCAACAAAAAAAAAATCTCAGTGAATACACTGGCATTACCTTCTCCCAAGCCCCAACTACTGATCCTAGACTAGATGTCAGTGTCCTTCTCAGTCTCAAGCTACTTAAAACCCTTCCCAATTAATTACAGGTGGTGCCTGTATTTGGGCCATCCCTGGCACTTAGTAGGTCTTCAGTGAGTATTTGTTAAATTGCAGATGTCATCTACCATCTTCCATTAAAACAGAGACCAGAATGCAGGGACAAATGCAGGAGTGTAATATCGTGGTTTTAATAACAAAAATAAAAATTTTTATAAAAGATATTTCTATTACCTGAAGTGGAAACCCTCTAAGGGTCTTTATTTCATGTGTTATTTCCTTGTTTCCGAAGGCACTAAGAGTGATGTGCATGTATTTTAACATTTATCCGGGTTAACCATTGCGGAACAGCTCAGGCGCCCTGTTTCCCCAGCTTGTTGGCCACACCTCCCTCACGCTGCCGTTGGAGAGCCACAGGCCTGGAGCAGCAGGCAGAACTGGAGGCGGAAGTCATTTCCAGCTATTGTACTTCTCGGGGGTTCACCTGGAAAGCAGGCCTTCTGGGTGAAAATAAGTACCTGAAACTAACTCTCCCAAAAAAGTAGAGCACTGCTGTCTGGGCCTGGCACTGGAGGTGCCCTTTTGTTTCTTGTTTGTGACTAACGCCACCCACATGGTAAACTCAGTCAAACACAGCATCCTGATTGTGGGCTGTGCCAAAGATTTCCTTGGGAATGCTGCTATCTTTCAACTCTGTGTCCTTGAATCTTAAAATAATCAGTGTGCATCTGTAAGAATCAGAGATTGTTATTAAAATGATTTGATTTTCAAGAAGTAAGCATATGTACAAAAAGGTTTCTCAGTTTGCATAAATGCAGGAGGTATTTAAGGCTATTCAAAACCATGAAAACTGGGGACTCTTTCTTCAGAAAAGAAGGCAAAACCTTTTTAGAGTGGGTAGTGGTCTTTATTTTAACTTCATAGCTCATAAACAATGTTATTAATTATCACTTCTTCCTACTGCACCTTACGTCAGATTGTAATTATTTGAGTCTGTTTCTCCTGGTAGACCCTCTATAACAGGAAATGTATCTTATGTATTTTTCCATCCCCAGCACTCAGGATTATACCTGGAACCCCTCAGAGATCATTGACTCTTCCCTGAAATTGAGTCTGTGAATATATTTGCATTCTCCAAGCTTTAGAAGTTCGGTGTCCACACGTGAGATGTAGTTACCCGTAAGCAGAGGAGTGTCTGGTACAACAGGTTATAATTGCAGGCAGCTATGGGTGGAGAGATAAGAATGCTTTGTTTTGTTTTCATTTGCTTTTCAGATACTCTTGCAAGATAAAGAAATTAGTTGGATTCATTTGAATATTTCTTTCAGTTGTTTTTCAAAGAGTCAGAGAGTTCACATGCCTCTGAAA
Organism: Ceratotherium simum simum; assembly: GCF_057802395.1. Taxonomy (NCBI): domain Eukaryota; kingdom Metazoa; phylum Chordata; class Mammalia; order Perissodactyla; family Rhinocerotidae; genus Ceratotherium; species Ceratotherium simum. The sequence goes on along the minus strand of NC_141907.1, from coordinate 60,399,283 downwards.
CTGCACACAAGAGGATGGAGTTTTCCACGTGCTTCTTTCACTGGTGCTGATGTAGGAGCTTGCAGGTACACGTAAACTAGAAGGGAATCTAATCTCCACTCTCTAAATGTTTAGTGATTCCAGAGAAAGGTAAATTTTCTAAATAGTGACAGGATGTGTTTTTCGTTGTAAAACGCCTTATGCGATGGAGGAAATCTCTGCTTAGGCTCCATTTCTTTTCAGGCATTCCCTACGTTTTTGTTGCTGAGTTTTGGTAGATCTTAGAAAAGTTGTGGTTTTTTCTGGTTGCCTGACACCTGAGGCTGGGGCAGAACCTGCTACCCATCTCAATCTCGATTCTTATCCCCATGCTTTGTCTCTTATTTGTGCTGGTGCACAATCGACTTCAAAGAGGATTTTGGATGAAAAAGAGAGAAAGCCTGGTGAGAAAGGAGGGGATAATTAAATGCCTTGTGCTGTAGGGAGAAGTGCCTCAAATTTTTCCTAAAAATAGGCATGTCTGTGTGTTTTTACAAAAAGTCTAGCTGTGTGCCATTCTATCATATCAATAAAATACCCTTTTCTGTCATCTCTAAAGAAATAAATTTCCCCAAATCAGAGAGAGAACATTCCTTTAATTTTAAATGATGTATTTGCTCTTCTCTCTTACTTTTAATTCCCAGTGAACATATAATGTAAAAAATAGGGGCAATCCTTGTATGCCTATAAACTACTCAATGACTTTTAATAGACATCGAGGCCAATTATTAATCTGGGGAAAATATGGGAATAAAAGGAACAATCTTCACTGTTTTGTGCTCTGGAAGGTGGAAAATGGAGAGTTATCCCAATTATATGCTGTCATATGTCGCCAGGCTCATACAGATGCTATTGGTGTAAAAGCTCAGTGCAGACTTGTTATCCAACTAGTTCTTCTAGTACTTGACAGATAATCCAACTAAGCCACAAAAGAATATATTTATTTTTGTCTACAGCTATATCCTGCAGATTGTCTACATTAATTCGAGGTAATTACAAATCTCCACTTCAATTGAACATGCTTGCTTACAACTGGGATTATGGCTTCTTTGCATATATATGCATACTCAGATAGCTCCAATCGGGTTTCTAACAGCATACGTAATTAGGTGAACTGGGGATGTATCCAGTGAAATACATCACTTTATTTGACCAGATGTCCAAAAATTTCACCTTCTCCCTTTCTATTCTATAATTATTACAACAGCTGATTTCTAGATACAGTATGTTGTTCTGAAGCACAGTTTGGTGATTTCTGATTTATTACTTAAGGCTCTATATAATCCAGAATGAGATTTGCCATATTCCTACGAGAAAGGAGATTATACTGTTTGGCAAAGGATCTCATTTGCTTTGCAAACAATACCTTGATCTCAACAGAGTGTGGTCTCTTTTCTTGGGCAATATCAGACTTCTAAAAAGCTTTTGAATGCATCACTGCCTCATGGGATTAGGTCTGTACATAAACTTTATATTGTCTGAGGTAGATTCTGGGAAATACAGTTCTTTCTCGCTCTCCATGCTTCAACCACCACTTTACCAAACAGAAGCGAAAAGTTACATATGTGGGAGGTGTGATGAGCGACCATTATAACCTAGCCAACCTGCCTTGGCAAAGAGTGCCTAGGAGAATGTGATCTGCTTTTTGCGGGGGGAGGTGATGCCATGTTACTCCTGCCTGAGACAGCTTCTAGTGTGATGGCCTCTACCTGCATGTATCTGATACAGACATGCTGGCAATATCATCCCAAACCCCTTGTGACCTGTCTCTGCCTCTAGACAAGGCACATAGACTCCAGACAGAGTGGGGAAAGAAGATGTCTCACCAGAAAACATCACCTGGAGAAAACCTAAATGTACAGCAGCAGCAATATGCTGTCTCAGTATTGAAGAGCTCTGTCCCCAATAAAGAGGACCGAAGAGATGCTTCTCTCCAGTTCCCCTGGCCCTTTCTTCAGGATTCTTTTCAACACCTGTAGCTCCTGGATAACTTGTTCTTTGGATGAATGAAACTTCATGATACATATTATGACAAACTGGTAACATTTTAAAAGACTGATAATCTCTAGTGTTGGCAAGAGGCACACTTTATATTGTTGTTGGAATTCAAAATGGTATAACCCTGAGGGTTGGGGACAATTGGACGTTATTTATCAAAATATAAAGTGTGCATACTTTAGGTATGGCTCTAGGAATGCCCTCAAACAGAGGGTACTGGAGCTAGCCAGAAGCTTTCCAGAGCTGATTGTGTGCATTTTGACTCTCTTCTAGGTGTCTAGAAAGCTGATAGCTAGAGTATCAGTTACAGCTACTGTGAGAGTGTAAAAATACATATAATAGGATTTAACATTTATTGAGCACTTTTTGTGTGCCAGGTACTGTTTCAAGCATGTATGTTAATTTGCTTAATCCTTATGGCAACATTAGGTACTATTATTATCAACGTCAATTTGCAGTTTATGAAATTTAGAGGATAAATAAAGTCTCACAGATGTAGGTGGCAGGTCAGGATTTGAACTCAATCTATCTCCCAAGGAATCACCAAACTTAACCACTTACCTCCTCCCAACCAAGTTGCTTATTTCTGCATGTTTGTAATAGGGGAAAAAAATGAAACCATCTGGCACCACTTCCAAGCTGTTACTTGGAATTTTAAGCATCCATTAAAATGAGCTAATTGGAAAGACAGCCATTATGTGTTTTGTTAATTGAAAAAGCAAATTTTAAATTACATATACTATGTTCTCATTTTTGTACACTACCAAAACAAATACGTTAAAAACAGAATAAGGGGGCCGGCCCAGTGGCGCAAGCAGTTAGGTGCGTCCGCTCCACTGCGGCGGCCTGGGGTTCGCCAGTTCGGATCCCGGGCGCACCGACGTACTGCTTGTCGAGCCATGCTGTGGCAGTGTCCCATATAAAGTAGAGGAAGATGGGCACGGGTGTTAGCTCAGGGCCAATCTTCCTCAACAAAAAAATAAAAAAATAAATAAAAACAGAATAAGAACAGGAATAAACCTGAAATGATACCTGCCAAATTGTTAATAGTGGTTAATTCTGAGGTGTGTAATTGGAGGTGAGAAGGAAGAGAATATTGCCTTTACTTTGTAGGTCTCTGTATTGTTTTATTTTTATTTCCATGAGCATTTATTACTTTATGTTTTGAAATTTAAAAAGAAAAGATGAAAATATATCCAGAGAGAATCAATACATAGCATTGTCCAAATATTAAACTTCTTAGCGCCACATTTGAACAAGTACAAAGTGAGATTTCTAGATCTCAAAACCCTTTTGGAGTCCATCCTAAAGAACCTCTATCTGTGTGGGTGATTGCTCACAAGTCTTCACAAGACTCTCAACCTCGCTGTGCTGAATAAAGATGCCACTGGTCCCCCTCTCCCCAACCTCATGACCCTACTCAGTTCCTCTGAATAATTTTTAAATGGGATAAGAACAGTAATTACTCACAACAGCAGTGACCAGAACCAGTAGAAACGAAGTTTCTGAAAAAGAGCTCATAGAACTGGTGGCTAGGCAGCACGTGTGACCTTTGACCTCGGTCAAGTAGTGCTTGATTCAGAATGACTGAACTCAGCAGTTACAGTCCTGGCACTTCAGAGGCCCAGAGAGTACCTAGAGGTAATCCTGATTTGTTCTTCCTCAGAAACTCAACCTTTCAACTAAATGGCCAACCTAGTTTTGTGCAGGAAAGGTCATTAGAAATGTCCTCAAGCAGCAGTACGCTGGGGCCAGCTGGGATTCACTCGCTAAAGCTGGTTGTATGCATTTCTTCCCAACTCCAAGTTTAGTGACCTCACGTCACTGAAATCAGCCATGATGGGCATATTTACACCACAGAAATCAACAAATGCTACAAATCAAGGCTCCCCCACCCAGTCAAACATTTAGCTGCACACCACTGCCCTACAGACATTCTAAGTCACTAACAGAAACTTTGAAAGTTGTTCAAAGGCTTCAAAACCACACTATCTACCTTGAGAAACTCAGAAGGCTTGACTTCTACTCTCTCCACTTATAAATGAGTAGTCACATGGGAATAGATGAAACACACATATTGCTTGTCCAGGAAGACAGCAGTCATTCTCCAGAAGGCTCAGAAGTAGCATCAAATGAATCCATTACCCTAATTCTTACTTTACAAATTCCCCCACCATGCCCTTCAAGACCTCCATCCCTAAAATGAAAGAAGGAAGAAAAATATTTATCACCATGATGTGGGTGGTAAATGAACTTGAGGAAAAAGAAACTGCCCTGGTAACTCCCCACCAAACTCATCTCTGCATACCTGAACCCTGCCTCCCTGAAGGTCCACAAACACCCAGGACAAAGGTCCCAACTCAGAATATTTCCTCCCGATCTTTTTATTCCTCTTACTTCAGTATTAGGTATAGAGGCTTAATTGACCATTCTTGTGAGGAAATCTGTTTATTTCTAGGAGAACAAATCAAGGCGGCAGCAGACACAGAACTCTGTCTTTTTTCCTCACTGTGAGTATTTAATAAGAAGTAAACAACTTGAAAGCAGCAGTGACAGACACTACACAAGTAGCACTTCTCTTTCTCACCAAACCTGTCTGGGAACCCAGCCTAAGGGGGTGCTGGCTTCAACACACCTCTCCACCTGGCACACGGCTGCTACTGCCAACATTCCGCATCTCACCGTCGTTATCCAGTCAGTCAGAAAAGCCATAATACCTACCCCTAGATCACCGAGGCAGATAAAGCCAGAGTAATAAAGTTTTTGAGTAGAAAAGATCTCGAATCATCTTGCCAGCCACCTCGTTTTATAGATGAATAAACCAACACAGAAATGTTAGGTGACTTGCTCAAAATCACACGGTGAAGTAGCAGAGCCACAACCAGGATCCAGGGCTTTCTCCCTTCAAAGCCTGCGATTCTGATCTTTAGGCTGTCATCAGTTGAAATCCTTATAATCCCTCCAAGTCCAACTGGAAAGGCTGCACACCTTCTCCTTGGACCCCAAATGGCTATCATCCTTGCCTTCTCTGAACCATCATTATCCTCTGCATATCTTTCTCGTGCTCTGACTTGTATTAAAATCACCTGTCTTCTTATTCTGTTTTTTCCTCCTACTGAAATATATGTTTCTTGAGCTGGAACTGGGTCTTCCTTTTCTCTGTCTCCTCAGCAGCATCTGGCTTAGTGCCCTGAACTGGGTAGGTGCTTAATAAATATATACTGAATGCAATTGAATTGACCTTGATTTGAGTTGATTTTTCTGCAGTAATTCCCAATTGCACGTGCATAAGCAGCAGCTAGAAAGCTTATTAAAATGTAGATTCCTAGAATTCTGATTCAATAGCTCTTGAGAGGTTGCAGGAACCTGCATTTTCAACAAACCAACAAGTGATTCTGAAGCACGGATCTATCTGTGCTTCCTTTCCAAGTCTTTCTTGGAAAACATATTTGTGAGATAGTTGGCCAAGATAAGAAGTGTCATTGAGTACACAGAGCATTGCAAAGAGTACAGGTCCACACAGACTTGGACCCTACAGTCTTAGTTTCATTAACAGAGATCTCTAACTCAACTGCGTTGAGATCTCTAACTCAAACGTTCTCAAATTGGCTGTGGTGTAAGGAAGCTAATGCTTCCATCAGGTGCCATCCTCACCAAACTCCCCTACTCCCCAAGCTGGGATAAAGTTCTCTAGGAGTGGAGAAGGAGGGACAAATAAAGGCTTTCTGTCCATTGAAGTCAATGTGGAAGACATACCTTCCAAGAGTAGTCAGGCATTTTAGAAAGAATAAAGAGCTTAAAGAGAGCCTCATTACAACACTGACACTGCAATGTGCTGAGCTCAATTAGTTAATGTTTGTAGAGTGCTTTGATCTCGTAAAGCAGTGAGATAATCCCAGGCCTTGTTTACTGAGTGCCTCTCTTCCCAAGTGCTCAGAGTGATTTATAGGCAGCAAGGCCAATTCCTTGCTTCCCAGTTCAGAAGGGCACTCAGATTAATTGGGGAGTGGTAGTTGCCTTGTTGCCTTGCTGCCATCCTGAAGGAGGGCACTGTGGGTGTTGTGGTGGTCCATATGAGGGAAGGTCACAGACCCCTGTCAAGTTCCAGGAGGTAAAGTTGATCTTGAACCTGAGCACCTGATAAGGTGCTCACTTATCACCTGTGTAGGTCGCTATCAGAGCATTTATCACACTGTAGTGTAGAGTAAACCTTTTCGTATGAGTCTGCCTCCTGCACTAGACTGTGAGTTTCTTGGGCAGAGAAACTGGGTCTTTTAGCTTTGCATGACCTGGCCGTTGTCCAACTTTCCAAGTCTAAATCATGCAACTTTCCCTCACCCTCATCAACCTGCAGCCAAACTGGTCTTTCTGTTTGTCAAACATACCAAGCTGGTTTCATCCTTTGGGTCTTTTGCACCAAAGGTATTCACCACCGTGGCTGCCTGCTCATCATTCCAATTTCAGTTCTGCTATCACTTCCTCAGGTGACTCCACCATTCTTATCTAAATGTGCTACTCCCTGGTCACTCTCAATCACATGTCTCTGTTTTATGACTGTTTGATTTTCTTCATAGAACCTATATTTCCTGACATTATCTTATTTTTCATTTCATATTACTTATTTTTTTGACATTCTGATAATATCATTTTGGCAGAGTTGTGGCTACCATTATTTTTTTTCTTATTTATTTCTCTTTCATTTTTTCTACAATAGTCTGTAAGCATCTTGAAAGTAGGAACTGTATCTACCTTATTCACCATTATAGCTCTCGTACCTAGAAGATTTTGAGTGGTTAATAAAAAATGGTTGATTGAAATGCTGTTTGTTTCAGTATCTTGTACAGCACTTAAATACCAAATAAATGAATACATGAACAATTATAAGACTAACGGGAAGTGCCGATGCTTCAGGATAAATTCCTTATTTCACTAAATTGTTGGTCAATCCTTTTTTACACAAAATGTGAGAAGAGTCAGATTAATATACCTCCAGCATAAACTGACAATCTTTGATTCTTAGCTATCTCTTAGCCGATGATACACCAGCCCTCAAACATGTTGATTTTTTTATTGCATTTTTTCTTACATTGATCTTTTCCTTTTCCATTTCCATTGCCCCTCCCCAATTCATGCTTTTAAAATTTCACATTTATATATTCCAATATTGCCTTTGATTTAACAACTGCCTCCAGACAGCCCCACCCCAATGGGTCCTGCACGTTATTGGCAGGCTTAGCTATCTCTCATGCTGTCATTCCCCTCCTTGAGATGCTCCAATAATTTATCCTCAAACACTCTGGCACCTCCGTTTGCCAGCTGTGAGGTCATGGGCAAGTTATTTAACATAATTTCCTCTTCTGTAAAAATGAGTCTCATTAACAGTACCAAATTCATGTCTTGTCATGAAGATTAAGGGAGTTAATTCATATAAGGGATGGTCACAGTTCCTACCATGGAGTAGTGAATCACCAAATGACAGCTCTTATTATTTTCTTATTAATAATAATAGTCATCCTAATAAAGCTGAAATGCTTTAGCGAGGGTCTTGTACTCTGGTCCAGGGCTATCTTTCTATCCTCATTTTTCATCACCTCCGCCCTACTCTTGGCTTTTCTTTCCCTCTTTACTTTTCCAAATGCCAACCATAATTCACATTTTCTCACGTAAGAGATTATTATATCTTCTCGTTGAAAATGTGATGAGCGTGATGTTACTGATGATGTTGACCTTTCCCACTCTCCATTTTCTCTCTCTCCTCTGAAATTCTTCAGTTCTCTCTATTGTTTTCTTAACGTATCATACTGACTGTGATACCTGTCCCATCATTGTATTTCTTTAAGCTTAACTCTTGTTTTTAATTTGTTTTTTAACTGTAACTAGACTGCTGATATATGAGAGACTTTGAGTCCCAAGGAACCCAGCGCAATGCAAAGCATCCTTTCTTTCTTGTGTTAATTCCTTGTAATAGCCAACCACTTACACTTAAAATAAGGACATGGAAGGGAAAGGAAAGATAGGGCCATTCACAGTTCTTTGTCATTCATTCCTTCCTTACCCATCAGTGAGCTGAAGGTAGAGTGTTGGCAGAATGTGTGCATATCAAGAAGTGAAATAAAAACAGTTGAGTTAGTTTTGTCCAGTGTTTCCACTATTTTGGAAAGAAAGAATTGAATATGCACGCACGTGTGATCTACAAAGAAAGAATTGTGTGATTTCACTGATTCTGCAAACAAGTGAAGTGCTATTATATTTGCTTTTAAAAATTGGCATTGTACAATATAAAGGTGAATGGTAAAGCTCAAGCTAACACTACACAATTTTTCAGTTTTCTTTACTTAGAAGGACATTTAGACAAAGGAAAGATTACAGAAGAAGCAAAAAAGCTTTTTATTTTAGTTGCTTTAATGGCACTTTTTTTCCGCTTTTTGAACAAGCAGCCGTCATCTTCACTTTGCACTGGGCTCCACAAATTATGTAGCTGCCCTTGATCATTATTAATATTAATGCAACTCCATTCAGGACTTGAGAATATTTGGATTTTATATGCATTTTGTACTCTAATTCTTATGAAGTTAACTTCCACGACTCTACAAGGGCTTGGGGTAAAGCTTTAGAACAGGCTTTTGTCTACACGTTCTTGGTTCCAGCAGAAAAGAGATTTGAAATACAGTTCTTGTTTTGTTTTGTTTTGTTTAGAAAAAAAGAAGTGATCTTAGTATTTGTTTCTTTTTTTCTTCCTTGGTGTCATGTTTGTGTTCAAAAGGTTATCACGCTGATCCCAATCTTATTGCAGCAAACCCATCACCATTTCCTCAACAAAGCTCATCAAGCAAGGACTATATGTTCTCCTCAAATTAAGTGATGACTAGACCACAGCAAAGCCTGCCAGAGTTGGATGGCTCTTGGCTCAGAGTGACCTTCACTGTACAAACATATAAATGTGCTCAAATATAGAAATCAAAGTTTTCAGAGCCTCTGACCTCTTTTTTTCTCTTTTCTAACATCTTTCTTTTGTAGCCCTTTTGTAGGTGGCATATCTCCTACCTACTGGTGCCAGGTCCTGCCTATTGTGCCCATGCACAGGAGCACGGCCCCTTTGAAGTCTTGTATTCTATGACTTCAAGACTATGGACTTGGTGCACTCTCCCAAAGCCACACCTTCGCCTGGCAAGGCCAACGACTCAGGGCCATGAGCAAAGACTGGAGCTGAGGCGGGTTAAATGAGGGCACATTGCCCTGTTTTAACAAGCTGTCAACAACTTAAGGAGAATTGCAGAACATTTTAGTTGGCAAGGTAAAGAGATCAGCCTAAGCTGTCAAGTTGCCCAGATTTAAGGGAGTCTTAATTACGTATGTAAAACCATAAAGATCATAAGATCTTTTCTCTTTCCATCGCTCCCGCAGCCCTCTCCTAGCTTTACGAATGCATTGCCTGCAGCTCATCAATTCCCATGCCATTGAAATGATTAAGGATTAAAAAGATACTAGTGGCTTAGATATACGTACCAGGTCCCAGCTAAAGTACTGCTAAAGAAAAAATTTTTTGGTTCCTGTCATGATTCATTGCCTGACAGGGTGGGAACACTCCACAGGGCTGGTAAGTTCCCACAATGACAGCACTTCCTGGAGGAGAAGAGGAGGCATGAAGATGCCCAGAATATTTCCGGGTCTCTTATTAAAATTGCAATCCTGGTAAGATACCCCGGAAAGTTGAATAGATGATCTAAGGCTAATTCCTCACATTGATCCAGTATTACTGTTCCAGTCCACGCTTGTCTTGGAAAACCATCATCTAAAAGAAGAACTTCCAAGCATACTTGAGCGCTGAGTAAGGAGTAGGGTTTTGATTCCAGGGGTCAGATTATCCTGACCACACAGTGGTAGGTGAGGATGGGAATGTTAGTCTTGACTTAAAAACTTAATATCCTCCCTGCTGTGTAGAAGTTGCTATGCTATACAGTGGTGACGGTAGGGTATCGATGGGGATCTCAGCTATAGGAAAATAAGAGAGTGAATCCCCAAAATGATACTGGAGGATAGTCCCAGGATTATATCTGTTTCCACTTTAGGTTTCCAGGCAGATAATGAGTATGCAGGAATGGGTAGTCATTTAAGAAATATCAGAGAATAATGATATTGCATATTTAAGCAAGAAAATTATATGACCAATGATTTGTTGCAGTAATATTAATCAGGCAGTTCTATGGAAGATTAATTGAGGGGAGGGATTCTAAACAGTTGAGGTGCAGGAAATTCAGCGGAAGGCTTTGTGACTACTTAAGTGAGAAATAATTTGGGCTACACAATAGCCATTGGGATGTAAAATAGGGAACCAATGTAAGAAGTTTTTTTGGATACATTCGGTATGATTTTGACTTGATATTCAATAACAAAAGGAGAAAAGAATAGCAGATATAGTAAGTGAGGAATAGAATTAAGGAACACAGCAGTTTTAAGAATAAAGGCGATTCACTCTGCTTGGGAAATACTGGTTGAGATGCCATCCCAGCATTGAAGTGTAAGGAGAAATTGTCACAAAAGAGAATTAGAGTGATGTGGTGACCCCCCAGAGGAGACAGCAACTGAAGTCTGAGGTGAGCTGGGTAACTTATGGACAAAGTGCAAACTCTGAGGAAAAAAGATACAGAGAAATGGAGAGGTCCCAGGAAGAAGCTCAAGCATTTTCAGGGATGGTCTATGTTCTGGGGAAAAAAAAATTAAAGTACATAGACCCAAATCTAGAGCGCAAAGAATAAGTTCTCCAGGAAAGCATTAAACCAAGGACAAGAAAATGAGAAAAGAGAGCTGGAAGATTTATGGAGCTGGACTCAGAAATTTCCAGTTTAGTTTCAGACTGAGACTGTGGGACACTGAGGTTGTGTATATGCAAGAGAAGGATGGCTGCTCAGAGGCTTCCTTTGGATTCACAGAGTGTGACTTGGGGACCGTCATCCCTGTTTTGCTCCAGATGTGGACTCAGCCCCACCCAGGCTTTGGATCAAAGAGATCTTGCTCCTATTCTCTGAAAGTGGAGGATGGGTCTGTTTCTCCTGTCCTTCAAGCTTGAGGATTAATCCAGTCCTCTCTTGGCCACTGAGCAGGAAGCAGCCTTTCTCTCTAACCATGTTATTACGTGGCTCATCTGCTGAACAAATCTTTTGTCCAGTTACCTGCTTCCCTGACTCTCTGTGGGAAGTAGGGCCCAGCTGGAACCAAAATCTCTGTTTCTCACGTTCCGATTGTCATCTCAAACCGCTATCTCCCTGCATAATTGGCCAAAACCTCATCTAATGCTGAGAATAATAAAATGTCCCAAAATTCCTCAGCCCTGCCCTGCCTCTTCTAACAGAGCCATTGATAGGGATATTGAGACCAAACCTGAAGCTAGATGACGAGCTTCTCCCAGAACCTGCTTCCTACCGAGTCAAAATTTACCTAGTCCAGGCCCCTCGGAGCAACTTAATTTCAGCTGATCCCCTTCTCGCTGCCTGATTCCAGCATGCCACAGGCAGTATGACTGTTCACAAAAGATCTGTCAGATCTATGGGCTGAACAACTTGGTCCACAGAACAAAGGTATGTATCTGTGGCTCAGAGAGGAAGTTGTCCCCACTTCATAAATGACTTAGGAAACCTGAAAGGAAGTACACGAGCTAAGTCTAGCAAGTAGAGTGCACTAAGAAGAAAAGAAAAGTGTTCCAAAACATTGGTGATGGTGGGGGGGCCTATGCTAGAAGGAGAGTCAAAAGCAGTGCCTGGAAGTGTGTTTACTTCCTTCAATTCCTGAAACTAATTGTGTAACATGACATGTTGCATATGCTTGGTTTGTGCCCTGGGATTCCATCAGTGTTAGTAATTTGCACTGAGGCACACCTTAGGGCAGGGATATGCTAAGCAACAGAAATTGGGAAAAAGGCCACTGAACCCTCCCAGCAGCAAAGTCCTTTGAGGAGAAATGCCCCAGCCCACCCCATTAATTGCTCAGAAACTGCCAAGCCAATATTACCAAGGGCAAGCAGTGATGAGAACTTGGTGTGGGAGCCAGGAATGATCATTTCAACACATGGACCCAAAGTCCCAATACGAGTTCAAAGAGCCACACCTCTAAGAAAACGAACTAGAACATAGTCACAGAGGCAGTTCTGTCTCAGCCCAGTCCTCAGTGAGGAGTTTTTTCCTAAAAGGCTGTTGAGCACTCTGCACTGTCTTTGAGCACATCTTGTAAACCAAACTCCCCTCCACCATGGTGCCAAAACCTGGAACTTTGATTCATTTCTCAAGTGTGACAGCAGTGTAGTTGCTAGAGGTGCATGTTCTGGAATTAGACTGCCAGGTTCAATATCCAACTTTGCCACTTAACGATTAGCCATGGCATCTTGCTTAAATTACTTAAGCTCTCTACAGCCAAATCATCCTCATCTGTAGAAAGGGAATAATAATACCTATTCACAGGATTGTAATGATGATTAAATAAGATAACATCTGTAAAGCACTTTGAGAAGTGCCTGGAAAATAGTTTATTCTCTACCTGTATTGCTGTTTTTATTATTCTAAGCTGCGGGCAAAGAAGAAAGTCATCATATCTGAAAGAAGAAAGTCATCATATCTGACTTAAACCGGCTTCCTTGGGAGTCAACTCAATTCAGTTTCATACTTACCTATAGATTATTGCTTACTTGCATTAACGCACTAAAGACACACTCAATACCACTTCATATTGTGATGTTTTCTCAAGCTGTCTCCCAGTGTTTTCAACAAGTTTCAATCAACGTGTTGCTGTGCCTACTCTTACATAGCAAGATAGAGAAGTAGAGTGTATGTTTTGCGTGAGAACACTTTCGGTTGAATGCTTTCAAACAATGTTTTATTTTTCTTTTTCCTTGATACTCTTTTCAGTTAAACTCAGAGTGTAGATTCAAATTTCAGTTCCGAGTAATCTTGGTGAAACTTCTAAGCCTTTCCGGATCTCATTTTCCTCAGCTTACTAGGATGATAGTATTTATTTCTTAGATTCAGTGTAAGGATTAAATAAGCTAATTCACATAAAAGCTTAGAACACTGCCTGGTTTATAGAAGGAGCTCGAAACCTATTCATTATTATCATTCTATTAAGTTGGGCTCTGAGCACTGTTGCCTGCAGCTTAGGTGTAGCTGCCAAAAGAAGGATCACTGTTGTCTTCTCGCTGACAGCTTCCCTCAACCCATGCTTACAACATCCTTCATGGTACATGGAAGAGTGGGAAGCCTCTTTTGTCTTATGCGTTAAAAGAGGGAAGAATTGTCACTAGGTTAAAGACTGCTAAGTATTAGGATATACTATTTGAATCAAGGTATATGTGTCTCGTTACAGATCAGAGCTGTATTTGTGGCTGGATTTGAGGGGGGATATAGCTGGCATCAATACTTATGAGCTCTTTTGCAAGCCCAGCTATCTCTCTGACCCATAGTGTGATCCATATCTCTTTGGAGGCCTGGTTATGTTAAATCATGGAATTGGCCAATTCCTCCAAACAGAAGAGGGAAAACATTGTTCCTCCTCTTTTCAATGTTTCCTATCTCTCTAAGTATTGGGTCAAAGAGAGCCAAGTAATCCTGGACATCAAGGAGAGGCAGTTGGCAAAGTTTTTCTGTAAAAGTCTAAATTGTGCAAATGGTCACTAATACCAGTAATTTTACCAAACAAAAATGAGTAACAAACATGTTATTAAAGACCGTAATGCACAAGCATATACCAATAAGTGCATGCGTATATGAGCTCAAAAATATACCCATTTGCATTATTTTCACCAGTGTGTGGTACTGACTAATACCTGTCAATTCTGTATTTCTAAATAACATACCTACCTACACCTCATCAAGTGAAGTATCTACCTATGTGAAGAGGTAGGCTGATGTGGACAGCAATGTCTTATACCGCATGCTGCCTTATGGGCTTTGAGACAGCTTTCCAGCCTCTGTCTTCTTGAAGACAGCAGTTCCTTCCTATGAGCTCCCGTGGCCCCTTGCTCATACATCTGTCACAGCAATGCTTCTCAAACAATGTGAACAAGACTCCCCTGGGGACCTTGTTAAAATGCAGATTCAGAATCATGGGGTCAGGAATGGGGCCTGAGATTCTGTGTTCCTAACAAGCCCTCAGGTGTCACAGCTGTACTTTGAGCAATGAGTGTTACAGTTAGTTTATATTTAGTTGTGTGCAAGCCTTTCTCTCCTCCTAAATAGTGTCTGGCTCATAGAAGAGAACAATAAATGTTTATTATTACTTATTGTTAAGCTAAGCTTAGCCTTTCAGACTCCATTTTATTATTTATAGTCAGTCATCACTAGATTATTTCTTTTAAATTAAATTCTGGTAGAAAAATGTATTCAGTCTGTTAATACATTGTATGTATTTAGCATTTTTCTTCCTAAGGTTTAAAATAATTTTATCTATTATACACTATTATATTCCCAGTATTCTGAAAGGGCTTTGGGGAGGGCTTCCGGATGGTATCTTATTTGTATCTGCCTCTGTAGCACCTACCACCACACCCAGGGCTCAGTAGCTCTTCAGTAAAAGACTAAACTCCTCTGCCTGACACTTAGGTTCTTCTATATCCGGCTCTATTCTTTCTATACAAAGATGCTCATCATTCTACCCCCCCAACTATGCAATATACACTTCCATTCTTGATCAGTAATTGTTCAAGTAGAGAAAAGTTCTCTTTAGTAAATATTTGGAATCGTTTCTATTTTTAATTAGGAAATTATTATGAACAGTTTCAGTTTTTCTAATATTGGAGCCACTGTGTTTTTTTGTTTCCATATCTCAAGAAATCCTGATTCTTTTGCAATCACTAAAATACTTTATAAAGAAGTGATCCTATCATTTGTGTTTGGTTTCTAAATAAATTAGGGACTTGGGGACAGTTTAAAACTTGAGCCATTTGGGGGCCGGCCCAGTGGCACAGCAGTTAAGTGCTCCCACTCCACTTCAGCGGCCCGGGGTTCGCAGGTTCGGATCCCGGGCGCGCACCGACGTACCGCTTGTCAAGCCATGCTGTGGCAGCATCCCATATAAAGTAGAGGAAGATGGGCACGGATGTTAGTCCAGGGCCAATCTTCCTCAGCAAAAAAAGAGGAGGATTGGCATGAGATGTTAGCTCAGGGCTAATCTTCCTCACAAAAAAAGAAAGAAAGAAAGAAAGAAAGAAAGAAAGAAAGAAAGAAAGAAAGAAAGAAAGAAAGAAAGAAAGAAAGAAAGAAAGAAAGAAAGAAAGAAGGAAAGAAAGAAAGAAAGAAGGAAGGAAGGAAGGAAGGAAGGAAGGAAGGAAGGAAGGAAGGAAGGAAAGAAAGAAAGAAAGAAAGAAAGAAAGAAAGAAAGAAAGAAAGAAACACTTGAGCCATTTGTTGTGATGCCAGTACAGTAAGAGTAAACATGTGTCCATTCTTATTTTCAGTTTGGTCCATCTCTAGGCAGTAAGTATAACCACATGTGGAGCATTTCTGACTCACCTTCTCTCCTCAGTCCATTACCACTATCTACATGGCACTTGATGTCATACAGTGAGGTGACATGCTACTTGGGTGACCCTGTTTATTACACTGTGCAAAGGGTAAGAATTGAGTCCTTAATAAGAATACTCCACCATCAGCCATTTGTGAAGAAAAGAGATAATAAGAACTAACATCTATTGAACTCTTCTCATGTGTCAGGTCTAGGGATATATATTTTATAGTTTTTTCCTTCCCAAGTAACCCCCTAACAACCTCATAAAGTAGGCACTTTACCATTTTATAACATTCCCATTTTTTAGCTGTGGAAACTGAGGTTTAACAAAGTGGTCTATGTTGTTCGTAGTCACACAGATAGTAACAACAATTCAAATCTGTTCAGCCAGTCCATTGGCTTAGGGTTTCAGTGAGTTAGCTAATATTTATTGAGTGGCCACTGTGTACATGGGATTTATTCACAACCATCCTGGGTGGTAACCACCATATCTCCAGTTTTCAAATGAGGAAGGCTACTGGGCTAAACCAGGTCACTTAGCTAGAAGGAGGTCAGATTTGAGACTATAATTTTGATCTGTCTGAAAATAAAACTGTTATTTGTTGCCCCCTCTTAGGAGAAATCATCCCTTTAAAAAGCTAGTGCATATTCTTCCATTGCTATCCCAAGGAAAGTAGTGAGAAAAACTGGAGAAAACAGAAGACTAGAAAATCAATGAACTTACAAATGGGATTAGAACAGAAATGGTTTCTTTGGACAAGTTTGGAAGTTGGTCAGATTTTTCTGTTAACCTATCCCTCCTTCCTAGTTGATCTCTTTCCTCCCACTTCTCCCTCTCCCATCCCTACCTCCATCTTCTCTCTACAGCTCCTTCTACCCCTGTACTAGTTGCTAGTTCCATAATTTTGGTCATATCCCGTTGCTCAGTTCCATGTTTTTGCTACCTCCTCAAGGCTTGAAACTGGTTGTCAGAGGACTTGGGCGTGCCTCAATGCCACAGGCAAACTCTGCTTTTAAATAGGAAGCTTTACCCTGGGACTGCAGTTCTACCCTGAAGAGCTTTTGTTGTGTTTGGAAAGGTAATCTAACTGATCAGCTGGCTCTCCCAGAACAAGTTCAAACAGTACCTTTCTCTGAAATGTCTCCCTACATCCCTGGGCTTTTTCCTCTCACTCCTCTCCTGCAACTATTCCTCCCAAGGGAGGTGGTTGATTGTCTTCAGTGAGTCCCAGAGAGATCACAGTTGGATGAAGTCCCCAAAGGAGTTCTCCTGGGACATGATTCCTAGGAAAAGACAATTTATTTTTTCCAACTGAGAAAAAGATAAACTTTCAATGAGGATGGTTTTGATTTATTTTTTTATTACTGGTACAAGTATCCTTACTTTTACTTTAAAGGAAAATGTATAATGAGTTTGAAGGTGCCAAACTCAAACAGGAATTTATATGCTATATGGGAAGAGTTTTGTTCCTAGAAAGTGAAAACACATCTCAAAATCCATAATTATACCTCTTCTCTCAAATAGTTTTGATGGTACTTATTAATTTTATTCTTTCTCTTCCCAAATAAAGGCAGTATACTGGTTGATCACAATGAGTGTCTGACCAGGGTTAAAAATTTGTCACTTTAGGAGTCTAACAATAAATCTTTGACTTAGTTAAGCTATTGGCACTTTGATCTTTCCATTTTCCATTCATTTTCCGAGATGAAAAAAATATAAAATGATATTAGTGATTTTTACTATGTTTAAGTTGTGGAAGAGTTTATTCAAGGCCAGTTCTTAGAAGGCCAGTTCAACACACAAATGGAAGTAGAGATTCCTGATCGAAATGGGGTAGAGGACATAGAACCTTATCAAATTGCCTGCGCTTCAACCCAGAAGATAATTCTCAGGCACCTCCCACTTTTGTGTTTGAAAACCACTCCAATAAAATATTTAAATAATGGCAAAAATAAAAACTGTCATCCTAACAATGGGGACAATAAACTCCAAACTGAATTCTTGGGTTATAGGAAATTCTGTCACACCATGACTGGACATGTGTGTCAACTGATGTATAAACATTCAGATAAGGTTTATTAAAACTAGTTTAAGGATGTCATTTTATAATGCATGAAAGTAGAGATTGAAAATTAAATGCATGGAAGTTCAGGACTGCCTTTATAAAATGGAAAATTAGACTCTTTACTGCTCAGCTTGAATGTCCACACTGTTCACCAGATTTGCTTTTTGGTGGTTTGGGTTGCTGTCAAGAATGCAATTCACACAAAAGCATGAAAATTTGCCAGCATGGAGGATTTTCAAAGGAATGTGATACAGTCTATAAGGACAGCTTCAATTGGAAGGTTGAGTACCACGGGGCTAAGAATAGAACTTCCCAACAGGCCAACATAGACTTTAGTGGTTAAGTTCTGATGTATTTCCAAGGAAAAAATTAGTCTCCAATGTGTCTGAGCTGCTATTGTTGTTAGGCTTTCATTCTTTTCTTATGATAGCATAGGCCCATAATCTCTTTCAGAATTCTTTGAGACCAAATGTGCTATGAAATTCGGAATTTTTCTGGTTTTAGAAAGGTAATACCTTACATATCCCATATATTTCATACTCTCTCCAGCTGGGACTGGACAACACGAGAAATCACACTCATTGATATTTCTGCAATGAAATGAGTAAATATTATTACTAACTGGGATAAATCAATAAATAAAAACAAAAAACAGTTGTTTTTTGGAGATTTTTAGATTTGGCAGTTGCAGATAAGGAATTAAGAATATGTATTTGAAAGGCCCCTAAGAAGCCTCTAGGAAACAAAATTTGATTCGGTGTTGATGTCATCATAATATGCTCGTATATATCATTCATTAGATTAAAATATATCACAGAAAAAGTGATCATTTATAATGTGTTTAAAACAATAGATATAGTCCCATTTGTTTATTTTTTCTTTTGTTTCCCTTGCCTGAATAGACATAGTATTCGAAAAGACACTAAGACCAATGTCAAAGAGTGTACTGCCTACATTTTCTTCTAAGAGTTTTATGGTTTCACGTCTTACTTTCAAGTCTTTAATCCATTTTGAGTTAATTTTTTTGAATAGTGTAAGATAATGGTCTACTTTCATTTTTTGCAAGTGATTGTCCAGTTTTCCCAACACCCTTTATTGAAGAGCCTTTCCTTTCTCCACTGTATGTTCCTGGCTCTTTTGTAAAAGATTAGTTGTCCCTAGATGTGTTATTTTATTTCTGGGCTCTCAATTCTGTTCCATTGGTCTGTGTGCCTTTCTTTGTGCCAGTACCATGCTGTTTTGATTACTATAGCTTTGTAGTATATTTTAAATTCAGGGATAGTGCTACCTCTGACTTTGTTCTTTATTCTCAGGATTGTTTTGGCTAGAGTCTTTTGTTGTTTTAGAGTCTTTTGTTGTTCCATATAAACTTTAGGATTCTTTGTTCTATTTTCTTGAAGAATGTCATTGGGATTCTGATTGGGATTGCATTGAATCTGTAGACTGCTTTAGGTAATATGGACATTTTATCTATGTTTATTCTTCCAATCCATGAGCATAGAATATCTTTCCATTTCTTTATGTCTTTTTTGATTTCTTTGAATAATATCTTATACTTTTCAGTTTATAGGTCTTTCACCTCCTTGGTTAAATTTATTCCTAACTATTTTATTTTATTTTTTTTTGCAATCGTAAATGGGATTGTATTTTTGACTTCTTTTTCTGCTAGTTCATTGTTAGTGCATAGAAATGCAACTCATTTTTGTAGGTTGCTTTTGTACCCTGCACTTTACTGTATTCGTTGATTATTTCTAATAGTTTTCTGGTGGATTCTTTAGAGTTTTTGATATGAAGGATCATGTCACCCGCAGATAGTGACAGTTTTACTTCTTCCTTTCCAATTTGGATCCCTTTTATTTCTTTTTTCTTGCCTAATTGCTCTGGCTAAAACTTCCAGTATTGTGTTGAATAAGAGTGTTGAGAGTAGGTATCCTTGTCTTGTTCTTGTTCTCAGAGGAATAGCTTTCAGTTTTTCACCATTGAGTATGATGTTGAGTACGAGTATGATGTTGAGTATGAGTATGATGCGGGTTTGTCATATGGGACTATATCAGACTGAAAATCTTCTGCACAGTGAGGGAAATCATCAAGAAAATGAAAAGACAACCTACCAAATGGGAGAAAATATTTGCAAAGTATATATCCGACAAGGAGTTAATTTCCAAAATATATAAAGAACTCATACAACTCAACAACAAAAAAATGCACAACCCAATCAAAAAATGGGCAGAGGATATGAACAGACACTTTTCCAAAGAAGATATACAGATGGCCAACAGGCACATGAAAAGATGTTCAACATCACTAATTATTGGGGAAATGTAAATCAAAACTACAGTGAGATAGCACTTCACACCTGTAAGAATGGCTATAAGTAAAAAGACAAGAAATAACAAATGTTGGAGAGGATGTGGAGAAAACGGAACCCTCATACACTGCTGATGGGAATGTAAACTGGTGCAGCCACTATGGAAAATAGTATGGAGATTTCTCAAAAAATTAAAAATGGAAATATCATATGATCCAGCTATTCCATTACTGGGTATTTATCCAGGTAACAAGAAATCAATAGTTCAAAAAGATTTATGCATCCCTATATTCATTGCAGCATTATTCACAACAGCCAAGACAAGGAAGCAACCCAAGTGCTGATCAACAGATGAATGAATAAAGAAGATGTGGTATACATATACAATGGAATACTATTCAGCCACAATAAAGACAAAATTGTGCCATTTGCAACAACGTGGATGGACCTTGAGAGTATTATGCTAAGCAAAATAAGCCAGACAAAGAAAGACAAATACTGTCTGATTTCACTCATATGTGGAAGATAAACACACACATAGATAATGAGAACAGGTTGGTGGTTACCAGAGGAGAAGGATTGGGGGGAAGGCAAAAGGGATAAAGAGGAACATGTGTATGGTGACGGATAAAATCTAGACTACTGGTGGTGAACACAATGCAGTCTATATATAAACTGAAATATAATAATGTACACCTGAAATTTACACAACATTATAAACAAATATGACCTCAATAAAATAATGTAAAAAATTAAAAATTAAAAAAAAATTTTTAAAAGATGGATTTTTGTAGAAAACATTTTTTTCTCAATTTATAAGTTAAAGTGGCTTACTGATGAAGCACTAAATAGATGATATTGTACATGGGGAAGCAACCCATTACCACAAATAAGCATACTCTTCAGGGTATTATGACATCTGATGTTTCTATAATACTACTGTTTGCAAAGGGTTTTCAGATATTATTTGATTCCTATCAGAATCCTGTGGGGCAGATAGGATGGGTATTATTATTAGTCTCAACTTGCAAATGAGAAAACTGAGTCTCAGAAAAACCAGGCGTGTTGTCAAAGGTCATTCAGGCCTCACACTTAGGGCTTCTGATGGCAGATCTTGTGCTCATTTCGCTATATTTCACTGTCAATCCAACTGCAGTAAAATTTCACTGTAACATATTTCACATTACTGTAACATATTGCACATTGTTAAGTAGTCATTCATTCTCTCTACATGGGTTAAGAAACCATCATTAATTCATTTACTCATATATTAAAAATAAAATGTATTTGGTGTGCGCCATGAGTTCCAGGCACTCTTGTAAATATCGTAGGGAAGAGTTGCAGCCCCTGCTCAGCTAAAATGAAGAATTCTAACTTAGGTAGCTTTCAGGAGTTGCCTTTCGGAAAGGTGTAGAGGAACTCTACCCCAACTAACTGGGAAGACTAGCTACATTTCCTAAAATTTTTATCAGGCTCCTTTCTGAGTGGTCATAATAAAACTCTGCTTGTGCCCAAGTAACCATTCAGTATTAGGAAGGAGCTCATGGTCATCTCTTTTAGGGGTCACATTTTCAAATGAGGCCTAGGCCAAGTGTTAAGGGACATGCCCTACAGCTCAGCAGAGGCCAAAAAGCTTGCTCACCAGGCCCAAGTCCCTGCCTTGGGGTTCTGTGTTCTTTCCAGCATTCCTTTCTGTGAAGTTCACAGTATTTTAAAAATAGCATTCTCTTCTCTCAGTGGAGGGGCCTGAACCTTCCTAAATGAGGGAAAATGGCACACAAAAGGGAGAAACATAAAATCACACAGCAAGTCCAGGCCTGATCAGGAACGAACAAAGCTCCTGAAAGCCCCCTCTGGCCACACTGGCCCTTTCAGTGAGCACAGGTGATGGGATAAACAGAGAACGGATCAAGCACTTGAGCACTGTGCCTCCGGTGGTCTAGCTCAGTCAGCTGCTTGGTCTCTGTGAAGTCCTCTGGGACTCACTTGAGTGACAGAGTCAGTTGACTGAGATTGAATCAGGTCCTCCGTTTTCCTTGTCTATGATTTGTCTCTAATCAAATCCTGGCCAATTAAGATTCACCATGCTCACTTTTAATGGAAGACTACTGAGTAAGCCACATCTCCAACCCTTGTGCCTAGCACTGAGGTTGTTGGCTCTAAAAGCCTCCGTGGAATGAGTCATAGTGAAATAATCCCTGGGGGAAACCCAACAGACAGGCTGCCAAGTCCCTTGCAGGTGACCTTAGACTAAGAAAAGTACCTGAAAATTAATGGGTCACTGATTTCAGGCCACACTTGGAATCCCAAAATACTTTTAATTAATTAATCAATCACTCAACTAATTAATGTTTAATAACCAGGCACTGGGGGTATTAAGGGATCTATGTTCACACAGATCATGTGGTAGAGTCATTAGGAGCCAGTGTGCTGGAATAAGACCCTTGCTGATGCCTCCTCCTCTTTTATGGGTAAGGATCACAGAGGTATACAGTTCCTTATATTATAGCACACTCGTTACTATTTCTGCAATGAAATGAGTATATATTCCCACTAATTGGGATGTATATGAATGTACAAGCTACACTCATGTGTATATATGAATGCTAAACTCATAGAATATAAAACACTTTTCAAGAAATACCCTATCTGTATATGTAACATCTCTAATCTTAAGTTCACTCAGGGTATATGTCCAGTTATTTTCTTGACAGCAAAGCATGATTTCCATCTAATCTTCAGCCTGAAAAATGAGAATCCTGTAAGAAAAAAAAAGAGTTCAGGAATTCTCCTTACCTAGAAAGAATACGGACCAAATGAATTGGGAAGGAGAAGCAAGGATGTAGAAAGAACACATCAGTTTATGCAGAACCTCAAAGGGCCTTTGTTTTAGGTATAAGAAAGGGTCCAAGTCGGCCCTCCTGATCTTTGGATTGTTTGCCCATCACTGTTACTTTTCCCAACAAGGTACTTGGCACATTTCAATAGTACAAGGGAAAGCTTCTTTGTGCCTCCAGAGTCCAGCACCATTCTCACCCTGCCAATCTTGCTGCACATTTTCCTCCCCCCTTCATCCTTCTCTCTCTTTCTTTCTTTCTTTCTTTCTCTCTCTCTCTTTCTTTCTCTTTCTTTCTTTCTTTCTCTCTCTCTCTTTTTCTCTCTCTCTATCTCTCTTTCTCTCTTTCTTTCTCTCTCTCTCTTTCTCTCTTTCTTTCTCTCTTTCTTTCCTTCCTTCCTTCCTTCTTTCTTTCTTCCTTTCTTCCTTTCTTCCTTCCTTTCTTCCTTTCTTTCTTTCTTTCTTTGAGGAAGATTGGCCCTGTGCTAACATCTATTATCAATCTTCCTCTTTTTTCTTTTTTCTCCCCAAAGCCCCAGTACGTAGTTGTGTATCGTAGTTGTAGAGTTGTAGCTCTTCTATATGGGGCACCACCTCAGCATGGCTTGATGAGTGGTGAGTAGGTAAAAAAATAAAAATAAAAAAAACGAGGTGCACAAGACCTGTAAAGGCATTTCTAATCCAGACTTGCTTAATCTCGGCCCACAGACTCTTGGGTGGTTAAAGAATGGACTTCAGGGAGTTTGTAGGCCCTCTGTAACTGGAAACAATGAAAAAGTATAAATGAGTGGGGAAAGCTTTCTTTATTTTCAAAGGATTTTGAGATCCCAAAGGGTCCCACAGCTAGCCCCATAGTAAAAAATTCAGCAAACTAGAATGGCTGGAGCTTTGGGGTTTCAATCACTCTCTCCTCCTCTATTCAGCCCCTAACCAGCTGAGAAGAGACAAATGTAGCCAAACTGGGCCCAAAGAATTAATAGCAAAGAACAGTAAACCTGAACTGAACAATGGTGGTCGGATCTGAGCCTCAAATGGGGCTTCCTACTTCCTCCTTTCTGAAGTTAAGAAAGGCAGGACTAAAGATGTGGACCCACTTTACCTACCCACCTGGTCACAGGCAGAGAACTGAAGTTCAGCCTGCTCACATTTATCCAAGAAGAAGGAGGAGAGTAGAGGGAGGGCAGGTCTGGAGGCTTTGCAAGCCAATGACCCCACTTTCTGACAACTATGGGTCCCGGGATTTTTCCCTATTACTAATTCACCAAATAGGTAGGTCATTCATCTTATTTTAGGGAGAATCAAGTAAAGGGAGAAAAGAGAAAGCAGAAATAACGCAGTACTCAGGAGAAGTCACTTTGCCTCTGGGGAGATGTGGTATATGAGTAAGGGTTCCTGACTAACAGGAAATGTGATGCATGCCACTCACAGCGTACTTTTCACAGAGCTTTGCAGAAGTAAATTCAGTGAGCTCAGAAATGTAACCTTTGCACTAACCAGAAGTGAAGGCTGTTAATCTGTCCTTTACCCCTTCCAATACTATGCCTAACATAGCACGGCATGGTGATGCCTGCATTCCATTCCTGGATTCATCAGTGTGTGCCCTTGAGAAAGTTACTACAACTCTGTGCCTTAGTATCTTCATGTCTCATATGGGCAGTTAATATTTAACAGGATTGTTGTAAGGAATAAATGAATTTATACACATACAGTGCTTAAACCTCGCTTGGCACGTGGTAAGCACTCAAAGTTAGTTGTGACTTCTGTCTTTATTTGTCCAGTAAGAAAAATCCTTCAAGCCTTGTTCTCCCATCCATACAATTTTATAGCATATGCCATAAATTTCATTGAGAAAGTCTTTCTCATACTGTGCCCCATGATCCCACTTTCAAAATTATCCACAAAATGTCCAAGGATTGGCTAACTGACAAGATACGCTACAGCATTTAAACTTATATGACAGAACAATATTTAATGATATGGGAGAGATATTTAAAATATATTTCAAATGAAATAGAATATTTAAAGCAATATGAAAAGTATGATAAAATTTCTTCTTAGATAGCAGATATACGTTGATAAAGTATTTGGAAGAATTTATACCAGAATATTAAAAGTCTTACTTGTAACTGGTGAAATTTCGGAGGATTTTTATCTTCTTCCTTCTTAAAATTCAACAATGATTATGCACTTCTAGAAAAACGATTGAAGTTATTTTTAAGAAAATAATTCAAGCTCAGCTCCTTCAAGAAGGTATTTGAGACCTAATTCCATTCATTCCAACTGTAAGAATACTACCATGTTGACAGCTACCGCATTATCCTAAGACTTAGCAACACTGTGAATATCTCATGTTATAGCTGGTTACATAGATTTCTGCTCTTCTCATTAAGTGAAGGCTGCTTACCATTGGAATAGACCATCATGGTCATTTAGCCCAATCTCTCCATACTACACAGGTTATCTATTCCGGCCTGCCACAGATTCAGACACATTCTTGACTTAACTGTTTTCATTGACTGAGAATCCAGAAATTCAAGGGCACCAGCCTCTACTTTTAGATAGTTCTCAGGTATTTCTTACTTGCATTAAACAAAAGCAACTCTTAAAGGATTGGAACAATAGTAACATTTTGTTTTCTGTAGAGTAAGAGAGTAATTGTATTTTTTAACGGATAAGGTTTAAACACTTGACAAGTGTTTTTATTTCCCCCAAATTCTCCATCCTCCAGGCTAAACTTCTCATCTTCTTCCCATTTATTTCTCTTCATTGCCGGTGCCATCACCCTAATTCAAGCCACCTTTATCTTCCTCACTTGACCCACTGAAAGAGTAGAAAGAGTCTCCTCACCAATTGATCTCTCTGCTTCCTTCCTGTCCTTCTCTAGTCCACTCTCCACACAGCAACGTAATATGTTAATCAGATCATAAGACTTTCCACTTTTAAGTCAAGCTCCCTGTGGCACTCACACAAGAATCTAAACTTCAGTGTCCTGTAGAAGATTTGGCCTACCTCCCCCCCTCACTCTGTTCTTGTCACAACTCCTCAAAGGGGCCAAGTACCTTCCCACATCATTGTCTTACCAAGTGCCCCATAACTTCTCCCACTGGTCCCTTCCCAGCCTTCAAGTATCAACTAAATGACACCTCTTCAGAAGAGTGAGGCCTTCCAACTGGTCTACAAGAGCCCTCCTCCACACCTATAATTTAAGCCTCATGTTTATTACTTTCGTTTACTTTTCATCATTTTATGCATTTTTTTCTGTTTTTTTTTTTTTTTTTTGACCTTGGGTGCAGAGGATTAAATTAAATATTCTTCACAGTTAGACCTCTCATTGTTTTATTTGTTAATTCTCAGGAGCTTTCCCACCACTTTCCTGCTCCTGTCACCCTTCCTCACCATTTAGGTAACCACTCGGATGTGTTTTATATGACCTTTTTTTGTTTAATTAACATGTGTTACTTAATTAATATAAGTAATTTTTGACGTCTGTAGGATGTGTATTTAATTAATATAAGAAAATATGAATTGTCTTGGTTTATTTCTTACTTGCTTCAGCACCACCTTTTAAAATTTAACATTTAAAAAAATCTACCCATATTGCTATGCGTATATCTCCTTTGTTTCTAATGATTGCATAGTATTTCCCAGTGTGCACCCACCATATTTAACTTTTGCATTATCCAGTAATAGACACCTAGATTGCCTCTAGTTCCCCACTATCATAAGCAATGCTATAATGAACATCCACATGTAAGTCCCTTTGTGGACCTACATGTCTCAGGGATATATTCACTCTGGGTAAGGGGGTATATTTATTTTTAATTTGATTAAGTACTACCATAATGGCAGTTCCAGGCTAACCTCCAACCAGTAATGTTTAAGAGTCTCTATGTCCACAAGCTTCCGCCAACATTTTCTTTCTGTTTTTGCAAATGTGATGGGCATAAAGTGATATCCTATTGTTTTGATTTGTATTTCTGTTGTTTCCAATAAGTTTGAGTATCTCTTTATATGCAGGGCCATGATGTGTAGATGTGTGCTATGTACTTACAAAAGAGTACCCCACCAAGAATGGGAGTGGGAGCTGAGATCCAGCCCGTGGTCTATGTGCCCTGGCATGGGACTATAGCTATCTGGAGAAAGGACTGACTTTTGCTAATTCTCACCACAGCAACATATGGGCTAGCTCTAGTTGAGAACACAGGCTTATTAGTCACTTAGGTTTCAAATTCTGGGAATTCCTTGCTCATATCCTTTCCCCCCTTTAAGTTGAAGGTCTTGTATTTTCTTGTTGATTTTTAGTAATTCCTTGCATATTATAACCTTTTTTTAGTTTCAGACATTGCACGTTTCTTCTCCCATTCTGTCAACTGTCTGTCAAATTTGTCCATGACATTCTTCTTTTAATAGGACTTCTTGATTTTGACAAACAAAAAACAGTCAATTTTTCTCTTCACATTCTTTAATTGTGGGGTTTTGTTTAAATCCTTTTCCAGTCTTAATTCACAAATGTATTTTCCTGCATTATTTTGTATTAACTTTATAGTGTTACATTTCACATTTGCATAATTAATCTTTGTGGGATTCACCTTTGATTATGATGTAGGTACTCATCTGATTTTATTTTTCTCCACACTCTAAGACCCTTTTCTCTACATTTGCTAAGCAGTCCATTTTTTTCCTATTAATTTATAGTGCTATCTTTATGATGTAATAGATTGTCTCTGAGTTCTCTGTGTTGTTGCATTGGTCTATTTGTCCACACTTACGCTAGAACCACAATATTTTACTTCTTTATTTGGTATATGTGTTTATATATAAGGTTCCTTTTTTGCTTTTTTTGTTTTACAAAGTGGCAGATCTTCATGGACTATTATTTTCCCATGCAAATTTTAGAATATGATGTATGAAGTCCCTCAAAATACGCACTGCAATTTTGATTAGCATTTTATTAAATATAAAGATTATTTGGGAAGAGAGTTAACCTCTTTACATTCTAGAGTCTAAAAGAAGAGACTGTCTCTCCATGACAGATTTCTTCATTGTCTTTTAACAGGTATCTAAATTTTTCTTAAATGAAACCTTATGTATTCATTGTTAATACACATATACCTTATAGTTTGCTAGCAATTGTGCGTGCTACTTTATTTTTTATTTTAAGATTGAGTTAATTTGTCATTGAAGAAAATACTATTCATTTTGGAATTTTTTGTTATATCTGGCAATCTCACGAAATTCTCTTATAAATTCTATTAGTAAGCATATTGTTCCTATTGAATATTCTAGGTGGACTAACATATTATCTGCAAACAAGAATAGATTTATTTCTTTCCTACAAATTCTTTTATCTCATGTTTGTTTCTTTTCTTATGACTTTGGTCAGAATTTTTGTACTATGTTAAACAGTAGTAGCAAAAATGGGCATACTTGCCTCTTATTCTTAAACGAAATCTTCCTAATCTTAAAGGGAAAGCATCTATAGGTTTGCTACTAAGTATAAATTCTGCTGTAGTTCTAGTATACAGCTTTTATTAAGCTCAGGAAGTGTCCTTCTATTCCTAGTTTAAAAATTATTTTAAATTATAAATAGATTTTGCAGCTACATGCTTTTTCTGCCTTTAATAAGAAAATGTTTTTTAACTGTATTTTATATAACAGAGAAAATTCTATGGTTTTTTTACTCTATTTTATGTAACAATAATATACTTTCTGATGTTGAACTATCTTTGCATTCCTGGAAAAAACTCTACTTTCATGATGTAATTTCTTAAATATGCTTTTGAATTGTCACATCTATGTTTATAAGTAAAATGTGCCCATGATTTTTCTCCTTATATTGCCCTTGTACAGATTGGCACTAGCACCATACAATAAACTGGGCAGATTTCTCTCTTTCTTTATCTTCTGAGCAATTGAAAAGCCATATGGGTTAGGTTTCTTTTTTGGAGGGCAAGGGGCATGAACTCTGATTACTTTTTCTATTTTTTATTGCTTATTAGTTTATTTAAGTTTTCTGTTTTTTCCCATTAAACATTTTGTATATTCTTTTGTGTTTTCTGTAGAAATTTATCCCTTATATCTAGAGTTTTTTACATCTTTGTGCCATCTTGCAACCATGAGGATAGAATATCAGTAAGAGGGAAAGGATCTAGATCTTTGATATTATTATTGGACTATTGAATTAAGCAAACTTAGAGCATCCTCCCTCTATATTTTATTTATTAAAGATAATAACTTATCTCTTTAAGCCACTAAAATTTACTTATGTATGTGGATCCTATTACTCTCTCTTTTTTTTTTACTCTTCACATCTGTTGTTTCTGTTATTTCTCCTTTTTCCTTCTACCTTTCCTTTTTGTATCTTCTCTTTATTTTTTGTTTTTATTTTACTTTTGTGAGGAAGATTAGCCCTGAGCTAACATCTGCCAATCCTCCTCTTTTTGCTGAGGAAGACTGGCCCTGGGCTAACATCCATGCCCACCTTCCTCCACTTTATATGGGACACCGCCACAGCATGGCTTGACAAGTGGTACATCCGTGCGCACCCAGGATCTGAACCCCAGGCCGCCACAGCAGAGTGCGTACACTTAACTGCTATGCCACCAGGCCGGCCCCTCTTCTCTTTATTTTGATCAGTTTTAACTGAGGCCCATCTTATTAATATTTCCAAAGAATAACCTTTTGGCTTTGTTTTTTGATTAACTTTGTCATTTGTTTCTGCCCTTATTTAAAATATTTCCTTCTTATCTTTCTTGGGTTTATTCCATTGATCTTTTTCTAAATTTTGAGTTAAATGCTTAGCTTAAGTTTTTCCCTTTTAAGCTTTTCTTATTTTCTGATAAATATATTTAAATCTACAAATTGTCTACTAAGTACTGTTTTAGCTGTGCCTCACAAATTTTGACAAGTAAAACATTTTCATTCATTTCTAAGTATTTTGTAATTTTCCTTAAGGTAACTTTTAACACAAGAGATTTTATATTATGTTAGTGTCCAGACATATGACAGTTTTTGCTATCCTTTTAAAAATTTATTTCCTAATTGCATTGCATTATGACTCTATGACCCAACCTGTCAGCCACGTCACCACCAGCACATACACACATACACACCCAGAGCAGTTTATGACACACTTGGTCTCCCCAGAGAGACCTGGAAGAAGGTTGGATTGCACTGTCCAAAGCATCACTATGCTTATAGTAAATGCTCAATAAAAACTCATTAAATTAATGATTAAATGAAGATAATATATGTCTGTAAAAATTTGAGAGATTGGAGGTTAATGTGAATATATTTGCATGAGATATTACAAAGTAATTATGTTGATTTCTAGGCAACAGAAGAAAACCAGTATCATTACTTCAGACATACCTCATAAAGGTCAGATCCATCTACAAAGTGAATTATTAATTATTGACAGGATGATTACCTAGTTTACTATCTAAGTACTATCTAAGTCTTTTACTATGCCATTTCCCTTCTGTTATTAACTTTGGGGATACTTCTCCTTAGGACTCAGGAGATGTTGCTTTTCGGTAACCTATGCTTGCCTGGTACATAGCTGGAGCTTAATGAGAATTTGTAATTATTTATTGAACAAATGAAAAGTAGCCAAGAAGTCAGAGTTACGTTGTTCAGCACTAAGCCAGCCACTTTAGCAGATGCTCTTTGTCCCCCATCCATATACCCTAGGTCATTTCTGTTTCTAAGCATATTGGCCCTAACCACAACCTGATCTACAGGATCTCATTGCCTGAGGACGTTCTCTGGCCACTAGAGTTCACTTTGCCTACACATGAGGCACGTTGGAAGTTCCAGGGAACTAATTTCCCCCACCCCAGGAACAGCTCTTAATCAATTATTTGAAAATTTATGGATAAGTATTCCAGCTTTCTTACCCCTTGCGTGGGCTAACCCTAAAGTGTGTATTCTACACAGTGAGGGAGGGCATAGATTGAGAAGTTTTGTGAAGGCAGCACAAGTGGATAAAAAATGTCATCTTAACTGAGTCTTGAAGAAATAAACCAGCTATCTTATGAGTAGCAGTTTTATAGACCATGCTAAATTGGTACACAGATAACATTCCCCAAACCAAAAACAAACACCTTGACTATAGGAGTAGCAGAAAGAGGAGTTTAAGTGGACCAGCTCTGTAGCCAAAGAGCCTGACTCCATCATTTACTAGCTGTGTGACCATGGAGAAGTTACTTAATCTCTCTGAGCCTTACTTTACTTATCTATAAAATGTATGCACTGTCTAAGGAAATTATGAGGATTAGATGAGTTACTATGTGCAAAGCACTTAGAGCAGTCTGTGGGATATCTGACTACTCAATAAAATTAAGATTATTATTTTTAATATAAAGGTGGCAGTTTTTTTTTTTTTCCTTCTACTCCACTGTAATGGTTTAATAAATTTTTATTTTATTTTAAGGGCTAGAAAAGTACATGGCATAACAGGTACGTTCCTAGAACCTTCACAGTGGCTATAGTTTAGTAGCCTCGGTCCTCCCTCCAAGTGTTTGATGATTACTGGGGAGATTTGTCAATACAAATATATTTTCTTTGGACTCGTTATAGTCTCCTTTGGTAATTTTGGGCACATTTGTGGCTTCAGTTACCATGTGTATTTTGATAACTTCCAATCTATAATTCTTCCCCTGACTGAACTTCAGACTTGTATATCTAACTGCTTACTAGATGTCTCCCGACATCTCAAACTCAACAGACAGAGCTGAACTCATGATCACACTTGCAGACCTGGTCTTCCTCCTCTCAGGTGATCAGTCTCAGTTGTGACGTGAGGGCCAGGATTGATTCAGTTGACTAATTGACTGGACTGGTACTTATTTCCTCATAAATCCATTACAAATTAGAAAGGACGACTTTACAAAATAGAGAAGAACCATTCTTTAGCCAAGGATAAATAAAAAGCCATGCTTCCCATCTAGAATATTCAACAAGCTAGCTAGGAGATTCCCTACTTAAAATCATGATGTCACCATCCACCTAGCCACTGAAGCCAGGAACCTGAGGGTCATCTTAGATTTCTCCTCTTACTCACTCTCTCATTACCCTCAACTTTGTTTCTATAATAAATCATCTCGTTTTTGCGTTTTTAATCTATAAAAAATCTTTAAATACATGTTGAGTTTCTCTTGCCCAACTTTATATTCTCAGCTTCAGGTGTCCTTCATTTCTCACTTGGAATATTTCCACTGCTTCCAAGCCAATCTTCCGACCTTTGGCTTTGGCTTAAGGCCCTCCCTCACATGGTTGTCTGATGACCTCTTGGAATGCAAATCTGATCAAGTTTCTACCCCTGATCAACTGGCTTGAATGGTTCCTCATGACGTACAGTATGAGTTAAAGGCCTTATGTGACCCTGCCTTTATCACTCCAGCTTCCTTTACAGCCTCTGTTGACTTCACACTTCCTGTTTCAATAATACTGAACTATTGTATGTATTTTCCCTTTCAGGTCATACTGTTTCATGACTTTGCAATTTTGCTTGTGCCCATAATGATCCTCTCTACACAACTCCTACTCGTCCTTCAAGGAGAATCTCAGGTAGCATCTCTCCAGGAAGGGCTAGGTGAGAGGACTATGTGCTCCCATGGATCCCCGGTACACACTTCATCCAGTTATTTACTGCACTGTATTGACAAGACATACTGTCTCCCGCCAACTATGTGGTAAACATCTCAAAGTCAGGGGTTTTCTGTCTTGTATCCCTAGCATCATACTTGAATCATTCACAATAAATATTTAGGGAATGAGGTTAAGGAAAATGTCTACTGCAAAGGTAAATCAGAGGTTCTCAACACTGGCTGTATATAGGAAACATCTAGGGATCTGTTAAAAATACAGATGCCAATGATCATCCCAGTCCATTTAAATCAGGAGCTCTGGAAGGGGGGCCTGGGCATTTAGACATTTAAAACTCAAGTGACAATGAGCAGGTGAGGCTGGGAACCAATTGGTTAGATGATCACTGGGCAAGGATTTGGTGAATGGTATGCTACAGAAGAAGGATGGAAATGATGCTTCAGGCACCTTTCGTTCATGAAATTCTATCAGACGATTGCTAGAATTATGCTTATTACTGGTTAATTTCCCCAACATATTCTCTGCACATTATAAAGGTTGTTTTGCATGCAGGTAACATACTTGACCAGCCAGGAACTGTGAGTCACCCCATAACATTAATGTTCTTCAAAGAGCACCCACCACAAACACACATATATTTATTTAAAATAATGTAAGAAAACAGTAGCAAGGGGAAGAAAGAGAGGAATGGATTTTAGATGCTTTATACATATACCATATGCATATATGCATATCCATATACCATAATAGGGAATGAAGTCTCAAATGTAAATATGTCCTGGTGCTCTTGAAATGCCACTTTTGTAATATTCAAACCTATTTCTGTCTTCTTGTCTAGGATGATGATGGTGCTGGGCAGTGGATTTGCTTTTTCTTTTATAATATCTGTGTCTACTGTAACAGAAAGGCAGTGCCACATCTTGATTTTAGAAGCTTTTACAATTAACAAGACAAGGTATAATTTCTACATGGAATAAGAAAGGCCGGATTGGGATAGTAGTACTGTGGGAGTACTAAGTAACTCTAGTTTATAATTTGCCAATTAAGTGTGCTTTCTCAGAAAAGGAATAAGTTTCAAAAATCAACATAAGAACAGTGAAAAAGAGAAGGAACTCCTTTTTAAATGATCATCTAAATGTTAGGAGAAAAATACTGTAGAGTCTTGTAGTCTCAAAACTAATATTCAAACTCGCAATCTTTTTGATTAAAAAAAGTTTAATGAGCTGTAAAATAAATACACTTCCATTAAATATTAAATAAATTATTTACAACTTGAAAAAATACTTTTTATCTGCATGCATCTTTATGTACAGAAATAAGAGATCATAAAAACTGACAATTGAAAGTTTAAAACCATCAGAACAAAAAGGTTCTGTTTTCTTGTGATCCACTGAAAAGAGACACCAACTCATCACTCATGGTTGCGACCTGACAGCGACTCCGATCTGATACCCTGTTAGAAAATAAAATAAAGTCTTAAGAGATAACCTCAACTCCAATATAGCTTTAAGAAAATGTCAAAGAATAATCAGGAATCAAAATTTCTGTCATCTTTTTTCTAAGATGTCTTATGAAAAATGCTAAGAGGTTTTCAGAGACAAACTATCACTTTGACTCGAATCCCCCTTTCACACCTGCTTTGGTTATAGCCTACTCAAGTAGAAGAATGCTCATCTCAAACCTGTCCATCGATTTCTGCTTTATCAAAAAGCAACAACAGTCATGAGAAATAGTTTTCCTAACCAAATCTATGCAGTGGACATAATTAAAACAAAGATTAAGTGGCTTGGTGTATTTATGATATACAGTTAATTTAAGATAATTAGTACCAAGGGCATAATAATAGTAGCTACCAGTTAATAGGCAACCACTATGTGCCAGCACAGCATATTCCTTTTTCTAAAATCATTCTGGGACCTACTTTGAAAAATCTCAGTTGTGCTAAACAATCAAAAATCCACCCTTATTCATGTTGGTGGTCTTAGCTTCAGCACATTAAGTCAATACAGTGATAAATTTTGATGCAATAAGTACTAAGCATAGCATTGGCATAGATCATTATTCATTTCAAGAGTTTTGGGCTAATTCTGTCATAGGCTCAGAACATAAGACCTGCGCTTAACCAATGCTAAATGTAGTGGTTCTCCAAGCATCTAGAGTGTCAATTAAAAATGGAAATACTGATTCAGTGGAGTTAGGACTTGGTTTAGGAATATGCATATTTAACAAGCACCTCAAGTAATTCTTAAACCCATTGAAGGTAGAAAATCAACGACTTAAGGATGTGACATCTTTCCTGAATGTCTGAGGGAGTGGAATTTCTTCTTCTGATTGAATTTAAGTGTGTCCTTGATCTCTCTGCTCCTCTCTTCCTCTGGAAGTTTGCTTCATTAGCTGTTCACCTTAGTTATCAATGAAATATCCCTCTCCGTATCTTTCTTACCTCCTCCTTAGAACATGTTCAGCTCTCCCTCTTTACAAAATAATTAAAAATAAAAACTACAGTATATACTCTAACCAAGCTATCTCTCAAATTTGTACCCCTTCTCCCTTCCCACTTCCTTTCTTTAAGAGGATATTTAACCTGCTGTCTCCACTTCCTCACATTTGTAGTTCAGCCACCCTGACTTTGGCTCTCCACCATGTAAGCTCAACCTATCATTTCAACCTTATCTCCCCCAACACCCATCTGAACTAGGCCATTTTTGACAAGTTTCTTAAATGATCTAGTCCATCTCACAGTATTAATCTTCCTTTCCCTTCATAATTGCTTGTCCCAGTCTCATCATTCCTTTGAGGCTCACTTCCAATGCTACCCTATATACACATCCCTTCCTGCTCCCTAAATGCATCCCACTGGATTCTTTCTATCCTTCACTGGAAAACACCTCATATTCCCTTGGTTCCTTTCTTACAACACGTATTTTACTTCCCCTAGTATTCTAGTTCCTTATACTATTTTCTATCTACTAAACACCAAGTTCTTTGAGAAGAGGATCTGTGTCTCTCTCCTCTTTATATCTCTTATAATACTAAGGACATAGTCCTTTCTCAATACTGAACTCCATCTCGTGCTCAAAGAATAACACTTTCATGTAGCCAATGTTCATAGCATCCATAACGAAGAACACTTACTTTCCTCATTTTTCTTGAGATAACAGATGTTATATTTTTCAAAATGATAGATATGATCTAAAGATATCTTTTAAAACTCAGACCTGTAATGTGGCCTCCAGTCATGCTACGGCATGTGCATTTCCACTTTCTTGTCGGAGTTTCTTTCGCTCTTCAGCTTCTCCCTCGCAGTCCCTGAAGTATCGTTTCCGAAGCCTTTAGACAACAAGACACTCCGCTGTCATCAAAGCTCTATTCATCCACATATCGACTGGGATTTTCATCAGTAAGGGAATTCTTTTTCGTTAACTCTTATAAGTCATTACACATTGTACTCTACACCAAACCCAAACTCAAACCCAGCTGTAAGATATTACCGATGTTCTTTTTAGGGGGATGTTTATGGTGACCTTATTTAAACATATTTCCAGAGTACTGAGATTTAAATTAATGTGCCTTGAGATGCAAACTTTCAGAAAGCACAGAACACATCCATATGTGTGTTGTTCTGTTTTGTTTCAACACTTAGCACAGCTGCCATGCACAAGTAGAGGAAGAGGTATGTAGCATAATTTTACCACAGAAGGACTTTATGCTTGCACAAACTAATTTAATGATTAGAATTTTTTTAAAGAGGCTTCAAAACAAGTTGGGTTGTATTCATTTCTAAATATGATAAATACTTCCTTCTAGTTTTATTTATTGCTACTTTCTATTAAAAAAACCTCAATGGTTTAAAAATGTCTTTGTGTTGTAGAAGCAATTCTACTTTTAGTAGGTCTTTAATCCATCTACAAACTTTATTATTAAAATCATAAAAACTTTTGTTGTGATGGTTGGGAAAAAATCCAATTATGAAAAAACAGCAATTGTGGCTTAGGATAGTGCTTGTTATGTATTTCAAATACAAGGAGAATATGGGAGAAAAGAAGAAAAGTCACTGCTCTATTTTAAGAGTGCCAAGATGACAAAGTTTTTCCTCACTTTTCCAAAGGATTATTAAATATTTCAACTTGAATAATTACAAGTTTAAATAATTATTTCAAAACATCTTCCCTAACTGGCAATTCTTTCCTCTATCCTTCTATGTCAAATAATAATGGTTTGTCTGAGGGTATTGTTCCTAAACACATTTGCAAATCTCACTTGAGGTACTAACAGATCAAAATAATTTCTAGGGTGTGCAAAACAAATTTAAACCACACATCAAACTTTATGTGCATCATAAAACAGTTTTTTATGTGTCATTTTTTCATTATGTGATCTGCATTTAAAATAACAGTAAACAATGGTAGAAGATAACCCCTTGTTTCTTGAATGGCAGGAGTGGTAGATCATGTACACCATCCGGTTGTTAAAGTAATTGACCAAGACCTAAAATTAGAATAATGAGTCTATTGCTTTTCCCAAGCGCTAGTAGCACTTGAGTCATTATAGAGCCATTCACGCCCTCCCCCAACTTTCTTAATTCACTGACTTCTGTTTGACAGACAACGCCATTTTGACATACCTACCAGTGCCTACAACCTGGAACAGTCTAGTCCTAACATTCATTGGTCATGAAGTGAAGTATGTGATCTGTTATTGTGAGCACAGGGTAGATATTGCAGGAGTGGAACAGTAATAGAATTGTCCCTCCTTCCTACGCCATGCCATATGGAGGAAACTTTTTTTTTCTTTAACAATTGGGTTCCCATATTGCATATGACAGGAACAAAATAGGCATAAGCTCTAAGGAAATTGGTACCACGGTATGAAATTCCCAACTCAGAATTTTACTTTCTAATAGGAGCAAAAGACACATCTTTTCTTGGCTCCTAGTTTGAAGATCTTTGTGATTTTTAGTACCAAAGCAGTATCTCGGACAACCTATGATGAACCAGGCCTTAATTAGCTTCTGGAAGTCTTGCTTGAGCTGAAGATATTCATAACAGATACCAACGCTCTGAGATTTGGAAGCAGCCATGAGTAGAAACATGACATGAAACAACCATCAGTTTTTTTTGTTTTGGTGAGGAAGATTGGCCCTGAGCTAACACCTGTTGCCAATCTTCCTCTTTTTGCTTGACATCAATTTTTAAGTTCAAAAAATTTCTAGATTTTCTGTAAAAGGGCTTTACATATTAAGTATTAGTGGTCAAAGTAATACAAATTTTGACCATATTCTGTGATCTTTGTCAATAAAGTGTAAAGATATGACCAAAGATCACGTGCCACCAATACAATAATTCATCTAAAATAGGATAGTACATTGTGATAGAAACACAGAAAAAAAATGACCTGGCATTATTTTACTAGGAATTTTTAAGTTATACATACTTACAGGATTGTAATAACAACAGCAATTGCTGTGAAGCTCACAGCAGAGACAAAGGCAGCTATGGCTGCTAAAGCAATTTTTGATAAATCACTGTCAATCAGGCTATGAGTCTTCATGGACTTTTCCCCACACCGTTCACCAAAGTAATCCTGATGACATCTGTAAACAACCCACATTCAAAAATATAATAACTGAAAGCATTCCATATGTTTCAGGTTTACTTTTTAGGTCACAAATAGTCATTTAATTCTAATATTAAAAAAAAAAGTCATGCCATATATTTGTATTTCAAAATCATGAGACAGAATGCATTCAAGCCAAGGATCTATTAGTATAAGCACAAGGTGAGATTAGTTTGGGTGTGATATTCCAAGAAGACACACCTTTTCATTTTTTGTGTTCCTATTATGACCAACTGGTGAGTTCAATGACTTGTTAGGCAGCTAATACATTCCACCATCATTCAATGTGCTATTGGCTTTTTGGTGGGGAGGAGGATAAAACAACATTATGTGAAAAATATCTTTAGGTTCTTTTTAAAAAATAGGTTTTGTAAAGTATATGTTGTACAATGATGGTTTATACCAGGGGTCAGCAAACTACAGCCCATGGATCAAATCTGGCCATTTGCCAGGGTTTTTTTTACAGTGTACAAGCCAAGAACGTTTTACATTTTTAAATGGTTACATTTTCCCTGGTTATATAAGTACATACACAATGTTGACCCAGAAAGCCTAAAATATTTACTATCTGGTCCTTTAAGAAAAAGTTTGCTGACCCTTGGTTTATACATTGGAAAAATAAATGGTTTTCTGCAGCCAGGAGTTTCAGACATGGTGTTAGAAATATAGCATTCTATTTAATTTAGGAAAACTTACATGCATGTTGCTGCTTTCAAGGGCTCTATATATTTGCATTCTCCATGAATGCAGAAATTTTGGAATTCTGCATCACACAGATTTTTCTTCTTTTTGTTTCTTCTATTTTTTCCATTTTTGCCTCCCTTTTTCTTTCTTTTGGGTCTATCTGAAGTCTTTTCACTCTCTGTTTTGTTTTTCTTGGGCTTAACTACCTGTTCAACTAAAAAAAACAAAAAAACAAGACATTGACAACAGTCTCTTCATCTTGAATATCATTTTGGAGACATGAGAGAAAGAATTCGTAGCAATGAGAGCTCATGGGACAACGGCTGTATTCATCTCAATATTTAACACAATTCACACACAATAATTGGGCAAAGAAAATATCTGTATTTCGTAGCACTTAAAAATCTGAACCTTTTTGTTATTTTATTAGCTTAGAAATATATTTTGAACTTATTTGTATCAGTATTATTATTATTGATAAAAGGAGTTAGCTGTCTAAGAAAATCCATGAAATATTTTAAACATTTCTTGAATTACTAATACAAACCAAGTTCTTAGTAATGAGCATTAATTTAATTAAACCCAAATCACAGTTGAATGTATTGTTATCGAGATGATGTAGCTGAGGAAACTGAAGTTGAGTGCAGACAAGTAACTTGCCCTATGACACACAGCTAGAAAATGGCAGTGCTGGGATGGTAATGTTTGTTATTCCCCCACTGTACTAGGTTTTCTCTGGAAAAGGTCAATGCCATTGATTAAAGTGGGACTTGGGTATATTTGTTGATTTTATTTATTCATATTGGTCTTGTGCTCTCTCTCATAATTGGGAATTAGTGTGTACTGCTTGAGGGTGGAAAAAACTGAGAATTATACATTAGAGTTGATCAATGTTCTCCAGCTCCCAGATTACAACAGATTATAATTAATCGATACCTTCCAGGGGGCTCGTTTCTGTAGTCAATTTATTTGAAAAAACAGAAATCCAGAAATATTTGATGCTTGATGCTTTAGAGATTCACCTTAACTCTTCAGATCCACAGAAACATTTGTTCAGTGTTACAGTTATGCAGGGTATAGCCTACCCAAGTGCTGAACATAGGAAGGAGGAGTTTCCACGTTAGAGCTGTGTGTTTTGTTATACTAATCCATGAACTGGTTTATCTGAGCAAGTATTTAGCAAACAGAGCCCAGTGAAAAGAGGAAAATACCATAATGTCATAATACCACTAACCATAATGGCCCTGTAGCACCCATTAAACAGAAAACATTAGAAACATAAGGAAAGGTATCAAAGATAGAACCCTGTGATTAAGAAACGACAAATGAATATTATGAATATTTTAGCAGGTTATTATAACAACATTAACAATAGTCAAATTAGGAGCAATGTTTAATAGGTGGTTATGCAATTTTTATACTGAAACTTTCCTCTGATGATAAAAAAGTACCACAAGTTAGAATAAGTCCTCTAATAGAAACATTTTAAATGGCTATTTCTGCACTTTATCAGATCTATTACAAATTTTAGACAGAGATGAATAGTCACTATGCTGAAGTGCTACAATAGATATTAACCCCATGGGTTTTACAGCCTTTCAAAGGAGTTCAACCAACTCTATTTCACACTGCATTGCAGTTGTAAGCACTAGCCATTTTCACTACTAACAATTTATTTGGCCTTTTCAGACGTTAACAACTTGAAATATCTTTAAGAGAACAGTTTCTAGAATCTTGATGGTCTAATCTCATCCCTCTAAAAATAAAAATTATAAATGGACCCCTTGCCCACCTTACTTAAAGCACAAGTTCTGAAGCAAGGGAGTAAAAAGTGAAGTGTTCAGGAAAGCTTTTCCCACATGCCATTTAACCCAGTCACTGTCCCTATGGTATCACCTGCGCTCCCTTCACCAGTTCTGGGAGCCAGCCAGAGGGAGAGGAGTCAAGGAAATGAAGGTCAGGAGAGAAAGGGCCTTATGCTCTGCCTCCATAGTGGATGCTCCTAGGATATGTGGATCTGATTTACTGATGACCTCGTCTGCTCAAACTCCAAAGTAATATGAGGGTAATGAACAACACTTACCTCTTACTTTGGTACCCTCATTTTAAGCAAATGCTCTTTTTTAAAGATCAGATAACAGTAAAAGAGAAGAAAATTATGGGTCACTATTATTTAACTGACAAATGGGATTCGGGATTAAATCATAATTTTAGCAATATAAAATCCATGCATATTTGTCCTTTAATATTTCCAGAAGGTTATACTATTATTATAATCACTAGAATCAGCAGTCTCTCAACACCCAGTACTTAAAGGCTAAAAGTCCAATTGCTCCTTTCCCATTACTTTTTTCTGTTCCCTTATTTGTGTTAAAATGCAATTACTTAGGGAAGAGTGGTGGTGAGGAGTAGATACAAAAGCTAAGATAAAATGTAGGTAGCACTGACTGCTGTCTACACCCCTCTCTCAGGATGGAGTTTATGTCATGTGGCACAGTGGGAAAGAACACAGTATCTGGAGCCAAACAGATTAGGGTTCTCATTATGGCTCAGCCGCTTGCTGGATGTGGAACTTTGCACAAAACACTTAATCATTTTGAGCTTCAATTATCACATCTGTAAAAGGATAATTCCCACTTTGTAAAGTTGTTGTGAAGATTAGACTTAACAGACCTAAAACATTTGTTAGAGCTCCAGACATAGGATGTGCCCACATATGCCTTTCCGTCTCCGTTCGTAGCTTACCCAGGGGGTATGCAGCAGACGCACACACAAGACAGCCACTAGAAGATGCAAGGAATGGCTTTTCTTTTGAAGCAGTTCGCTCATCCACACACATCTCACAGGCTACATTTTCACCTTATCCTCTACTCACCTCTGACTGACTCATCTACGATGTAGCCAGATATGTGTGGTTCGTTATCATACTCTTCTGCATAGTCATAGTCGATCCCCAGGGACAGTTCGCTACCAGAAGGCGTTTCACTCACAGGGGAAATCTTGCTTCCTGGGGTCACCTCAAATCCATCAGCACTGCGGTCCCCAGAAGATGGTTCCCCTTTCCCAGAGTAAGTGTCATTGACGTCCAATCCAGCAGCAAAATGGGCTGTGGGAGAAAAAAGAAGAGAAAAACAGAAAAGGTAAAGCAGAGAGCCTTTCTCATCAGCCAGCTGAGTTCAGGAGAAATATTTACCTTCTGATATTAAAGCAGCTATTGCACATGTGCTATTGTTTGTGATTGAGTCACTTACGAAAGCAACTCCACACTTTGCCAAGGAGCAAACTCAGCTGTTCCAATTACAGAGCTTCTTTCATCAAGGTTTCTTTTCCACAGATAGTCTACATTAATTTCCACATCAAAAAAAAAAAAAAACTGCCAAATAGGCAAATTAATATAATTATTTAACGGGTAATGTCTAAATATTCCCATCACTTCACATATCAAATGCATTTTGTGTTTTCTAGAATGCTACCTGTCCCATTCTAGTAGACAGGTTCTAGATATAAGTATCAGATTTTCTTAACACGTGCTCACGTTTTAAAAAGATTACATATATAAAATGCAAAACGTAATGTAAATGGTAGTTGATAAGACTGATTCTTATTGGCACTGTTTCGCTATCATTGTTCTGACATACAGAAGAAGCCAGAGACTAGGTAAGATCTGGGGCCCAGAGTTTCAAGCCCCTGTTTTATCTTTGAGGTCTCACTAAAACAGCCTCAGATCGGTGCTTCTAACTTCTCCCTGGGACACTGTGAGGCCCTCCAGGAAGGCAAAGACAAGATCACTAGACAGAGGAGATGGAGAATTTAGGCAGGAGGCAGCACTGCTGGGTCCAGGACTCAATTCCTCTGCTCTAAGATCTGCGGGAATCACTTTGCCCCTCTGAACCTCGGTTTCTTTTTCTGTAAAACGAAGGGTTTGGATCACAGGATCTCTCAACTCTCCTCCAGCTGGACTAAAGTACAAGTACAGGGATTCTCCCGGCACCCTCCTCCTGGACTGGAACGTCTGAGACACCTACCCGTTTTTCTCTTTCTCCCAGTGAGTAACAGGGAGATACCCTGATCACCCCCCGTCCCCCGCGGGACAGAGTTGGGGGCGCCAAAAGGCTTTTTGTTTTTTGTTTTTTGTGTATGGTGTTTTGGGAGAAGCAGCAGCAACATTCAAGAGGCGCCAGCTTCTGCCCGCCGTGGGAGAAGCGCCGCGCAGCTCAGAGCGGGGATGTCCTCACCTGAGCGGAGGATCAAGAGCCACAGCACCACCGGCGCCGGCGGCAGCAGCGGGGCTCTCATTGGTCCCTCGGCGCGGCGGCGTCGCGGTCTCTGGGGCAACTCGGCCGGAGCTGCGGGCTGGAGGAGGAGGGGGTGGGAGAGAGGGGACAAGGCGGGGTGTGCGGCTCTGCCCGCAGGCCCGGCCGGGCGCGGGCTGCAGCCCCTGGAGCTCGCCTCCGATCTCTCGGTTCCGACCCGGGCGCAGGCACAAGGTGTGCGAACATTCCGGAGGCGCG
The DNA here is from genome assembly GCF_057802395.1 of Ceratotherium simum simum. Lineage (NCBI taxonomy): Eukaryota > Metazoa > Chordata > Mammalia > Perissodactyla > Rhinocerotidae > Ceratotherium > Ceratotherium simum. Next base: position 60,356,149 of record NC_141907.1, on the reverse strand, counting down.
GCGCGCACCTGCCGCTTTATAGGCCGGGCGGGGACGAGGCATCGCCCGCGACGTCACGGCCGCCGCGGAGGGTGGAGGCGGGCGGCCGCCCTAGAAGAGGTTACTACCCCAAAACCACACACGGACGGCGGGCGCCCCACCCCCGCGAGCCTACAGAGCCGCTGGGAGGAAATGGAAGTCAAACCCCTCGCTGCGAGCCGGAGAAAGACCCGATCCATAATCGAGGGCGGGGGTGGAGTTGGGGAGCTCCTATCTATCTGACAGGTGCAAGTCTCAGTTTTTCAAACTATCTGAAAAAGCTTGGTATACGCTTTGGTTGATCTTAATATTATAACAGAGATTAAATAGAAAAGTTCCATATTGAGATGTAAAAGTACTTTAGGACCAAGAGTGACCTAACAATGACAGCCAGACGTGTTTAACAAAGGTAAATGAAGTTCATTAAATGACTAGAGAGAGCGCCTCCTAATGAGGAGCTGCTTTGTTTGTGATGGGCGATATCTTACCCAAGGGCCCTTTCGCACCCACTGCTGTGAAGTGGCCAGAATTTCAAACCACCTCCCTCCCCACTTCTTTATGTGGCCCAGGGATCTCATCAAAATTAATATTTGTTGACCACTTATTACTGCCAAACTGTACACTAAAAATATTACCTACACCATCTCACTCAAAAACCTTGCCGGGTAAGCATCATTTTCTCTATTTTACAGGGAGGACAAATGGCAGCTTTACAAAGCAAGGAGGACTTTACACAGCTGGTCATGGTAGAAGCCAGATGGATTTAAATTAATCTGACTCTGAAGTCTCTCTCCTCTCTCATAAAGGAATTTAGACTAAACTAATCTTTAAAAAGAGAGTTTGTGGGGAGAACAATACTTAACCTCCTAAAGGAGTAGTCTTGACTGGTAGCATATTGGCATTTGGATGAAGGGCGGTGCCCAAGCTTGTGCCTCTCAAATCCTGAGATAAAAGGACCAGCTTCGATGGCCTATTTAGAACCTAGTAGGGTATTTAATCATGACAAGTAGATGAAATGAAGAGGGAAGGAGGCAGCTGCTTAATTTGACTTAACTTTGATGCAGAGACGACTCTAGAACTGGATTTTTCTTGCCTTAAGAGAAAAAAGCATTGTTCTAAGTGTTTTCTTGTCCTGAGGATACATGTCTCTTCTCTGATTGTTCTAGTGAAACAGCCTTTTTAGGAATGTGGGTCATAGTGCATTTGTCCTAATTCTGGGAAACTTTTCTAAAGCTACTTACTTTTTATTGCCATATCGTAGTGAGTAGGCTAAATAATACCGTACATTTAGGACGATGAAATAAGCAGTCATGAATCATGCCTTCTCTCCTATTTGACATTTGTTGAGAGCACATTTTGTGTAATCCACTTGTTTTGTTTATTTTACTGCAGGGGGGCAGTAAAGAGGAAGATTAAATGATGACCAGCTCTTTGCTCTCCAAAGCTCGGTATGGTGTGGGCCAGACACATAGAAAAGTAATTCTGGTAGATTAGATGACAAGAAGCATTCAGAATGCTGTGGAAAACAAGAATGCAGTTTAATTGTGCCCATGCATATCACAGAAAGCTTTGTGGAAAGGTAAGAGAGGCTGCTCAATGGCCATCCCAGCAGAAAGTTTAAATGGAAAGAAAACCTGATGACAAGATGTGACCGAAAATGGAAAATAAGGCTAGAAAAATGGCACTGCCCATTCCAGGGTGAAACAGGGGCCTGCATTGTCATCTTTTTTGGTGGATGAGGCGATTGTGATTCAGAGACATTCAGAGCCTTGCCCACAGATTTCAAAAGATGGTGGAGATTTTGTTTAGAGTCCAAGCTGTCAGCCTAAATGGTTGCACCTTTCTGTTCTCATAGGTTTCGATTTTGTTTTAGTCCTGTTCTTCCCTTTCTCTTACTCTTTCTTCATATAGCAAGTGTGAGTTGTGCATATCTGTCATCAGAAATGTTTTACTTTGTTTGAAGTAAGTGGGCTCTTTACATTGGAAATTGCTTGGTCTTTTTCCCATTGGAAATGTAGAGGGTGATAATTTATGTTGGTGTGGAATATAACATAGCATCATAGGGGCAGAATAGCTAGTGCTTGGTATGAGCTTTAGATTCAACCAATTGGGTTTTCATATACAAATTCTACCAGATACTACGTTATGTAATATTTGAAAGACTCAGATTCCTCATCTGAAAATAGGAATAAAGATACCTACCTGCTGTTAAGCAGATCAAATGAAATAAGATACATATACAAGTAGCACATATCCTAGCATATGGTGAGTGCTCAATAAATGGTTTGGTAACTATTATTATTAATGTTGACATTATAATATTTACATTATATTAATCACATTGAAGAACTAAGTGACACACAAATGGAGCTTCTCACAGAGCAAGTGAAATAATCTCCTTCAATATTTTCAAGCCATGAACTTTGTACCTACTTCCCATTAAGACTAACCATTTTGAACATTTTATGGTGCATCATAGGGTAACATGGGGCGTCATCACAATTGCGTCACAATGGCAGCACCCCTTGATGATTCATGGCATTCTGGAATATATGCATGAGAAGGAAATCAACCCTGTGTAAATGTGGGATTCTTTACATTCTGCATGCTAAGCTGAGATGAGGAGGAAAAATTTTAAGAAATTCAAGAAGAAAAGCAACTCTTCTTTACCCTGATAAATTGGTGGTTTCCTCACCAAGTGTAAGGTTAAGGGCAGCCCTACGGGCAAATGGTCCTAGCCAACCATTCCTTTTGGTGCCTAGTATCTGGATCCTGGTAATATGTTATATGTATAGTGGAAACAAACTCACTTTGACTCAGCTAAATGGTGTGCTATAGAACCAAAAGTATAATTATGTGTTTCTTCATATAATTGAGTTTTTACAGATAGTGCCAGGGTCTGAGTAAGTATTATATCATGGGCATTTTTATGAGTCAACACACGAACCCCTAAACTAAAATTAAGAAATTCTCTAGGGGCTGGCTTGGTGGCGTAGGGGTTAAGTTCGTGTGCTCAGCTTCAGCGGCCTAGGTTCGTGGATTCAGATCCCCAGCATGGACCTACACACAGCTCATCAAGCCATGCTGTGGTAGCATCCCACATACAAAATAGAGGAAGACTGGCACAGGTGTTAGCTCAGGGCCAATCTTCCTCACAAAAAAAAAAAAAGAAAGAAATTCTCTAATGTATAAGTAACATATTCTGTATTATTAACAGATGCATTAGCTCCATTTAGATGTCCATAATTTTCTACTTTTCACCTTGGAATGTATCCATGCTAAAGAATATACAATTTCTAGTTCCTTCGAAAAGACACCATAAATGACCTTGACTGTTGGGTGCCTTGACATACTAGTAAAATCAAATTACTTGCTGTTTATAGCATTAACATGATGGCTTTTGCAGAGCAAGGACTAGCAGATGGGACTGAAGGCAGTTGATGATTTGATGATGTGAAGGCAGTGATGATTTACAATGGAAGCTAAGTAAATGTCATATAAAATTAACTACATTTACACAAAAAGCTGAATCCTCTAGGTAGTTTGTTTTCTCATCAAATATGTCTTGAGAACTAGATACTCTCCTAGGCACTGTGAATATAACTTTGAATAAGTCATAATGTCCTTGTTTTTAAGGACCTTACTTTCTATCAAAGGGAAACACGTAATAAACAAGGAAACAATGCACAAAATAATCTTAGGTAGTGAGAAGTGCTAGAAAGGAAATAAAATATGGATATACAGGACTTGGGAGAGTGGAAGAAGATGATAAAAAGAAATACAAGATAGACCCTACACTTAAGTAGTTCACAATTTCTCTCTAGAGGAAACAGAAGGCGGGATAAAACAGAGAGGGTTATCCTATTGAACAATAATAACAGTGTAGAAGAGCAGAGATAGGCATGGACGGGAATGAGGGAGGGATAGAGATAGGCATAGACAAGAATGAGGGATGCTGGACAGACAGAGGCATTGAATTGGGCCTTAAAAATGTGGAGGATTCTAGGACATTGTAGAAGAATTCATTCCACTAATCATTTCTCAAATACCCTTCTTAGCACTGCCAGCTCTTAGCTAAAGGTCAGCTGATCAGAATCACCAGGGAACGTTTCCAAAATGTACCCTCCATTCTCCTCTCTTGATTCAAGTTTGGTGTGGGATCCAGGCCTGTGTATTTTTTTTTAAAAACTTTCAAGAAAATTCTGACGTGCATCTCTGATTAAGAACTACTCCACTGGGGGATACATGGATGAAAAAAATCAAGGTATCTTCAGAGAGATTATAAACTGGTGGGGCTGCACATTCATGTAGGTAGAATTTTTGTTGGAAATGTGAAGGATGGAGAAATGAATTTCAACAGGAAGCATGTAAGTGTGATGAAGACATTTATTTACCCTCTAAGAAACTCATGTTACAAACTGATTCAAATACTATGCCTTTAAATAGGGAACTGCTTTAGTGTAATAAAAATATGTCTGAATATATGAAAAAGAAGAAATCTACTTTGCATGTAGTTCTTCAGGAACCAATTTGTCACATAAGTGGAATCATATGAACACCAAATTCTTATGGATCCTCACTAACTCCATTCTGAATGTAAGGTCAGAAAACAGGGTGTCTGCAACACTGAATTAGGAAACATCAAATTTTAATATGCTATTAATTCCTTATGAAATTAGGATTTCAGGATAAGATTTGGAGTTTTATTGTTTCAGAAAAATAATATATTAAAGTCAGATGGTTGAAGTAGTCCGAGTCCTATGAAAGATTTTTACAGACTACCAATTATACTCATGAAATAATTATATCCTTGATATTTTTATTTGCAAAAAATAAAATATTGCACTTTGTATGTACTTAATCTTTCTTTAATGCATTTCTACTTTCCTTATTTTCTTGCATTTTATTTTACAATTTATCACTTCAGTTATGCATTTAATATCGTGTGATGACCACTTTTTCATAATTTCGGAAATCTTCCATTTGCCCTCTTGTTACTTAAAAATTGACAACATATGCACATCTCTAAGAATTAAATGATCGTATTATTAATGATCATATTTGATGTGTTTCTGTTATGAGTTTAGGTAGTCTCTTAAACATGCATGCATTTTTAGCAAAACGGGGCTACATTGTATATAGATTTTGTTGTATTTTCCCATGAACACAACAGGCTTCTGTTTCCGAGTTCTATGAGAATAGCAGTTTTTAACGTAAAGTGAATAAACTACTAATTTGTTGAGGAGACCACTCCTGTACATCTATCCTAAGCAGGGATAGGTTAAACCACAAAGAAACTGGTCTTTGTATGTCATACTTCCCAAAGCTTTCTGAATGTGTGTGCTGAAGTTATACAGCCAGAATAAGAAAAATTCAAAGTTAATATGGAAAAATACAGACACATGTAGTACTCCTAGAAAAAGAAGAGTTGAAAATATAGTTATAGATTTTATAAACATCGTGTGTGTCTCAGTCTTCTTCTTGAAATCAATGTTTTTGTCTTAAATTTGGATTTGTGTATTCCCAAGTGATTTTGCTATTTGCAGATGTAATTTCATTCCTAGATTTCTTTCCTTCCATAAGAATTCCAAAAATCATTAGTTTTGGTCTCTTCTCAAGGTAACAAACATTCCAACAGGATTTTTTATTTTTTTTTTTGATGAGGAAGGTTAGCCCTGAGCTACATCCGATGCCAATCCTCTTTATGCTGAGGAAGACTGGCCCTGGGCTAACATCGGTGCCCATCTTCCTCTACTTTATATGGGACGCCGCCACAGCATGGCTTGAAAAGCAGTGCGTCGGTCTGTGCCGGCATCCGAACCTGCAAACCCCAGGCTGCTGAGGCAGAGCAACTGAACTTAACTGATATGCTACCGGGCTGGCCTCCCAAGGGAATGCTTGTAATATTGAATTGCTAGATAATTTTTGGATTCTCAAGCACTACCTTGTGTGACTTTAAAGAAATATTGGGCTTTTCAGCAGTACAATTGGCTTGAGCTAATCCTGATATAATAGTGGGGGAGTGGTACTTACATGATAGGAAAAAATTTTAAAGAACTTTTTTAAGAAATACAAATTTGATCAAATGTTCCCATCTCAAAAACAGTATGTACTAAAATTTTCTTACACATACTGAAATACAAAAAAATAGGAACTTTGAAGATATGTTTTGCCTAAAATTACATCTTTGGAGAAATTCACGCAGTTTGCACTTTTAAATGTTATTTTAACTGCCAGATAGCTGAGGATATAATAACTTTAAAAAATTCTATGTTAAAATTTATGTTCCTAAATTTGCCTAATTTGGAGATTTGAAGATATGCCTATACTAGTTTATAAAATATGCTTCCTTTTTATTTTCCTGACAACAATATTGCAATCTGCACAAAATGATTAGTTACAATGGGATTTTCCTGGGAAAAACTATAAGTGTTTATTTCTGCATTTATGGATTTTGGGAGGTAACACAAACACACACACACAAAAGGGAAGAAAAAAGAATAGTATAAGAGAAAGTCTACATTTTTAAGGAATCCATTATTTTTAAGAGTAAAACAAGGAAAGAAGGGAAAGTTGTATAGTCATATATTTATTATTTTTAAAATATCTGACACATGTTATATAAAAAATTAACAAAACAGTGTGTACAGTATGAAACTCTTAATAATGTATTTACAAATATTTATGTACATATTATATATAAAATGTATATATAGATATACATGCATAGAAACATTCTGAAAAGATATATAAAAAATGTTAACAATGGTTATCTTTGGTTGAGAAATTAATTGCTTATCTGTATGTCCTAATATGTGTACAAAGATCATGTATTCTATTTTATTTTTTAAGTTAAAAACCCAATCCAGGCAAGAGGATGATTTCCCAACGAACTGATTTGACGTGATTTCTGTTCAATTACATCTGTTTTTCCAATGAGGACATCAATTTTGAAAGAAAACGATCACGTGAGCAGTCCGCTGCTTTTCTCCACCCTTTCTTACCCTTGTACAGTTGCTTCCACGTCTGTGCTGTCTTTTGCCGTGTGGTGTAGTGAGGGAGGAGAATGAGCTGGTTAAGGCTGTAGCATCTGATATTGAGACGACTGGATTTTAGGACAGCTCTTCCCCTGAGAAACAGGGGCCAATTACGTAAATGCTCTGTGGCACTAGTTTTCTCATCTCTAAAAAGGAGATGATAATACTAACAATACCTAAATCATAGGGTTCTTGTGAGGTTTAAATGTGATAATGCATGTAAAACACTTGGAACAGTATATGACCTTTCATAATTACTCAAAATATCTTATGGATTTTTATTATTATTAATATTAAGACCAAGGAAGAAAGTACCAGGGATTCCAATAAAAAATATTTCCAATGCATATTTGTGGATGAAGATACTGTTATAACTGATTTCATAATTTGAGAACCTCTGCTTACTGTGACAGATAAGCCTGTAAGAACTTAAAATTGTTTTAGAATGATGAAGGTAACAAGAGTGAGCCCTTGTATTAAGGTCCTGTTTCAAATAGCTTGCACTACTGACTCCAGAGACATGACATTTCCAGAGCATTACTTGTTTTTAAATATCTAGACTGTATGTAGAAGGATCCTTTTCTCTTTCTTTTTTTATTTTTATTTTTTTTAGCTGTGTAATGCAGTAGTCCACTTATACTCAAGGGATATGTTCCAAGATCCCCAGTGGATGCCTGAAACTGCAAATAGTACCGAACCATATATATACTATGTTTTTTCCTATACATACATGCCTATGATAAAGTTTAATTTATAAATTAGGCACAATTAGAAGATTAATAATAATAACTAATAATAAAATAAAAGGATTATAACAATAGACTGGAATAAAAGTTATGTGATAACAGACAGCTACTAAGTGACTAATTGGCGAGTAACGTGTCTAGTGTGGATGTGCTGAACAAAGGATGATTCACGATCTGGGAGGGACAGAGCGGGATGGCAGGAGATTTCATCACTACTCAGTACAGCGTGCATTTTAAAACTTATGAATTGCTTATTTCTGAAATTTTTCTTTTTTTTTTAAAGATTTTATTTATTTATTTTTACCCCCCAAAGCCCCAGTAGATAGTTGTATGTCATAGCTGCACATCCTTCTAGTTGCTGTATGTGGGACGCGGTCTCAGCATGGCCGGAGAAGCGGTGCGCGCCCAGGATCCGAACCCGGGCCGCCCGCAGCAGAGCGCATGCACTTAACCGCTAAGCCACAGGGCCGGCCCTGAAATTTTTCATTTAATATTTTCAGACTCTGATTGACCTTGGGTAACTGAAACTGAAGAAAGGGAAACCATGGATAAGGGGGGACTACTGTATTTTCCCATTGTGTGATGTCATCATACCATAATTTCCTACAGAATCAGGCTATTTCTGCTCTGAATACATTGTTTGTTAGTGAAATTTCTTTTTCACATAAACGCATGCAGTTGACACCAAAGTAAAAGGGAGAGCTCTTTTTTCAATATTTTCAGTAACTACCACATCAATAATTTTGTTACAGACTCTACTATATCCATTCTCATCTCTTTCCTTAGTAACAGAACCCTGATATTATTCAGACTGGCAATGTGCCCATCTAAAATATAACATTTCCCAGGTTTCCTTGAAGATATGGTGGCCATGTAACTAAGTTCTGCCAGTGAGGTTTAGAGACATGTAAGCGGAAGTGATGTGTAGAATTTCCTGGAAGGCTTCTTGAAGGGAGCTGATGAAGGTGGGAGCCACACTCCTCTTGTTCCTCTCTCTTTACTCCTCTCCAGTTGCCTGGAATATGGACACTTGGCTGCGTCTCCGGGAATCACACTGGACCATGAATTGACTCTGAATCTGGAAGGCAAGTGCTAGAGTGGTGGAAGAGAGAGACAGAAAGAGCCTGAATCCCTGATTTGGAGCTGCCACACCAGCCCTGTACTCTTTACCTCCAGACTTCTTTTACATAAGAGGGAAAAACTTTTATCTTGTTTAAGCCACTATTGTTTTAGGTTTTCTGAACACAATACTAAATAATTTGGTGATCAGACAGTCTGTTGTATTCATTATGATATTCCCTTATTTTTTTTTTTTTCTGATGAGGAAGATCAGCCCTGAGCTAACATCCATGCCAATCCTCCTCTTTTTGCTGAGGAAGACTGGCCCTGAGCTAACATCTATTGCCAATCCTCCTCCTTTTTTTCCCCTTTTTCTCCCCAAAGCCCCAGTAGATAGTTGTATGTCATAGTTGCGCATCCTTCTAGTTGCTGTGTGTGGGACGCCGCCTCAGCATGGCCAGACAAGTGGTGTGTCAGTGCGCACCTGGGATCCGAACCCGGGCCGCCAGAAGCAGAGTGTGCACACTTAACCACTAAGCCACGGGGCCGGCCCCATGATATTCCCTTCTATGTCAATGCCCTCCAAAGACCACCAGGAATACAGCTGAACAACTTGCAGTGAGGAAGAATGTCCACCATGGGAAACTGTGGTATCTCCTTAAATATAGTGTAGAGTAAGTGTTGGAAAGGGCATAGATGATTTGGGCTTGTGTTAGGTGATTTTGGGAGGGTTTAAGGAGCGACATTTTGCTCTAGATTGAATGCTGTCAGGAAGTGGGCATAATTCTATGACTGGGTATTTTAATACATCTTCTACAAAAGGAGAAAGGCTAACGCTATAATTGTTACAGAATCAGCAGTCACCTGTAATAGTCAGGATAGGAGGACGTTTGGTCACCACTGTGGCTTGGACAATGTTCATATTTTCTCTGTGTTCAGACATGATTATGGACTGGTCTTGCTTTTGCCATAATCCATCATGGCCACAGAGTCGCCTTGTTTGATGTTGATGTTCTGTGAAATTGCTTATGTTCAATAGGAGAATGTCAAGGCCAAGGTGATAGTACCAGACCAGCTCCTGGATGTCGGGGCTGTTTTTTTCTTTCTCACCTGTAATAATGCTTGGTGCAGGGTAAGGCCTCAATTAAGTTTGGTGGAATGAATTGAATGAATTAAGTGTTTAGTAAGCAAATCAAGAACATCTAGTTACTGTCTTTATTTCACAGTTACCAAGATAGTATCTAAATGAACTTATATCATTTTTTAAAATAAATTTCTTTGCATTAGAAAACTGTGTAGTGATTAGGTTAATATGATTACCAAAGCTAAGTGCAAGAGATATTTGAAAAGCTACTGAAAATGAGAATTGACTCTACCCAACATGGATAATTTGCAAGAATAGGGGCAGAGATGTTTTCTCTTCATCTGTTCTTCCCTCTTAATTCCCAGCACAATTTTATATATTGGATGTTCTCAGTAAATAATATTATTTATCATTGTATACAGGTCCTGAGATAAGAATAGAAATCCACTAAGTGTGTCCTACATTAAAAAAAGTACTCACAATTTATTGTTAATTCTGAAACTATTAGTTTCCTTTTCCTTTTCCTTTACAGTAAAAAATGCCTCTGACTAGAAAGAATACCTTTAAGTTGTAAATATTTTCATATCATTTAGATAACATTTATTGAGAGTTTATGCTCTAAGCACTTTATAGATTTCACATCATTTGATCTTTATAAAACCCTGTAAAGTGTTAGCATCCTCATGTAACAGATGAGGAAATAGAGGGTTCAAATAACTTGCTGGAGGTCACACATTTATTTTGATAGAAGTGGGATCCAAACCTAGTCTCTTTAACCCAAAGCCCATGCATTGAGTCACATTTACATACAATGGCTAGCATAGCACTAGTCATACAGTAGGTGCCAAACCAATGTTTTTAAAATGGAAATTAACTGCTTGATAACTGAAATAATAATGATACCATAGTGTAAAAAAAATTGACCTCTGAGTTTGTAATTAATAGAGCAGAGCAGACGTGTAAAATAACTCTAAAAGATCAAATGGCTCATAGGCCTACAAGACTGGCTGTTTTAATAAAACCGAAGGACAAAAGTGCCAAGCAGAAGGGAGATTTAAGAAGGCTGAAGCTGGCTCTGTCCATCTGAACACATTTCCAGGAAGAGTCTTCTCTGGCTGAAGGAGTCCATCTCTTTTATTCTGTAGCTGGCACATCATTATTGAAATAATAGATGCAACTTTCTCATTAGAATTTGTCTTCTTCTGTAGTTTCCCAAGGTCAGTACAGACCAGAAGGATTCCTGTAACCAGGCACATCAGCTGTCATAATTCTCACTGTAAATAACTAAACTGATGTCTGGATTTCTACCTCACTCTGTGCAAGTTTGGTTAGACTGCCTCTGAAAGTCAGCTTTATCGTTTAAGAATGGCCATGATGGTATTCTGAACCTGCAAGTCATTCATTCCCTCATTCATTCATTCAACACCTATTACCTATTATGTATTATTATGTATTACATATTATTATGTATTACTTATTATATCCCAGGCACTGTGATAGGCCTTAGGAACACAAAAGTGAAAAAGTCAATTCTTTTAAACAATTTACAGTGCAGAAGTAGATACAGATGAGAAGCAGACAATTACAATGCATTGTGATAAGTGGCATGATACTAACTAAAAGGCACTGTACCCTGAGATCTACATAGTGTGGGAATGTGGCCTAGACTTAAGAGATTCAGCTAGACTTCCGGGGAGAAATAACATTTGGGAAGGATGAGTTGGACTAGTTAGATGAAGAGTAGATGGTTGTGTGTATAAGTTTATTGTGGGAGTGGGGCGGAGGGTGAGGAGAGTGCTAGTGTTTCAGGCAAAGGTAACAGCATTTGCAGAGGCCTGTATCTAACTAGGGACCAGAGACTAGCTGTGACAGAGCTCCATCTGTTAGCTGGCTGGGCCACTGTCAGCAGCCTTACAAAGTTATAATGAAATAGATCTAACTCTTAAGACATATTTGATGTCTCATTCTTATAACAACAAATCCCCTTCTTCTGTGACCTCTTTGCTTTGTTACAAGCCACATAAACAGACAGGAAGCCAAAGCCCAGGCAGGCAGTGGCGCTCCTCTGGACTTGATCCTCTGTGACATCATCTTATTTTGTTTCCACATGTTTTGAGAAAGACTGTTACCTACCAAGAGCTGTTGCTCTGGCAGTTCAATTAAACATGAGTCATTCCGGAGACCTTAACATATGTAGCACGCTTCATGCATTCAAGAGTTCTCAATATGTGTACTATTTGCAAATGACACACAGTTCAGGGATCTGGAACCTACAGGTGGAAGCCTCTAATATTATTCTGTAAAATTTTGCAGAAGGAATCAAAGAATGACTTTCACAGTGCAAGCTGAAGAAAACATTGTTAAGTATTTCAGCATGAGAAAGGCGAATTCTAATATGGAATATTATTGGGAATAGCATAGAATAATAGGGAATATTGACATATCCTGCATATGAAAGCTGAGGTGGGTGTCAACTATTGTTGATCTGCTTTCTACTCAACACAAGGAACGTCAGTGGTGGAGCAGGGCAGTGAGACTGTGATTCTCTGACATCTCCTAAATCATTAACATGTTGTCTTGTAGCTACCATGTATTTTTGTTTTAAGGACATTTTCCCTTCAACTTCTTATAGACTCAAGGTATCCAAAGCATACTGTAGAAAAAAAAATTCAAAATGCTTTGTTTATCAAAGAAAAAAACTTTTAATAAATATAAAACAAAAAAACTCATAGAACTGAGCCTCCTTAAGTTCTTTTTGGAATGTCAATGAATAAAGATAGTTGGATAGATTATAGAATTTAAGACAAGTTGTTTCATTCATTTCATTGTTAAATTTTCAAATTATTGGACATGATTAAATCAGATCAAAAGTGTGTATAAAATAATTTGGAAAGGGCTTCTGCCTCCACCACCTCCTCCCGCAGCGCCATTTCCCGGAGATAATCACTGCTGTTTTGCTTTGGTTCCTCTGGTGGTTATTATAACTTTATATAATACAGTGGTAGCTCTATTCTTGACTTATTTAGTTCCCCCAAAGAAGAAAAATATAATACCTAATACTGTCTCCCGATCCCATTTGCTTCCCAATTTTTTGTAAGTTATACTATAATACTGTGCTTAAAACACTGTTTTGGATTTATTGACTCTATATAGAAAATATTGACTCCTTCCAAATGAAAAATAGAAATGAGTTCATTTGAATCTTTTTCACTTCATTTTTCACTTTTCATTTCTTAATCTCTTTCCAATAGTTATTTTATTACATTAACCTTACGCTATTTGATAACTTTGACGTTCTGTTATGTCAAATGTAATAGAATAAGATATTCAAACATAGTCACATTGTGACTATTGTGTCATTTTTCTTTTTATATAGATGATTTAAGAATTAAAAATTAATAAATAGCGTTTTCAGCATTATAGACCAAGGAATATACGGCATCTGTGGAGAAAGATGTCATTTAAATTTTGCGGCTCAAGGGAGAATCTTCGAAGCATCTTCATCTGTCCGTCTATCTCAAAGTGTCTTTCAATTTAGTTTCCTTCACTTCCTGTGGGTCATATTCAGCTGCTACTCTTTCTTGTACTACGTGTCATTCTCTTTCATGTTCTCCCGTTTCGTTTTTTCTTTCGCTGGAGTATCTCCTCAAATAGACTTTTTAACGTAAGACTGTATGAGCTGTTAGTTGTCCAAGTTCTTATACATCTTAAAGTGTATTTTCTTTTACAAGAAAATTTGATTGTAATAGTCGATTGAGAGTTGGCTGTGTATCAAATTCTAGTTTCAAAATTATTCTGCTCAGAACATTACAGTCACTGCATCATTGCCTTCTACGCTCAGTGGGGCTGCTGAGAAGTTCAACATCGTCGGCCTGATTCTCACTCCTTTTGGGACACCTTTCATTTCTCTCTGTGAAAGCTTTCAGGCTTTTTCTCATAAGGCGTATAGTTATGAAGTTTAGATATTGTTTTTAAATCAAACAGAAGACCAACATTCTATTCTAATATGAATTGCTAACACTTACAAGAGTAAGTAAATTTAAGGTTTCCAGCTATGAATAATTTTAAGTGAAATTTTAGTACGATAAATAAAAAAAGCTTAATAATGCAGACAATGAAATGTAGAAGGGCAGAATTAAAATTTCTTGATGTATCTTTAAATGAGAAATGTGTTATAATGCATTTTTTCTATTTTATCATCAAATTCTATACAAACTAAAGGATATTTATAACATCTATGTAATTATACAAAAGAAGTGTTAACAAAGAACAACACTTGGTTATCCATCTCTAGCTTTAGTGTTCTTAACTCTCACCTGCACGATGTTAGGAAATCATTTAAGAGAGAATCCTGATCAGATGTAACGATTTTTTTCTCAAATGACTGTTGTCTAAACTACTGACCATCACATTCATTGTTTTTTTCCTGCACACTTCTTGATACATTTACATCACAGAGCTTTAATTGACTTCAAAAGGAACTCCGCATAAGGAGGAACTATGTGGGATACCAAGAAAGAGCCAGACTTGGCCTTCTATAAACATACCGTGCACTATTTCTGACTCGTAACCATTTTGTTGACTGTTTATTTTCCCTGTTGTCAGCACTATGAAGCTAACACCAACGACTCGGAAGTGAGTTAAACGCTATTCTTAGTTTATTACAACTAGCACTTGATAACTTGGGGACTCATTGTGTACTCTGTGAATATGGCCTTGTGCTGAAGCATTAGATGCTTTAAAACCAGAACTTTTATCATAGTGTCAAAGTGTGAATAAGGGGAATGAAAGAAGTACAAAATTCAGACTGCACATGTGGTACTTAACTCAGGTTAAAAGGTTTGACCAGTCTTCAGTGGGCATAGAATTCTGTGACCTCTGTAGTACTTTCTGACCTAAAATTCTTTCATATTATTAGAGTGGAAGCTTAAGATTTTGGCTAAAGTGTTAATAGCGATGATAATTAGTCAAAAAAAAAGATATTTTGATTCTTGCTGGAGAGGGTCTAACAATTAGAAGGGTTTATACTCTGTATTTTTCTTTAATATGTACACTCATCTAAATAATACAGAATATCACTAATCATCAGGGAAATTCAAATCAAAACTCCAATGATATATCACTTCACAACTATTAGAATGGCCATTATCAAAAAGACAAGAGATAAGTGTTAGCAAGGATGTAGAGAAAAGGGAAGCCTTGTGCACTGCTGGTGGGAATGTAAATAGGTGCAGCCACTATAGAAAACAGCATGGAGCTTCCTCGAAAAATTGAAAATAGAACTACCATGTGATCCAGCAATCCTACTTCTGGGTGTATATCCAAAGGAAGTAAAATCACTATCTCAAAGAGAAATCTGTACCCCTATGTTCATTACAGCCTTATTTACAATAGCCAAGACATGGAAGCAATCTAAGTGTCCATTGATGGATGAATGGATAAAGAAAATGTGATACACACACACACAGGAATATCACTCAGCTATAAAAAAAGAAGGAAATCCTGCCATTGTGACAACATGGATGGACCTTGAGGGCATTATGCTAAGTGGAATAAGTCAGACAGAGAAAAACAAATACCGTATGATCTCAGTTACATATGGAATAAAAAGCCGAATTCATAAAAACAGAAAGTAGAATGGTGGTTGCCAGGGGTTGGGAACAGGGGAATGGGGAGATGTTGGTCAAAGGGTACAAACTTCCAGTGATAAGATGAATAAGCTCTGGGGATCTAATATACAGTATGGTGACTATAAAAATAATTAAAATTAAGTAAAATAATACAGAATAATGAAATAACCATCAAATAATATAAGCATTATTGAATAGTAGATAATAACCTGGCTTTTGGAGTGACAGCCTGGTTTCAAATCTTGGTATTGCTACTTACTATGCATATGACTTGGAAAGTAACTTAATCTTTGAGTGCCTCAGTTTGCTTATCTGCAAAATGGTGGTGTTATTGTGTCTCAATAGATTATTGTGAAAGTTAACTAAAATAACCCATTAAAGCACTGTGTTTGGCTAATTGTAAGCACTCAAACATTATTTTATTTTCTTAGCTGCTTTTCTTTCTCTTTTGCCTGAAACACATTTTCCCACGCTTTGACTACCTTGTGTTCAGTCTTCAGTTTAGACACTAATTCCGCTAAGTAAGACTTCCATGACTTTTGCCCCCAAATCCAGATTACATGTCCATTCTACACATGTCCAAGGCACGTTGTATTTCCCCAACCATATTGTACCTTATTGCAATTTCCTGTGACTGCCATGTGTCCCTAATTGCACTGAGATCTTAATGAGAACAGAGGCAATCGTATCTTGTTGTACCGTAGATAGAGGACTCTTTATTTCTGCAGGACTTCCTCATATCCCGTATGGATATGCATATGGAAATCAATTAACTATGACTTTTTCTTACTCTACACGTGAAAATTAATTTTAGATTCATCCTAGATTTGAACATAAAACCTAGAACCTTAAAACTTCTTGAATTTTTCTTCTAGTATGGTAGACATTAGTCACATGTGTCTATTTAAATAAAATTTAAAAATTTGTCATACCAGGTGTCATACCAGGCACATTTAAATTACTTAATAGTTAGATATGTCTAGAGGCTACTGTATTGGACAGTGCAGCTTGCAACAAAAAGTTCGATCATCAAAGAAAGTTCTATTAGTCTGTGCTGTTCCAGAAGCAAAGATATGAAAATACATTTATGACCTTAGTGTAGGCAAAGATTTTCTGGACAGGACACAAAAAGCACTAAATCATAAAAGCAAATATTGATATTTTGGACTTCAAAATTTATGAGTCTCAAGTCACCAGTAAGAAAATGAACAGACAAGCCACAGACTAGAAAAATATATTCATTGTGTGTATATCTGACAAAGAGTTTGTATGTAGTATATATAAATGATTCAATCAAAATGACAATACAGAAATGAACAACCCAATAAAATAATGGATAAAGACTTGAAAAGGGAATGCACAAAGAATATATGAATGGGCAATACATGAAGGAAAAGGTACTCAATATCATTCATCTTCAAGGAAATGAAAATTAACTCCACAATGAGATACTATTTCACACCCATACAAATGGCTAAGATCGAAAAGACTGCAATACAAAATGTTGGTGATGATGTAGAGCAACTAGATCTCTTCTACATTGCAGATGGGAGAGTAAAATGGTGCAACTACTTTGGAGAACTGTTAGCAGTTTTTAATAAGGCTAAACATACATCTCATTTTCTTTATTTTTTTGTTTTTTTTTTTTTGCTGAAGAAGATTAGACCTGAGCTAACATCTGTTGCCAATCCTCCTCTTTTTGCTGAAGAATATTGGCCCTGGGCTAACATCTGTGTCCACCTTCCTCTACTTTATATGTGGGACGCTGCCACAGCATGGCTTGATAAGCAGTGCATAGGTCCGTGCCCAGGATCCGAACCTGCAAACCCCTGGGCTGCCAAAGCAGAGGGCACTAACTTAACCGCTATGCCACCAGGCCGGCCCCTACATCTCACTTTTGAGCCAGCAATTCCACTCCTATGTATTTGCTGAAGACAATGTGCAAGGCTATTCATAGCAGCCATATTCATAATTTTCCCAAAACAGAAACCACCCAATGTCCATCAACAAGAGAAGAGAGAAGCAAATTGTATTATATTTGTATAGTAGTATACTACTCAGCAATAAAGAAGAACGATATACAATAACATGGCTGAACCTCAAAAGCATTAAATTAAGTGAAAGCAGCCAGACACAAAAGTTTCAATATAGTTTATTGTTTCAATTACATTAAGTCCAAGAATAGGCCAAATGACTCTATAGTGGCATAATTCAGAAAGCAGATGCTCTGAGAGCAGGGGAAAGAATGAACTTATTAGAAGAGGGACTGAGAAAATTTCTAGGATGATAAAAACATTTTATATCTGGTTATGGATGGTGGTTACATGGATGTATTACCCATGTTAAAGCTCATCAAAATGAGGTCATGGGTCCAAAGCAAGACTCCAGATGAGGAGGCAGGAAGGGCACAAATTCAGGGTCTCAGTTGGATGAACAAGAAAAATGTCTAAGTATTGGAACTACATAAGCATATAGTTCCCATAATCAGGGAGGGATGGAGGAGGCACCAGTCAGATGAGGACCAGTAGCAAACGTGGCTTGATGTTGAACCACCATACAGGTGGCTGAGGACACTTTAAATCTCCTCAACCTCACTAGAAACACAACTGGTCCTAGTATATGGGACAGAGATGGGCTGTAAGGAGAGTGGCCGTAAGAGCAAAGAGCCAGCTAGTTACATTGGGACTTTAAGCTTAAAATGGCCACAGTCGGGGGCTGGCCCAGCAGCGTAGTGGTTTAGCTTGCATGCTCTGCTTCGCTGGCCCGGGGTTCACAGGTTCAGATTCTGGGCGCAGACCTACGTACCGCTCATCAAGCCATGCTGTGGTGTCATCCTACATATAAAGTAGAAGAAGATGGGCACGGATGTTAGCCCAGGGCCAGTCTTCCTTAGCAAAAAGAGGATGATTGGCAACAGATGTTAGCTCAGGGCTCATCTTCCTCAGAAAAAAAAAAAAAAAAAAGGCCACAGTCACACTTTAGGTAACAGTCCCTCCTGCTCCTCCTCTTCTTTTCTTGAGAGCTGGGTTGGGGGAGTGAGGTTACTCTACTCCTTTCCAGAGTTTTCCATTTAAAACTAAATTTCACCTCCTTCTTTCTCCTCCTATCTCATCCTGTCCATATCCCATACCCCAACGTCTCCCTAATCTTACTTAAAGATATGAGTATTTCCTTAAAAAGTTGTCATGGTAGCAAAAAATTCCCATTGTAAAGTAAAGACCATCAAGAGCAAATTAGAGGCCAGAAATTGCATGAAAGGAGAGTGGTATCTGTGGTGACAGAGAGACACAAGATCTACATTGACATTGAGCCAGAGATTTTGGTGCCAGATATAAATGGAGGAAAAGTGGCTCTTTTTTTAGCCTCATTTTCTGCAATAGGAGATATAGATGTCTATATAAATCAGGCCAAAAAAGATTTTTAAAAAATGACAGTATCCTGGTGCCCAGAGCCTTAATATATTTGTTTTCTTCCTTCCATTCCTCTTTCCTTCCGCCCTCCCTCTCTTGCTTCCTCCTTCTCCTCCTCCTCCTTTTCCTCCTTCTTTTTCTTTTTCATAGTGGTGGTGGTAAATTAAGTCAAACTCACAGTGGACATGAGATCTCAAGGAGAGACGCATGTTTGTGAGGAGGCAGAAGAAGTAAATGATCCATGTTTTCCTCCGTCTTTCAAGGAATTCTATCATTGCCACAAGCTGTCACGTTTAGATACTGCATGTAACGTGAAGTAAGGAGTGTGCACAGCGGTGGTCAAGTTGCCTTCCTTCTTCACATATCATTGCCCTCTGGAGCACCATGGGATAGCAGAAAGCATTAGTTTTGGAACCAGGACCAGCTTTAATTATAACTTATATAAGTTATGTGATCTTGAATAGACTATTCAAAACTCTTTTAATCCATTTCCTCATCTCATAAACGGGGATGACAAGAGTATTTTATAGGGTTGCTTTGAGGACTGTGATGGTACCTGATCCACGGTAGACACCCAGTGAAGGTTAGTTCCCTTCTATGTCCTGCACCTTCGGACAGTTGACATCTATCGGTTCTCTCCCACGTAAATAGATTTCCTCACCTTCAACAAAGAAGTAGGATGAATGCAAGATGACTCTTTGTAATAAAAATAAAAACATTTTATGTTTATAAAGTACTTCACAGTGTACAAGTGTTTTCCTATGAGTAAATTAGAGCATCTGAGGAAAAGAAATGAGTAAGCAGATGAAAGGACCCTCAGGACCTATTCATCCTCTGGGTTTCGGCTCATAGAAGGACCAGTCTGTGTTATACTCACCAAGACATTTCTCCTTTTGTTTACTTCAGCTTTCAAGTGACTTGCTAAATAGTTGCAATATCTAAGCTTTATTCATTGCTTTTAATGAAATTATTTTATCAGTATAATTTGCATCATGTGTTTAATTCATTCATTATTTAATAAATATTTATTTAACATTAATAAATATATTTTAAAGCACCATGTGCCAGGTGCTTTTACAGACAGTGGAGATGAGCAGTGAACTAGACATATGAGCTCCTTGCTCTTGTTATAATCGAGGGATAGAGACAATAAACAAGTAGATAAATGAAGACAATAATTTCAAATGATAAAACTATGAAGAAAATAAAATGAGTTAGGGAAGGCTGGGGTGATAGTGACTACTGTGTACCGAGAGGGGTGGGGAAGTTCTCTTTGAGTGTGCATTCCAGCTGGGATGACTGAGGAAGAGACAACCATGCAAAGATTTAGGAGGACAATGTTGAAGGCAGAGGGAATAGCAAACGCAAAGCCCCTGAGGGTGGATTGTTTTAGGACATGCTATACTCCCCTAGGAGTCCTTAAAAACAAGCGTATGGTAGAACTAATAGTCACGTGGAATTATGTGATCTGTGAAGAAGGTACAGTTACAAACATGAGCAGCCACCCAGTCCCAACTGAATAGAATGGATTAAGATCCTTTCTATATCCAAGCTAATAATCTATTATCACCTCGCATCCACGAGGAGAACCAGGTTTGTGTGTCTCCAGGGGAGCCTGGAGAGTTATTCACTCAGTGAATAACTTAATATAGTGAGTTCTATTAAATTTTATACTTTGGCTCTTCCCACCATTTGAGGCAGTGTCCAGAGGAATGTAGGGTTGGAAGAGTTTTGTTCACATGCCCTCCGCTGCTCTCGATCTCCACTTCCTTTCTTACTCTCTACAGAGGCAGCTGTGACATCCTACAAGGATAAGGAGATGATGTATATCTTCTACCACCCACTTAGAAATACTTTGGTGTCATTGGCCACAGTTGTTTTTCTCTCATCCCCACCCCCATCTCTAGCCCTGCCTATCCAGCGTGAGAACATGGAAACTCATTTTGGGAAATGTGATCTAAGTGGTCCCCAAAGTTAACATTGCTTATCCCTGGGTGGTTATATTAAGGGTGAATTTTTTTCATTGTATTCTGCTGTGTTTGATTGTTTTTTGCAAGACATATAAAAAGTTATAGCTTTCTTATTTTTAAAAGATATGTTGTCTCATAGAACTAGATATAATCAGAAATGACCTTTATTTTTTCCAGTGACTATATCAGTCCCTAGTTGTTACATGCTAAAAAAGGGGCATTTATGACCTGAGATGACTGAGTAGCTGTGGTTTATACAGGTGTTCCTCATTGAGACAAACAGCATAGGTGAAAATCTTATAAAAGAGATAAAATGGTGGTGAGTTGGTAGGAATTCCTCTTTACTTTATTTTCTTTATTTTAAAGCATTCTTCAGAGAACTATTTTCAGTAGCAAAGATGTCACAGTGCATTTAAAATAAATTTGATTCAGTCACAAATGTTAAGGACATCTCTAGCACAAAGGGCATTAAGCTCGCTGGGTGTAGCAGGGGATAGGGATAAGATAAACAGTTTGAAAAAGGATGTGATATCACTCTTCTCTTTAGGAAAGCATTTCTTTGTCTTAGAGTTAGAGCTCCAGGCGGAGGAAATGGGAAGGCGGGGAGAACATGGACAGGTTCCAGAGGAGATGATGGGTCATGGAGAATGAATGAGTCAACCGGCATCAGAGGGCGTGTAGTGAGGGGTTGGGGAAGACGGAAGAAAGGAAGCAGTGGGGCCTTTGAACGCCCTCACTCCCACACCCATGTACACACACCAGGCTCTTAGGGGACATGAACAATCCTAGTGTCCTAAAAGAGTGACTGTGTTCCCCAAGCAACCAATCACTGCCAGAAACCGGCTTGGCTCTGGGGGAGAGTCTGACACACTAAAGTCAGAGGTGATGAAAGTCGAAGCATCACCCCAGTAGACGAGCGTTGTAAATTATCAGCATTTTGGTCTTCTGTTTACAAAGGTTGGGAAGGAAACAAGAAATCGCTTCTTGAAGGAAGAATTGCAAAGAAAGCTGATGGCATTTCATTGTAGAAAAACAAGTAGTTACCTCTGTTGAGATAGAATTATCTCAAAAAACCTTTTTTAGTTATTTTAAGGTATCCCAGAAGTCTCTCTACCTCATCTGTCTGAGGTATTTTAATTTCCCAGTGGACACAGATGGGAGAAGGACCATTGTTTCTGTGAACATCTACTTCTGCATCTCAGGCCTCTGGCATATACACCTGACATTTGCCCGTCTTTCATCATATCTCATTCCTCATTTTACATTCCCAGTATTAAAAATTCCTTGAATTTATGTAACACTTGATATTCTAAAGATCTTAAAATTTTTTACAGGAATTTCTTACTTAATGCTTATGCACTTTTAATTCAACAAATGGAAACATTCATATGCCAATATATAGTAATTAAATCTTATGTACCCACATGAAACAAATAAATGGACAAAATAAGAATATTACCTTATTCCTTCTCAAATTAATGTTCTATCTTTTTGACATTGCTACTTCTGAAGTAAATCAAA
The DNA here is from genome assembly GCF_057802395.1 of Ceratotherium simum simum. Classification (NCBI taxonomy): domain Eukaryota; kingdom Metazoa; phylum Chordata; class Mammalia; order Perissodactyla; family Rhinocerotidae; genus Ceratotherium; species Ceratotherium simum. Next base: position 60,333,674 of record NC_141907.1, on the reverse strand, counting down.
AATGCTTGGAAATAAAATAAAAAGACTTTGATTTTGCCATCCTTACAGCTTCTAGAGTGATCTGTTAAACCATATATGGGATTATGTTACTCCTATAACTAGAAGGTCTTCCCATTGAAGGAAAAAAAAAACCCAACAACTTCATTATAGCCAAAAGCATCTGTGTGATCTGGCCTCTGCCTGTCTCACCCACACTAGGGTGGTCACCAGACACCTTGGTTTACACCTAATTGTTTTAAAGTAATTAAGAATGCATTCTGTTACTCTCAAAAATATTATTTGATAATAGGTGGTCACTCAACTCCAACCTCATTTCTTTTTTTTTTTTTTTTGTGAGGAAGATCAGCCCTGAGCTAACATCCATGCCAATCCTCCTCTTTTTTGCTGAGGAAGACCGGCCCTAGCTAACATCTATTGCCAATCCTCCTCCTTTTTTTCCCTTTTCCTCCCCAAAGCCCCAGTAGATAGTTGTATGATGTAGTTGCACATCCTGCTAGTTGCTGTATGTGCGACGCCGCCTCAGCATGGCGGGACAAGCAGTGCGTTGGCACGCACCTGGATCCGAACCCGGGCCACCAGTAGCGGAGCGCGCGCGCGCTTAACTGCTAAGCCACAGGGCCGGCCCCTCCAACGTCATTTCTTTGCCCCTTAGGGTCATTGCCCAGGACATCTCTCCCACCTAGAACACATTTCTCCTCCCCTTCATGTGGTTAACATTTAGGCATCTTCCAAATCTACTCAAACTCACTTCTGCACACCCCAATATAAATCACTTAGTCTCTTTCATTACGTTTTTCTTGCTCATGTCACAATTTGTGATGGTACGTTTACATATATGTTTATTTCTTTAGTATTTGTCTTTTCCACAGGACTCTGAGGCAGGGACAGGACTGGTATTCAGTTGGTTCTCACTACTATGGCCTGCAAGGACTGCTGTGTATCTGATTTTTCCACCATGGATACCCAGTGCTGGGAACAGAGTAGGCCTCAATACATTTCTTCAATAAATAAAAGAATGACAAAATCATAGCTTGCCCTCTGAAATCAATTTTCGTGAATTCAATTATACAGCCTCATTGAACTCTGACTCTTTGTAAGGCATGAACAGAGTGGTTCAAGAACCATCAGCATCAGCATCAGCTGGTGCTTGATAGAAAGACTGAATCTCAGGTCCAAACCTGCTGAATCACAGCCTGCTGTTTAACAAGATACCCAAGTGAGTCCAATGCACATGAAAGTCTAAATGCAGTAACTTAGTGCACATTTATGTAATAGGCATGGAAAAATAAGAAGCTAAATTACTACTCACACTTCCTTCACTTTTAAGCAAACTTCATGGTTTACTATATAGGGCAATTCCTATTTAAACACAGGTGAAAATTTTGTCAATTATTCTAAAATTCTTAAATGCTATCCCTGGTCTTTCTTGTAAATCATATAACAAAACAGATAATTCTGTTAGAAAGTTTCTGATTTCCTGTCTTGACATGTTGTCCTAATCTAAGCAAGAATAGTCAGATTTGAGGTCTAATCTAAAATAAACATAAAAGTACACAGAGTATTGAAATTCTACAATGGTTTTAAAATAAGTAAAATTATCTTACTAAAAAAATACTAGAAATTAAAAGTAAAATCATAGTGATACATAATAAACTCATTTAGGTTGATGACTCACATGTCATTTATGCGTGTCTCCAAGGCCCACTGAACTAGCACATAAAAAGAACTTTTGCCTTTTACTTAATTCAACAGAGTCAGTTGATTTCTTGTTAATCAAGATTTTGAAACGTCAACTGAGGTTTACTTTAGAATAAACAAGGACAATTGAGGAGGACCCAGGCCAACATCCGGAATGTTGTGATCAAATGAACTTTGACTCAAAGCAAATAATGTTACGAATTCCATAGCTGATCTGGCATTCTCATTGACTCGGCAGCTTTCTCTATCAGGCTGAATGCCATAAAGAAGGCAAAGAGAGCAAACTCATTCGTACATGCCAAGGCATGTTTAAGCTTAACATTTAGCATGCTAGGTAGCTGCTGAATACAAATCTTGCATATTAGGCCAATCTTAATATATATAGTTATCATTGTACTCCTTAAAATTTTTTGACTCAGAGTATTGAAGAAATAGGGTAAGGTACTAATTTGTCTTATAACGTCCCAAACCCAGAACCTAAAAACACAAGGACCTCCATGGATTACTAAACTGAGTATTTGATTGCAGTGTCTGTTGATGCTTTAGCTTACTTCCATTAGATGCTGTAAATACCCAAATGCACAGAGAAGAAGAACTAAGTTTCAACGAATGTAAATTCAAGACATTCCCCAAGTATAGAAGTGTCCAAGGCTTCTGGAAGGAACAAGAGACCCGTGGGAGGCTACAATATTGCCAAGGCAATACAGTGTAGATGTAAAGGCATAGGCTTTGGAGTCAACAGGATTGGATGCAAATCCTGGTGCCCATCATTTGTACTAAGCCTCATCTGTGAGTAAACCATAATAATTACTTCAGAAAGATTTTAAAGGATTAGATCAAATCAACAGATAATGCATAAGAGTTGCTATTAACAATGAAAATAGGACTATAGAATTAAAACAAAATATTAAAAACATTAAGCTTTCTGGGAACTTCAAAAGAACTCACTATGGTGTAAGATAGTTATATAATTTTTTTTCCTGTTACATAAATTAACCCATTTATTGTAGGTTAGCAACGTTTCAAATGGTGAAGCTTCTACCGCTCTTTTGATTCCTTCAGGCTTCTGATGGCGAACTTCACTGTGAAGGCAGAAGTGGTGTTGCAGGTCCAGGCACCACCTGCTACCGTTTTCATGCAGGAACCACAGTGCCAGATCCCCACAGCTCATCTCTTCATCAGTTTTGCTACAGAATGAGCAAGTGTACTTGGTGTGCTGGCTGATTTCAATTTTCTTCACCATTTTCCTGAGGGAGGCACCATAATGGGTCCCACATTTACAGACAATTCCAACCTTCTTGGCGCTTTTAGCCATGTCACCTCAAACTAGGTCCAAGCCCAGAGAGCTAAAATAGCTATATCTTAAAACCGCTCTTACCAGAGGTTAGCTTTAGACAGTTCATTCATTCATTCAATTGTATTGATTGAGAGTCCACACTGCATTGTGCCAATTACTAAGGACACAAAAAGAAAACAAAGGTTTTGTGAAAAGGAACTTGAAATTTAGTAGAGAGAAGATTTTTTTAAAACAATAGTCATACAAAAACTATATGAATTGTGATAAATATTATGGAAGAAAATCATAGAATGCTATCAGAAAATACATCAAGAAGAATTCACTTAAATCACAAGGTCAGGAAAGGCTTCTGAGAAAAAGTGGCATTTCACCTAAGACTCGAATAACAAGTGGGACCTTGCCAAGGCAAGGGGGTAGGGGAGCAGTCCAGGTACAGAGGTCAACAGAGAGGTAGCTTTGAGTTTGGCCGAGTTTGCACTACTGGAAGAGCCAATCAGGCAAAGAGTGGTGGGAATCCAGATGAGGCTGGACCATGCAAAGCCCTGGGGGTCTTTTACCCTGAACCCAGTGGGCTGCCATTGAAGAATTTTAAGCAGAAGAATGATGTAGTCTGATCACCCTGTCTTCAACATGGAGGATGAATTCGAATGTGACAATAGTGGAAGCAGGGAGATCAGTTTATTAGAACAGTGTCTTAAAACCTTGGAACATAAATTTACCTTTAGCACATTCTTTGTGTAGGCAGCTTTGCTGAAGCATGAGAAGCATTAGGGTTTTACAAGCTCACATTCCGGTTTCCTTTTAGACCATTTTAAAACACGTGTTCACTAAGAGATTAACTAACAACCGTGTATTTTGGCTCATTCACTTCCAACAAAGATTTATTAAGATTTCTCATGTGCCACTTACTGTCTTACGCACTGGGAATAGAGTGGTGAACAAAAGACAAGAAGACATTGCTCTCATCAGTTCTTACATTCTAGTGGAGGAAGAACTTAAACAAGTAAACAAATAAATATATAACATATAGTATCATAACACCTATGAAGAAAAATAAATCCAAGTGAGAGCATAGAGAGTAAGGGAGGGTGGTACAATCTTAGGATGGTCGGGAAGATCTCTCAGATAAAGTGATTTTTTTTAGCACAAGTGAAGAGAAGGCCTTTTAAAATCTAGAAAACAATCATTTCAGGCAGAGGGAACATAAGTGCAAAGACACTAGGCTAAGTGTTGTGCTTAATATTTTCAAGAAACGGCCTGGAATTTTGGTCGAAATTAATGCGATTCTGTCATCACCACCACCACCACCAGCATTATCATCATCATCATTGTCATGTAACTGTAGAAAAGCTTCCTAGAGTCTTCATAGGACATGTTATTGATTTAGCTCCATGAGAGACAGTCTCACATTAGGCAGAACTTAGAGCTCAGTGAAAGTCTAAATTTTTAAGTACTCCTAGATTTTATAACACTTTGGTTTTAAAAGTTAGGAAAAGAAATCATTTTAAGACAGATATTTTCAGTCTTCAGAATGAGTAAGAATCAACTGAGGCACTTAGTAAAAATGCCCATTCCTGTGTCAAGATTTTGATTTATTAAATCTAAAGTAGAGCCCAGGAATCCACAAGTGTGACAGACATCCCAGATGATTTCTTGATGCAAGTGGTCCGAGGACTGTGCTTTGAAAAATGTCATTTTAATGCCTTTTTAGTGATTGAGATCTCACAACTATTACAGTTTCCACCATTGCACATCTGTGCTGAAACTCAATAATGAGGGTCTAACATATCATTCTCCAAATGGCAAAAGTGACAGACACAACAAGAAGAACCAACCTTAATGAAAAACCATCTGATATATGGAAATTGATGGAGAAGTGAAACCAATGAGCTCAAATTCACCGGCACTTGAAGTACAAGGCTGATGACACATTAATAATTTTCTTCAATGTTACTTTTCTAATTGGCCTCAATGACAAATCTTTTCTACTAATATAACTTAAGGGGAAATTCTTTAAATAGACATTATTTACAAAAAGTCTGGTATCTGGCATTCCTAGGGAATAATGTTATAGTTAATTAAGATATGCCAACCACGACTTACGTAGCACTGTTAATTTTCAAGTACTAGAGTATACAAATACAGTTGTGTGTCACTTAGCAACTGGGATACATTCTGAGAAATGTGTCATTAAGAGATTTTATTTTTGTGTGAACATCATAGAGTGTACTGAAAGGAAATAAAATTTGCCTACCCACAACATGTCTCTTTACCATGAGCGTTATTTTATGCTGATTATTTTTAAGAAACAAAACACTCAGAAAGTTTTTCTTCTTATCTCCCCCTTAACTGCCTAAAAGAATTCAGATTAAAAAACCTGTCTCAGGACCTTAGCATAATGTGAACTAGATGGTAGACAGGGAGGAAGCTAGAAAAGCCTGTTTGTTGGGCTCCCCTCTGTGTTCTTCTGTTTCTGTGTGGCCAAACACTTGTTTTCCAAATGTTTGCTCCTTTGCACCCATCTGTGAATTTCCTTCCTCCCCTTTGAAGTCTCAAACCACTACCCACAACAGCCTCTTTGGTCTTTAGCTGAGGATGGTATTTAGGATGAGGGCTTTGGCCATTTTGGTGAATTACTCGATTTTCCTGGGTTTCTCCCGGGTACACATGTTATTAAACTTTTGTTTTTCTCCTGTTAATCTGTCTCATGTCAATTTAATTCTTAGACCAGTCAGAAGAACCTAGAAGGGTAGAGGAAAATTTCTTCCTCCTCTACAGTACTTACACAAACCTAGACGGTTTAGCCTACTACACACCTCAGCTATATGGTACTAATCTTATGGGACCACCATCATACACACGTTCCTTTCTTGACTGAAATGTTGTTACGTGATGCATGACTGTATGCGTGGTCTTTAAATAATTCTTCACAACATTTCAATATCCCAGTGTTATAATAATGCATAAGAACTATGTACTGGAAATTTTCAGAAGTACCAATTAATAGAGAATTCTGATTAATAAAATGGTGGGTAATAGAAAACTGATATCACTGTATTTCTTCATTCAAATATTAATATTTGCAACATGGAAAGGTTGTGCTTTCAATAAAATTTCCCTTGCCTTTATATCAAGTATCAATTGATATGTTCATTTTACTTAATTACTTGGTAGTAACAAAAGTCTCCTCTAGACAACCTTCATGCCAAGATGATTATATCCTGTTAGTCAGTTTCCAATCTTTAAAAGTAGTCACTGGATCATCATCCTGTTTTGCCTTAGAAAAGGAAAGTGATACCTAATATGGGTCAGCTGTTTGGATATGTAGTGTTTTTTTTTTCTTCCCTAGTAATTAGCTCTTTTTATTATCTCATTTCAAAAGAGTAATAAGGTACTGGGAGACATCTACTGTTTTTGAAAACATAAACCTGAGATTAGCATTTGTAGAAACATAGCAAGGGATATTAACAAAGTAAACAGTAATTTTAGATCAGACTCTGAGATTCTGAACTTCAAGTGATTTGCCACTCTTTATGTGAATTTTTTTCAAGGGCTTTTAAAAATAATTACAATTATTATGATAAATAATTTTAGTTGGAAGTTGAACTTGAAAGTAGACTAATATTTTTCCATCTGTGTATATCACTTTTATATTTGAACTCAAAACTCAAAGTAACTCTTCTTCCCATCCCCACCTCCACACCTCAGATCCCAGTATAATGGTAATTTAATCAGATATTTGCACGAATATTATCTTGGCTCAGTGTTAAACACAAACAGTTTTTTGAACAGAATCACAGCCATTGTTCCATTAGGCCTGTAAGCCTCCTAAAAGACATTTTGATCACAAAATCCAATGAGCTTGAATTCTAAAATCCAAAGCAGAATTTTAATAGCTGCAGGCAAATTTGTTTTTGGCCAAACCTCACCCTGCCCACCCTGCAGTTTAGGTGCCAGTGCATCAGAATGTAACTCTGAGTAAAGTAGGGGCATTTATGATTTTGCTTCCTCCTTCCCAAAGGCACTGTTGAAATCTGAAGGGCCAGTAAGTCTGATTCTCAAATCTCCTGTCTTCAGATCACGTTATAGCCCCATCCACCTCTCTGATGACACCCCATTTCCCTTGAAAGGAGAGTACAGAACTTAGTCTTTGCTTAAAAGGATGATAAAAAAGCATCTGATACTAGAGCTGTTTGGGAGAGGGAGAGTTTATATTAACAGCAGGCCTTTTGAGGCTCTGCTTAATCACTTCTTCAATTTCATATAACCTAAGGAAAAGCCACCCTTATTCTCCTCAGAGTTGTCAGTGGGAGATCATTACGCATGCATACATACATATAATTTTATTTTAATTGAATATTAAATGTGTTCTCATGCCAAGACATTTCCTTGGCACGTATATCTGATTTTAACATTGCAGCTGTAAATCACCAGTTCGAATAGAAACCTCAGGTACAGTCCTTCCAGTGGAGAAATTAAACAGAGATTACATGGCAACCTGAAGCATTGGTGTCATCTGTTAAGATTCCAGTTTCTGTTCTAAGCATTGCTAATACATTGCTTTGGTTGTGCTTTTTAAGTCCCCTGTGTGAGGAATTTCGAAGTAATAGGAAGTTGTTCATTTAATGTGATAGAAGGATTGCAACAGTTCGAGACAGGATGGTTCTTGACTGCCTGTTAGCAAAGGAAAAGGCACGTGTCTCCTGAGTTTTTTGGCTTGTGCCAGTCCGGAGCTCTGCTGAGGCGTGTCAGCACTGATGCGAGGCATATGGGGTAGTCCTGGAGCTTGAAATCTTAGTGTTTCCTTCCTTCCCTGGAGTGTAAGCTCCAAGAAAACAGGAGCTGTGAACATATGATTCATTATATCTAGAAGGCCTAGAAAAAGGCAGGCACAGAAGATGTGCACGATAGTATTCATTAAAGCAAATGGAATTATCCAATCATTTATTCAAGAGAAATTTATTGAACACTTACCAAGTAAAACATTTATCGAACACGTGTGTGGATTACAGAGATAAATAAGATACAGATGTTAACCTTAAGGAATTTTTAGTTTATTAGAGGAACTAAGTGTGAGTTAAAATAACTGATAATACAGGAGCCAGCCTGGTGGCGTAGTGGTTAAGTTTGTGTGCATTGCTTCAGCAGCTGGGTGTTCCCAGGTGCGGGCCTATGCACCACTCATCAAGGCATGCTGTGCCAGAGTCCCACATACAAAACAGAGGAAGATGGGCACAGATCTTAGCTCAAGGACAATCTTCCTCAGGCAAAAAGAGAAAGACTGGCAACAAATGTTACTTCAGGGCCAATCTTCCTCACCAAAAAAAAACCAAAACAAAACTGATAATACAAAATAGAAAATGATAGGCAATATTAGAGAGGAATTGCTCTTGTATTTTTTAATTATTTTCAAAATATTTCCATATCGATTTAATATGACCTTATGCCTTGGAAAACACTCTGAAATGTACTGTATGCTAAATAAATGTGAATGATTACTATAGTTATAAATGGCTCTGTTGTCTCTGAAGAGTTACAATGTTGGAGCCACTGCTTTAGGAGGATTCCTCTTAGATTTCTACAGATCTCTAAACAGAAGACACAGGCAGTTTATAAGATCATCTGTGATCTGTGGCTGTTTGTTAGAATCACCTTCAGAGTTCTCAAAACTCCCAGTGTTCAGGCCACACCCCGACCAATTAAGTCTGAATATCCCGTGGTGGAACCCAAGCATAGCTACTTTACAAAGCTTGCCAAGTAATCCCATTGGTTGAGATTGTTGTTCCTAACCCTGTCTGCACATAAGTAACATGAGGAGCTTCTAAACACCAAGTCTCACTCTAAGAGATACTGACTAATTTGTCTGGAGTAAGCCCTAGGCATAGGTATATTTTTTAAATTTCTTACGTTCAATAGTAATGTGCAGCCAGGGTTGCTATGCACAGAGTTAAGGAATAACAAAAAATTATATCTAATTGTGGGAGAAATATGTTTTTGTCATTGGCAATTGTCACTGGTCATCTGTAATAACTAGGTAATATCCAGTTTAAGAGACTACTCTGTTTAATTAATTTTTCCCAGTTGTAAGTGGTTATGAGGATGATCAGAAAGGATTTCTACCCCTGAACCTGTCACAGGTTGGGCCTGGGAGGACAAGAAGACTGTCCTGGAATTCTTGGCCCCATGAGCTGGTGTGGTCACTCTTAGTCATTTCTCTTTGATGGATAAAGCCCAGACATGAATAGCGTGCGAGTGTGTGTGATCATTTCAACACAGATGTCACCACCTATACAAACCACCATCTGGGAAGGAAATTGATTTACCTCTTGCACATCTTACATGGGTAAAACAAAGCATTGTGTTATTTCAACTATCATTAGTTTGTAAATACTTCTATTGTGTAATCTATGACAGTTTGGAAATTTCTCGGATATCAGTTTCTCAGAACTATTGATATAAATGGATCCTTCTGATGCACTATATCCTCTGTTTATAAAAAGAAAGTATTACCAAACTGTAAGTTTACTGAAAAACTCAGATATCTTCCATGAAAGGCAAAATTACCTACTTTAATTTCAAAGAGAATCTGTGTGATTTAAATGTAGAACAGAGGAGCAAATTCAACATAAAGGAAAGGTGGAATAATTACGAGAAGACTAATGGTGCTAAACAATGTCAGCAGGAATTCTAGTGCTTTTGGAGAAAAGAATTGACTCATCTCTCAACATTTAATTTATTTTATTTAGTTCGCTTAATACAAATTTTTCCTAATGCCTTCAAATAATTTCACATTTCCGTTCAAATGAGTCACATGAATGGTAGCCTAGGGCAGTTTATCTTGCTAGAATTTTTTTTTTTCAGCTCCACCTGCACAAATTCTGACAAGTTATTGTGAATTCATGACTGCAAAGATCATTTTGGGGGAATGAAATTTTGATGAGAAATGGAATCCAAGACAGCATCACATTCTCTGGTGCTTTTCTTTAACTTTCTTGCCTATCCTCTAGCCAATCATAGCCTCAAATACCAACCACATTGTTACCCTGGCAGTGACACATTCTAATCAGACTAAGAATGAAAGACAGGTTTAATGGGTCAGCTCCTCCTGGTTAGCCTTGGCTTCTCCTGAGAACAGTCCTTCTCTCAGTAGAAGGGAAGGTAACACTCATGTACTGAATATCCATTGGATATGTTATCCCATGCAATTCTCACCACAATCCTAGAAGTTAGGGGAGATAATTATACTAATGTTAAAGAGTAGAAAACAAAAATTATTAGAAATAACTAATAATGTTTTAAAATTTTTTATCGTGTTAATTTTTATAGATGTAAATATCTAATTTGAAAAAAATCTACATCTATATTTTAAACTATTCATTTGTACTGTGGGGGATCAGAATTGGCCACCTCAAAATATGTCTCTTTACCTTGATTATTTTCTCTAAAACACAATTTGACCTCCCCCCGCCCCCTGCCCCACTAACTGCCTAAAAGAATTTAACTCTGGGTATGGATAGACTGGGAGGGTACATGCTAAGCCCATTCCAAGTAAAACTAGAAGTTTTCTTCTCAAGAGACATTTACGTTTATAAAGGAAATTTGTCTCCCTCTCTGTACCAAGAAGAAGGGGAGATGACCTTATCTCTGGAAACTCTTATCAGTGTGGAAGGCGAGGACTTAGATCTGCATACTCTTGTTTACTATGCTTTTCTGGTAATCTCCCATAGCTGACTTCCCCTACCCCCAACATCCTCCTTTGTCTTTCTATTAAGAGGAGAACCTAAGCCATTTTGTCGAGAAACTCAGTTTCTCTGGGTCTCTCCCACGCATACATGTTAGAAAGCTTTGTTTGATTTTCTCCTGCTGTTTGGTCTCATGTCAATTTAATTTGTAGCCCAGCCAGAAAGTACCCATCATGTGTAGAGGATAGTCTTCCTCCCCTTCAGTACTCAGATGATTCCAAACCAATTAAATTACTTGGAAGCTAAGTGAATTATAGACGTTAAAAAAAATTACAGGCATAGGAAAAAAGAAAATCTATGAAATACTGTACTCTCAACTACAAAGCAAAAATGTAATGTCAAACATACTTGGATAAAGAGATTAAAAAAACATGTGTCATATATTTTACTCTTTGAAAAGCTATCTTGCCCATAGATATCCCTCTCTTCACTCTGCTTTTTAAATGATTTTTTTTTTTTTTTTTTGGCACTGGGCACAAATTGGGTCTTGCTAGTTGTCTGAGCTGACAAACTAGCAAACCCCTTCGTCTGGAGCATGTCTGGGAGCCAGAGAGGAATGAAGAGATTAAAATCAAGCTCCTTATTGTGCCTGTTGAGCAGCAGCTCCTACAAAAGGCATTGGGTGAGGGGGGACACTGTTGTCAGTGACGTGTTGCTGCTCATGGGACGTAGTCCAAAATCTCTAATATGGCCTTTAGGCCCTACCTAATCTGCCCACTTCACCCAATGTGATCTCCCACCATCTGCCTCCTCCCCATCTAGACCCTGACCATAGGCACTCTCTCCAGGCTTCAGATATGACCTGTTCTCTTCCAGCTCAGTCTTTGCTCAAATTCCTTCTTCTGCCTGGATAGCAAACTCCTCTCCTCACTGCTTCCATTTTACTAAAATGTGCTCAGGGCTCAGTTTAAACATGTCCTTCTCAGGGACACTTCCTTGACTCACGCAGAGTTGTTTGGGTCCTGCTTGTGTATACCCCATGTCACTCTGTGGGTGACTTAATGGCTTTATGATTTCTTATTTAATATCTGTCTTCCCCAGTGATAATGATGGTAACTAACACTTATCTGTTATCAGTAACAACTTCCTGAGGGAGCTATTATTATTCCTATTCACAGGTGAGGTCACTGAGAATTTCTGATATTGAATAACTTCCCCAAGGAGACAGCAAAGGATAAAGCGAAGCTGTAAACCTGGGCACTTGACTGTGAAGCCATCCTTCTGACCACTTTATTGTTACCTGAGCCCCACCTGGTTGTCTTGTTTCCAATCTACCCCTTACACCTTGCACAGGGCCAGGCACATCCTGAAACCCATATATACATACAACAAATGTATATACATTTGTTGAGTGTAGGAATAAATGAGCTGAGAAAAAAAGTAAGAAAAAAATAAAATTAAAAGGTCTTGGTAGCCGGCAACTCACAGTTAGGCCATGGTGTCCCCCCCTGAATATAAACTGTACCCAGAGAATATCAAGAAGAGGCAGACAGGACTATGCCATGACAACAGTGGAACATGATAAAAATAAGACCACTTCCCAGTCATGTGTGAACACAGAGACAGGGTGTGATGCAATCACAAAAATAACCAAATGCCCTCCTTTCCCAATTAGCACAAGTCAATACTATTCCTTTACCAACGAGAAATCCAACCTTGTATCCTTTCTCCCGTATCTTAAATAGAAATTTTTAAGAGACCCAATTGAATTACCCATGCTTTCTGATAGCACCCAATCCAGAACAAGCCCTGATTTCCTTATACTCTCCCCAAAATCATCCAGCAGAGACCCAAATGCTATAGAAAGCCCCTCCTAACTACCCTTCACCAAAAGCATCCTGTGGCATATGCTCTCCCTTGCTACAGCAGCAACAGAGTAAGAAATATAACTTTGTTTGACCATATGTGTGTTCTTAGTGGACTTTCACTGGTGGGCATTGACAGAGCAAATGAGTGGTTATTTTAAAAAGTTGTGGTTAAATAAATTTAACCTCAAAAAGTTAGGACTTGTACCCATTAAACACATATTCTTATTAGTTGCTTAGACTGGTGAATTTTACAGTAGATGATACTGAATTATTTTAGTCCTGATCCATTCAATGAGATATTTATGGATTTAGTTTACTAAGTGAATGTTCTCTTGTTTTAAGCAATATATTTGAGGACTGACTTAAAAAACAAGCCAACAAAAAATAAGTCCCATCTCATACTGTTGCTCTTTGGGAAAGCATCCTTAGTTCCCAGAAGGAGAAAGGTGAATTACAGATACGGCTGTAGAAGAGAGATGATATGGCTAGCTCATTTTATAAATGCCATTGTATTAGTTGCAGAATTTTCTTATCCTTGGGAAAACTGGTAAAAAGGCAAAAATTCTATATTGATGTCCCCCATATCTTTGTGTAACCTCTTTTATGTATTGTCACCACTCTGGCCTTCAAATCCTTCCTCCTGTCATCTCAATTCTCACATTATCACTCTAACTTTTTAGCCAGGATTATCATCTTCAATAACTTTCCATGGTCTGCATTTTTCTTTCACTCTCCTCATTAAAATTCCTCTCCTTGGAGGCACACTTTTCTGCTAATATGATATATGAATGTGTGCTAATGTAATTAAGGGTGCTAATGGATTAATGAGTTGTCCCTCTTTGACAATGACCTTTTAAGGAGCGTCATTTGTCTTAATACAAAGAGTTGATTACATTGAGAAGAACACTTATGGTTTAGTGGGAGAAATTTGGAATAAGAAAGACTTTTCAGCACCCACCAACAGTATCATGTAAACAGAATTTGCCAAAACTACAATTAGGGATACCTGTATAATTATTTTCCGTTACAGAAGTGTCGCTACTTAGGAACTTCAACTTGTAAATTTATATATACTTTCCTAGATACAAAGAGGTACAGTGCAAAAGCATGTCAACTCTGCCTGCCACCAACAGGTGGCATTAGGGATTCTAAATGGCTACTTCTGTCTTCAGGCACTGTTTTATTGGCTGTTTTGCTTAGTTTTGAGGTATGTTAAGAATATAGATTATTGTACAGTAAGAGAAATTCATTTAATATGTGGAAAGTGTTGTTTCTATGCAATCACAGCAACTAAAGACAGGAAAAGTGGTAGACAGAAATGCAAGGACTTCAGACTGTAGCTAGAGAATAAGCATCAATATTGGATGCCTGTTTATATTCATTCAAGAAAGGAACAGAAGTTTGTTTGGAAACTTAAAGATTAAGCACGGTTCAAAGTACAGCTGATGAAAACTTTTTTAGCCAGCCACAGATGGCTCACAGGTTTGAGGACTGGGGATTCTAAGCAACATCAAAGAGAGTGGCGCGTGGAGCCTGGGAGCTCCACGTTATGCTGACTAAGATGATAAACGAGGAGATGACGGCTGTCAGCCAACTGTCAGTGGAGATGATACTGGTTTATTTTACAAAAATATGCTTTGTAGAATATATAACAGCAAGAAAGAGACAAGTATGCCAGATTTTAGCAATTTGAAGGACCAACTTACTTTTCAATTTAGTAAGTACCTGTAAACTGACTGACTTAAGAGAAAGCACTTTGGAACATTCTTTCAGAACCTAACCTGTTCATCTGGACCATTCTGCCTCAGTTATAAATGTAATTATTGCTACTACTTTTTAAAACTAGCAAAATCTGTGTTGCATTTGCAGTTTGTAAATACAGGGTTGCAAACATGGGAGAGTTTCTATCTTCCAGTGTTATAATCATAGAAGCCCATCAGAACCCCAGGAAATACATCTGACTCCAGTTTGAATCCTGGGTGTGGACCTACGTACCGCACATCAAGCCGTGTGTGGTGGCATCCCGTATATAAAACAGAGGAAGATGGGCACAGATGTTAGCTCAGGGCTAATCTTCCTCAGCAAAAAGAGGAGTATTGGCAACAGATATTAGCTCAGAGCCAATCTTCCTAATCAAAAAAGAGTAATACTCTCTTTCAAAATGTGTCTTATTTTTAAATTATTTTCTGTTTGACTTATATAACAGACATGTGTGCCTAAGAATATGACAAATATATTTATTATAGTAGCCAAAAATAGAAAATAATTTAAATGTCCAATAATAATGTGAATATAAACCATGATCTTTGTAATGAAACATTTTGTAGCTATTGAAATAATATGGAGCTATTTTATGTTAAGTGCAGGAAAAAAGTATGAAATTACATATAAAAAGATCTACATTAGAAAATAATACCAGAAACACTAATAATCATTGTCTTTAGGCAGTGAAACCATAGGGAAACTTTTTCATTCTATTTATATTTTCCAAATTTTACATTTCATCTTAAAATAAAAATACATAAACATTTTCTATGTGATTTTGCGGGCAAGAACAAGGAGATTACAAAGATTAGAGGGTGCTGTTCTCATTGGGAAAGATGGAGAAGAAACTTATGACTTGCTATTTAACTCTAATAAATGTCGATTTAATATTTTTTAAAATAGTGCTGAAAAGTTCTTGCGAGTTCACTGGGAAATATTTAATGAAAACTGGGATTTCTCTGCTAATCATTGAAGAACTACGTGTCACTCTTCTTTGAGTAGTAAAGGCATCTGGGAGTGTCCGTGACACAAAGATCTAAACAAGTTTTTAAGTATGATTGATTTAAGATGGGAGGAGGAGGAAATATTTTATGCTTTTTCACACTAATTTCCATGGGAGTCCTTTTTTGAATCAATTTTCTTAGTGTAAAAGTAACATATACTTATTGTGGAAATTTGTGAAATATGTAAATGACTTTTTACAAAATTCACATTCCCACAGTCCAGAGATAATTAATATTAACCTTATGTTATTTGTCTCCTCTTTTCCTTTCTCTCACTCCCTCTCCCGTCTTTCTAATTCTCTTTTTCTCTCTTTCTCAAAAATGAGATTGCACAGAATAGTTTTTGCCGTAGCATGGAGGTGACCAGTCAGATCTCCCTTCAGGAAAGAGTGTCCTGATCAGCTGTGAGAAGTGCAGCTAGCTGACAGACCTCGGCTGCAGCCTCTTTGAAATCTGCCACAGTGTTTGAGTGGAACACACTCTCCACAGGCAGGGCTAGCCCGTGGCTGAGCACAGCATTGGGTACTAGCGCCTGGCCCTGTCAGCCCAATGCAGGACTCTTCCAAGAGCAATCTCTGTGCCAGAGCCCCTTGGCCTGGCTGAAACTTGCTCACAGGCTGAGTCTTCTCTTACCCAATCCTCCTTCTTCCCTCTCTCCTTCCACAGATGTCAGACCTATATTGTCATCTGAAGTCTCTCCCCAATTATCCTAGTTCCTCTGCTTTATCTTTCACAGGCGTCATCCTACCCAAAAATCTTCGCTTCCCAGAGAGCCCAACCAACATGGCTTTTTATCTTGAGTCTCTCGTTTAACACTAAACAGTGAGCATTTCCCAATGGCATTAAAATATCTTCATGAACATTATTTTCATTCCATGGATTCATTATATGAATATCTAAGATGTTCCCAAATTTTTGCCATTATGAATAATATTATGATGAGCATTCTTGTTCAGATTCTTTACATAAATTTCAGAATATTTCTTCAGAATAGATTCCTCAATGTGTAAATTACCAGCTTAAGCTTGCTACATTTTGCGAAACAGATGTTCAAAAAGACAATTTGAAAATTTACTTACTTTTTTTTTTTATGAGAAAGATTGGCCCTGAGCTAACATCTGTGCCAATTTTCCTCTAATTTTTTTTATGGGATGCCACCACAGCACGGCTTGATGAGGTGTGTGTATGTCCGTGCCCAGGATCTGAACCCGCGAACCCCGGGCCGCCAAAGCGGAGCGCGCGAACGTTAACTATGCCACCAGGCTGGCCCCCCAACTTACATCTTACCCAGCAATTTATTCACTATTAATTGAACTTTTATGGGGTGCCTAAATTTGTGGTCTTAAGAATAACATCACAATTAATATCTTTATAGTTAACTCTTTGTTCACATTTCTGCTTTTCAGTTCCTCCAGCTCTGGTTTCTGTGAGGTCTCTTATGACGTGTAGACAACTAGACTTCCTCTTTCCCATTCCTGAACTCCGGCCTCTAAAACAGAAACAGCAACCCCTCTGCTGCGGCCTCTGAGTCTTCTCTACTCATGCTTGGTGACAGTGCACCACGAAAGAGGTCACTGTGCTGTTCTGCGACCACAGTGATTCCAAGGAGCCCCAATGTCTCACTAAAAGGGAATGTTTCATCTACCAGCTCCCGTGATGCCACCTTCCCCCTGTCTTGGATGATGTGGGAAAGCTGTGCATTTCTCTGCTTTCTACTGCCCAGGAATCCTTCTGACAAAAGGTTAAGAATGCATTACTGAAAACTTGCCAGAAAGCAAAAGTACAAATGCACAGCTGGTTTAATTACACGAGGGAGAAAATTCAATCAACTTATATGTAATTTAGGAGTAACTGGAAGTGATTTGAAAAAATTATTTAAATTCTTAGTTTCTCCCAAATAACCACTAGTTGTAAGGAAATATTCTCTTTTGAAATAGAAATAACAGAGGGCACCCATTGAACATTCGGTATCTGCTAGGTACTGTGCTTAACATTTTACATGTATTAATTGAATTAATCCTTATTGCAACCTTATAAGACAGGGTTACTATAAAGATGATAAAATGGAGGCACAGAGAGATTTAGTAACATGCCCAAACTCACAGGTTAAGATGCCCAATGTACCAGGGCCTTCATTGGATCTCAGTTAGTCTGGATTATGAGCACACCGCCTTAGTCTCTTTACTAAATTGACATGAAAGGCCACTTCTGTTTAATTTATCAAATCAATGATGGAACAAGGACTCATAAGCTCTTAGTGATTACAAATAAATAAATAAACCTTTAGGAAAAGCTTTTCCTTACAATAGAATGCTAAATAATAAATGTAGAAGAAATGATGGATTGGAAAAACCATCAGTGATGCTAAAAGTAGTTGGTTAAATTTTGATAAGAAACAGTTTATTTACATAGTCCAAAACTATATCTCCCCACTAACTAGTTACTATCATAAAGGGAAAACATAGTAACTTTACAGTGGAGAAATCTAGTGGATAGTACTTTAACTTCAGTGATCAATATCACTTACATTGTGTTACTATCACAAACATTGGGATAAATTAATATCATGTGGTTCCTAATATAATGTACTGCAAGAAACACGCTATTACTTCCAGCATACACAACCTGAATTTAATTATGAACAAACACCAAAGAAATCCAAAATGAAGGACATTTTAGGAAATAGCTGTACTGTAATCTATACAAATGTCAAGATCAAGATGCTGAGGAACTGTTCCAAATTAAAGGAAATTAAAGAGACCTGACAATTACATGCGAAGTGTGATCCTGGATTGAATTCTGGATCAAAAATAAAATCAATAACCATAAAGGACATTGTTAGGACAATTGATGAAATCTGAATATGAAATGAATATCAGATAATAGTATATCAATGTTAAATATCCTGATTTTGATAACTTGACTGTAGTTATGCAAGAGAATATCCTTATTCTTAGGAAATAAACACCGAAGTATTTAGGCGCAGAGCTGCACAGCATCTGGAAATTTTCTCAGATTGTTCAGAGTGACGAGGGATGATGGAGGAAGTGAGATAAAAAACCGATGGGTTAACTCATAGTGGAGTCATTTGCCCAAGTCTCCTATTGGTATTAACATACATTTTTTATTTTGTCATCTGGAATTTAAAAAATAAGTTCTGAGAGCTGTATCAAAAGCAAAATTTTAGATACCCTTTGCTTTGTTCCAGTAATTTCACTTTGGGGCATTTATTCTAAGGAAGTAATCATGGAGAGGCACAACGGTTTTGTTTCAAGGATATTCATCAATATTCGTATATAATTTTGGAAAATTGGAAACAATTTACACATCCAATAATATAGCTTTGTTTTAAGATTATGGGTCATTAAAATGCTGTTGAATAATATTTAATGACATGTAAAACTGCCATTGTTAAGTGACAAAAACAAGATGTTAAATGGTACACAATGACTCCATTTCTGAATATACATGGGCATATAAATATACCCACAATCCCAAACATAGAAAACATTGCAAAACTATAAATCAAAATGTTAATGTGGTGATTTTTAGGTATAGAAGAAAAGGGTAATTTTTAAACTTATTTTTACTTGACAGTACTTTGAAAATTTGCTTAAAACAAACATATAAATTTGTAATTATAAATAATAATTTGCTGGAAGTCTAGAGAATGTATTAAAAAAAGAGGTATAAATAGCCAAAAATTTTAATGAAATTGCAAGCTCCTTGTCACACACACAAACACACACACACACACACACACACACACACACACCTATTACATAACATAACTTCTTTCCAATGACACAAGATCCTGCTGCTGAAGTTGGTGAGTGACATGTAAAGCACGACTCCTAAACTCTTCCTTTTGTGGAATATGCATGCCGGAAATCCTTTTTCCACTGTTGTAAACCAATGTATGGTTGTTATAAAGGGGCATGGCCTGTTGGACTTGTTTCCTGATGAAAGTATGAAGCCTGAAACCAAATGCTGTACCTTCTGATAAGAAAATGTGATATAATTTATTACTATCTGTGAAAGGCCACATTTTTTAAATTATATGCTCAATTTGCATTTTTTCAATATCAAGGACTTATGAAGTAATTCAATTATTTCTCTTGTGATTTGATTTCCAAGGTTAGTTTCTTACATGTAAAAGAAAGTTGACATCAAGGAGGAGGTTAAGATTATTGGCTACAATGGGAGTCGTGAATAACCAATGGATTTCACTTCTTCCGCTCACCTCTGGCACTCATACGACAGATAACTGAGAGTTGGCTCTCACCCGGAGTTTCAGGAAAGGGACCAATGCATGTGAGTCATGTGCTTACATAAGATGCAGTCTAGATTACAGTGGGAGAATCTGGCTGTGGGAATATAAATAAGCCCCTTATCACTGGGCAGTGCCTCTTTATAAAACATGGGTTGGGCTATGGAACAGAAAGTTGAACTGAAGAACATACACAGGAACTGTATTGAGAATTTATTCCCCTTCCAATGAATATGATAGCTCCTGATCTGTTGTTAGTGTCATATCATTTAGAAATCATGAGTAAGAGGTTTCATGTTAATGGATACAAATCATGGTTGACTTCTCAAAGGTAGCAATGTGCTCTCCTTGATATAACAAGGGCTTGTAGTTGAACTCAAGTGCTACGTTACAACGTTGTTTCTGCCTTATAAATTATTGCTTTAGAGTCTCTGACAGTCCATAGCCTCCATTGTAGACTGGAACCCCATCTCTAATGGTTTATATGCTTAAGATATATTTGTTTTCTGGCCATTTGCCATTCTGTGGTACTTAGTAGAAGGGTTCAACATTTATTACTAATATAATAATAGAAGTAATGATTCCTCATTAGGACCAGTCTAGATTGTAAAAAAGACCAAGGCTGTAACAGACACAGGGTCTGCCTTTTAAGACAAACACACAAACACACACACATACGAAATACAGATTGTTTTTATAGCCATACACAGATAAAACTACAGAGAAATACATTCAGAGTTGAATGACAAAGAAAGATTAAAACAAAAAAAGATTACAGAAATAGTTTCCAAATCCAGACCTGTACTAACTGAAATTCAGGTCCTAAAAAAGGATTTCCGGCATGCATATTCCACAAAAGGAAGAGTTTAGGAGTCGTGCTTTACATGTCACTCACCAACTTCAGCAGCAGGATCTTGTGTCATTGGAAAGAAGTTATGTTATGTAATAGGTGTGTGTGTGTGTGTGTGTGTGTGTGTGTGTGTGTGTGTGTGTGTGTGTGTGACAAGGAGCTTGCAATTTCATTAAAATTTTGGGCTATTTATACCTCTTTTTTTAATACATTCTCTAGACTTCCAGCAAATTATTATTTATAATTACAAATTTATATGTTTGTTTTAAGCAAATTTTCAAAGTACTGTCAAGTAAAAATAAGTTTAAAAATTACCCTTTTCTTCTATACCTAAAAATCACCACATTAACATTTTGATTTGTATATTCTAAATACAGCCTAAGTTCAACCACTTATCACCTCTACTACTACATCTGTGTCCCAGTCATGTTATAATTTAAGTGGGTGATTAAAATAACCCCCTACATTATCTTCCAGGTTTCAGTCTTTCCCCTTTTTAGTCTATTTTACACAGAGCAGATAGACTAATCTTTAAGAAATACTAATTATATCGCCACCCTATCCTCAACCCTCTGATGGCTTATTGCATTTTTAGTAAAAGGCAAACACCTTACCAAAGTCTATACCCCCTACATTTTCTACCCTTGCCTACCTCCCTGACTTCTCTTGCCACGGTCCATTGAGCAGACTCCAGCCACACTGGTCTCACTGTCTTTTGAACATTGAAGTCTCTGTACTTACTGCTCCAGGCCAAGAATACTTTGGCTCCACACGTTTATATGGCAGCATTTGCCTCATTTCCCTATGTCTCTGCTCGTATATTACCTCCACAGAGATGTCCCCCTGACCAACCTAGCTAAAGTAGCCCTGAAACCATAGTATATGGTGTATTACTACCTTATTTCATCACCGCCCATGAGTCCTTGGGCAATTTACTCTGTGCCTCAGTTTCTTCATCTAAGAAATGAGTTATAAAAATAGTTACATACTTCATAGGGTTGTTATAAGGATTTAATAGGTTACTACATTTAAAAAGCTTAACAGCAAATAGCAAGCCCTATATAAGTGTTTGCTACTGTAATTGTTACTAGTATTTATTTATTTTCTTCTTTTCCCACTAGAAATATAAATTCCAGGCATTATCTGTCATGTTTAATCACTTATTCTCAGGATGTAGGACAGTAAGACACATATTCAGCCTTCAATAAGTAGTTGTTGAATGAGTGAATGAATGAATGAATGAATGAAATATTTAATGATTTCTTTTGCCTTCACAGCTCCTTTTCTTTTACCAATTCCTTGGGTAAAGACATCTCCTTGGACTCAATCATTGGTTTCCTTGGCATTCTCCCTCTGCTCTAAGAATGTTTCTCTGGCTTCAGCTATAGTCTCTGTGATGGGAGTTCTCACCATAACATCTTTAGCTCAGACCATAAAGCCAAGCTCCACACTGGGGAAGCAGCTGGAAGTAGGTGGAAATTTGGCCGGGAACTCGGGAGGCCTGGGATAGTGTATAAGTTCTACGACTTTACCTGATTTGTGACTCAAGGCAAACAACAACCTTTCTGGAGACTATATTCTCTTGTAGGTAATAATTATTAATCTATACCTTCCACCTCAGAAAGTATGTTTAAACAAAGAGCTAGTAGATGTGAAAGTGTTTTGTAAATTGTAAAACAGTATATATAATTTTGAGGTATTGCCAAATGCTTCAAATATGCTATTTCTACATATACACTCTGCTGTTGTCTTAGATTCAACATGTTTAAACTAGATTAGTTTTCTTTTTCCCAAACTGAATTCTTTCTGACTTTGCTTTCTCTCATTTCTCATATCCAATCACTAAATACTTTTGGTTCTCCCTCTGTGATATGTCTAAATTGCCTCCTGCTCTCTGTTCTCCCAGACATAATCTTACTCTGAGCATTCTTCAACTTACTTCTAGGTCAACACTCCATCAGCTAGTCTCTCTGCCTCCAGCCTCTTCCTCTCAATCAGTCTTCTCAAACAATCTCATTTCAATCTTCCCAAAATTATATTTCATTTCTATTACTGCTGTAACAAATTACCACAAATTCAGTAGCTTAAAACAATAGAATTTGTTATCTCACAGTCCTGTAGGTCAGAAGTCCAACATGGGCCTCATTGGGCTAAAATCAAGGTGTCAGCACTGGGTAAATATCAAGGTATCGGCAGGGCTGCATTCTTTCCTGGAGGCTCTACAGAAGAATCTATTTGCTTTTCTTTTCAAACTTCTAGATGCCACCTGCGTTTCTTGACTTCCAGCCCCCTTCCTTCTTCTTCAAAGCCAGCAACTGTGTGCCAAGTCCTTCTCGGATCACAGCTCTCTGACCACAGCTGGAAGCTCTCTGCTTTGAAGGACTCATGTGATTGGATTGGGCCCACTTGGCTAATCCAGGATCATGTCCTCATCTCAGGGTCTAACTCGAATCACATCAGCAATGTCTCTTTCGCCATGTAAGGCAAGATATTCACAGGTTCTGGGGATTAAGACATGGATATCTTTGGGGGCTGAGCGTTATTATTCTGCTTGCCATGCCACTTTAATGGTGTCCCTCCCCTTATCCAGAGCTTTAAGTGATTCCCTATTACCCATTAATGTCAAGATTATCTTCTCAGTATGGCTTTGAAAATCCTTCACATTAAATTCTTAACTATTCCCAAATAGAGATCCTATACGACTGTCAGGATGGTCTCCCTGACATATCTTAAACATACTTTGATTTTCCTAGTGTTTTTGCTGATTATTTTTTCATTTGAAATGTCTGACAGTCCTTTGCTTGTCAAAGTCCTGTCAATTTTCCAAGGTCCAGTTAAATTTCCACCTCTTCAATCAAAGCTTCCCTGCTGATGTCACTTTTCTCTAAATTGTTTGATATGATACTATTCAGTTAGTGTATATGCTGGACTTCTGATTGTTCAGAATTCATTTGTTCTCCCTCTGGCAATAGCGCTCTTGTTTTTCTTTGGGGGAACATTTTCTCCCATTTGATACAAACTTGGTGGCTTCTCAACTAAAGTGTACTGCCCTTCTGGCCAAGAGGTGAGCCCATGCTCCCAGCTGGGCCATCAGATGTCTCTCCCCAGATCGTAGACGCCCAAGAACTGAAAGCGATTGGAGTCCTCACTTTCTGAAGCAGCACACTGCTAACTAAATCACTAGAACTTTTCTGCTTCTTTGGCTCTTACTTTAAGTCTATCTAACCCCCCATATCCTTCCTACAAATTTCTTCTTGATTCAGCCAGAATTGTTGTCTGTTCCATAAAATTCAAAGAACCCTAGCTACTAAAGCCTTGAATTATTCTTTAAACGTCTCTGCAACTTTAAATTCCTCTTCTAAGTTTCTTAAAAACTACAATATATTTTTATACTTCTTTTGAATACTCCACAACCCCTTGTATAGTAATTAAAAAAAAAAAAACTGTTCAGGGCCAGCCTGGTGGTATAGTGGTTAAGTTTGCGTGCTCTGCTTCCACCGCCCAGGGTTTGGATCCTGGGCACAGACCTACGTACTGCTTATCAAGCCATGCTGTGACAGGCATCCTACATATAACATAAAGGAAGATGGGCATGGTTGTTAGCCCAGGACCAATCTTCCTCAGCAAAGAGAGGAGGATTGACAACAGATGTTCGCTCAGGGCTAATCTTCCTCACCAAAAAAAAAAAAAAAATCTTTTCAATAAATAGTGGTTGACTAATTCACAAAGTATTAGTTTTTATCATTTTTTTTCAGCTCCTCATAGCAAGTTGAGGGACAGGAACATGACATATATTTCCTTAGTACCAATCCTGCCATCCCCAGAAGAAGAGGAAGTAGAAAATTATTGCTCCCTTCTGATAAATTGGTTGGAAAAGTCACTATTCCACTGATTGTAATTTTTATGTTATTTCTTATGTCCCCAGTGAGTATAATCAAAGCTCTTATCCAAAGTTTTCTATCATTTTGTCACACAGCCTGCATCTATTTAGCATGTAATGGATCCGTTCACAATACCTGCGTTAAACAAGCCTCGTCTGTGCTTATTTTCTTAACAGGTGCATTGTGCTTTGGGCTCATATGAAATTTTTGGAAGACTTTTCCCAACTATTTATCTGACATTCAGATAAACTGAATAGAATATTTGTGTTTGGTTTCATATAATGGGTAGTTACCGTTAGCTGGTGACCAGACAGGATATTTAAAAGATATCCATGTTTTATGTCTCCGTTTTATGTCTCCTTCTTAATGAATCCATGTTGGAACCTGATGAAAAGCACTCGTGTTTTATAATGTTTTGTGACCATTTGGGGTAAAATATCTTCTAGAATTGATCAAAGTGAAATCCAGTGCCTATAACTTCCTCCTTTTGAAAATTGTGATAATCTGTCTAACTCTGGTTTCCTGGAATTATTTTCCTTCTGCATAATCTCTTCAAAATGACCAATTCTGCCATTGTTATAAAAAGTTTAGGGTAGTCTTCTGTGAAATTACTTGAAAGTGAGTCATTCAGCACCTCCCAAAGGAGGACACCAGGTTTTTGGCCTGAGATACAAGAAAGAAGTACAGACTTGAATTTAATTGAGATAGGAACATTGCAGAAACAACTTTTCAGGGGAATATCTGTTATTGAACATGCCACTTTTGAATGTCTGGTGGATATCGAAGTGGTGTTAGATGGGTAGTCGGATGATGAAGTTTGGAACTTAGCAGAAACATCTAGGCTGAGAGTAATCAGTATATAGATGGAAATTAAAAGCTCAAGACTATGAAATAAAGTATGGAGTAGCTATACAGAGAAAACAATTCCAAGACTGAGATCTGGGGGCACTCTAGGATTTACAGATCAGTGGTAGGGGATTGGAGCTATTCAGGAAGATCCAGCATGAGACGGAAAAGCAGGTGGAAACCAGGTGAGTGTGGTATCCTGGAAGCCAAGTGGTAAAAGTGCTTCAAAGAATTCTTCTCCTTAACCCCCTGGGTTCTCAGACTTTGAACAGAGTCAATCTGAGGGTTCTGTGAGATCCCAAGGATTTCATTTTACAAGAATTTCCATTTCTCCCAAGAAAACTCTAAACTAGATCTCAGGTTACCTCTGCATGATGGTTCTGCTGTCTCTGACGTGGCCGGAATGGCAATGGAATTGGGGATCAGAAGACTTTGTTTCTCATGCCAGCTTCACCTTTTACTGTCCCTGTGACCCTGGACAAATTACTTTACTTCCTTGTAAATTGGTCATAGCTACGCCTCCCTGCCCTATCCATAGGCTAATGAAATGGTCCAAGGAGCTAATAAACGGGTAAAGCACTCTACGGGTTGTTGAAGTGTCTACCAAGGAAGCCATTATTGTGATGGAGGTTCAGAGGGACCAATGCTTCCTGTTCTGAAGGCCCAGGGAAGCCAAGTATCTTGGTTGGCAGATGCTGAGGGAATCATGAGACACGCTTCTGGCTGATGTGTCCTTTCAAACGTTACTTCTCAGTAGGATATCTATCCTTTTTAGAAATACTCTTTTTAAATATACTAACACCTAGAATTTCATAATTAATGTGGCTTCTTTTATTTCAAAGAAATTCTTCACTATGGTAGGCCATAAAATGTGATAAATTTATATAATGCTTTCCCAAACTAAGATCAAATGTCTTTAGATTTAAACACATTGTCGTCCTATCATTGCTTTTAAGTCCTTTAATGTATTATGGAAAAAAAGAAAAAGAAAAAAAAGAAAGAGACTATGTTTATCAGTGAAGTTTTTTATGCATGGTGCTTAACACATTTTTTTCAACTGTGTTTTTTTTTTCCAGTTCCCAACAAAAATAAATAAACATTAACAATATCTTGTAAAGTATCAATATTCTCCTTCAATATCTTAAGGTACACAATTATCAAAGCTGATACTGAACACAAACAAATTGATACAATTCAGTACTCTGATAAAATTCACTGTCAAATAAGTTATTTAAACTGTATGCAATACAACTTTATGTTCCATAGCATCTTTAACATAAACTGTATACCAACACGACTCTTCAAACTTAAAAAAGTGCAATTACAGAGTGCAAAAAAAGCAAAGAGAAAAATATATATCTCACATTTAACATCATCCAATTTGAATAACAGATATGATTTAGATAAAATTATTCTTTAGTTAAAACATTAAAGTGTACTCCAGAACACTGTTTATACAAGTTGTTACCCCCTTTCTCCCATATGAATAAGAGTAGGAAAAAACCAGAAAACATTGGGCAGCAAATTAAACACATTTTTTTTCCCAAAAGTCTACAGAATAGATATCGCAGCAAAAATGACAAAGTGAATTTTTAAAAAGTGCATTATTGGAATCAACAGAAATTAGAAACTAGTATCATGCTTTTGCTGCACAAAAATTGATTGGCTATCTGACTGCAGTTGAATTTAGCTAACTCTCTTCTCAAGGACTCCAAAATTAAAATCTGGGTTAAGACATAGTCATACCAGGGCACCATTTCTTCCATTGCTTTGACTTTTGGCAGGGAGATGAGAGCAAAAAACGTTGAGAACAACATTGAATTCTATTGTATTATACATGTTTAATATATTACATAAATCTCAATTTTGAGGTTAAACCTTTAGTACCAACCATAGAACTTTATGTCCTTGATCATAGAGAGTGTCAAACTAGTTATTGTATGGCCTGGGTGGGAAGCCATAAATTCTGCATTTATGCATTGGATTTGCATTTGTTCTCAATTTGTTGGATATAAATAGCCTCTTCTAGAGCTATGTATAGGGAGAAATCTGTAAAATGAGGAAGATAGACTAAATGTGAGCCAAAGTCGTTCCATTGTTTGTCGGAAACATGAGATGACAGCAATCATTTTTTATATTTTTTCAGCGGTATCCTTATTAAAACAGTTATTTTTTACTTATTTTCACCCATAAAAAGCTATTTGGGGGGCCGGGCCAGTGGCGCAAGTGGTTAAGTGCACGCACTCTGCTGCAGCGGCCCGGGTTCACCGGTTCAGATCCCGGGCGTGCACCGACGCACCTCTTGGCAAGCCATGCTGTGGCAGCGACCCATATAAAGTGGAGGAAGATAGGCACGGATGTTAGCTCAGGGCCAGTCTTCCTCAGCAGAAAAAAAAAAAAAAGGAGGATTGGCAGATGTCAGCTCAGGGCTAATCTTCCTCACACAAAAAAAAAGCTATTTGGATCATACCTTTTTATTTAATATGCATTTATAAATAAAGATTTAACTTTTACAGTGGTTCATTTTTTAAGCATTCTTAAATAAAGATTAAAAACACTACAAACTACTTACAATTAGTTATATAATATGAATTGAGATGCTTACGATAGACCAATATGACTCCCTTTTTTTAAATAAAAAAAATGGATTGCAGCTGATTTCGTACTTAGTCAATAAATTTTCCTTGAAACAATCAAAATCTCTTAAAATAGACAGATTTCCTTTACATACAGTAGGTGTCAATAAGGATGTGTAGGATTTAAAATGTGTTCTTACACAGCACATTTGACTTCAGCTATATTAAATGGGAAACAGAAATATCCTTTTGGATCTCACTGAATTTTATTTTATTTCTCTTTATTTTTTAGTTTTATATATTGTTGGTGGAGCAACAGATGACTGTAATTCTGATTGAGCTCATGTGTACAAGTGTGTGTGCATATGAATCGGCACATATATATACATACATATATACATGTTCGTTTTTTCCCCTAATAGTAGGAGACCAGATCGAGGACTTTGGATAAGAGTCACATGAATGCACCAGGGTATGTAATGCAGGGACACATATATAGGAGGCAAGTCCTGGTACCTGGCCCTTTAGAGATGAGCCATCTCTTCTGTTCTCTTTGTTGCCCTAGTACATGCCAGGAAAAAAGGTGGAAGAAGAAGAGACCAGGTGTGTGACCCTGAGAGACTTGACCCAAAGGTCTAGCATTCAATGAGGCAGTCTCCCAGGAGATCTGGTGGTGGTGACAGCTGTGGCTCCTTATGTGGTTGCCCCAAGTACCCTTATTAACTCATTGAGACCATGGGCTCCAAGCACAGGAGCAACCTTAGTTTCTTCCAAAACATAAACAAAAGACAGAAAACAGGACCCTGGTATCACCTCAGTCTCCATAGGAAGGTGACGTTAAGTCTCTAAATTTTAAAAGCTTTCAAATGAATTTGTTCATTTGGAAAAATGCACTACAATTAATTTTTCCCACTTCCTGCATTGGGATATAATTTTTAATATATAATTTTAAATTGTAGAAGAAGCTCCTTACTGCATTGTTTTAAGTTGAAATTCTCTTGTATAGAAAATTAAATAACTGGATTTCCATCTTTAGACAATATATAGAAGGACTGTCTTATATTAGACTTTAAAATAATGATTAGTCCATCAAATTTTGGACTGATTTAACTTTAGAATTCTTCTGCAAAGTCCTTATGAATATAAATAATCTTAAAAAGAAGCACAAATTTTGGCTTCAATTGTGGATTTTTTTTATTGTCTTACGAGCAACAGTTACTGCACATAAATGTACTTTAAAAAAAAGGAACCTTGTGGGGATATAAAATACTTGCTATTTACATAAAAGATGGTATAAAATAAGTTCTTAATTCATTTCACTTAAGGAGAATCTATGAGATGAGTGATCAGTGTCTGCAGGAATTGTGGTTTGGAATAGGGAATTGGCCACTTTCCCGCCACCTTCCCGCCAGACAGATAAACATCTAGCTATAGCTGAGGAAGGGGGTGGACGGAGTATAGCCCTCCTGGGTTTAGTTTGTTTCAAACATGTAGTGTTTAGCACATGATCTATATTTGCTTCTCCCCAATTCCCATTAGCATTACTGTTTTAATACATGATACAGTGGTGTTGACTCATATATCAAACTATGATATAGTCAAACCAATTATCATTGATTTGAGGAGTAGAAAAATATACTTATTAAATCGATTTGACCATATCTTTAGGCTTACAGAAGTCTGTCATTCGCTGACACCTCCTGACCAACGAAACAGGCATTGCTCACTCTTAGGCGTTGTGCAGCAAACAAACAAGCTTTGAAGCTTTCACTCAAGCATTTAGCCCAGGAAACGATTTCTTACAAAAATATCGGTTTTCTTTCTATATTAAATATTTTGTGTACATTATACATTAACAAATAGTCTGTCAAAAATAAAACAAAAATAAAAATTTTCCAAGTATATTAAAAGCACACCATGTTGTCTTAACACATTACCCAACATAAATATTATTAATAAAATAGGAATATTAACATAAGAGGCATGCTGTGCATCCCTGTCCACGAGCTCAATGGCACCATTCAGACTTGTGGCAACACTGGATCCCCTGAGGTCACCCTTTCATATTCCTTCTTTGGTTCTTTCCTCTTTTGATATCTGTACCTAGAAATATTCAGAAAGGAAACTGTCAGCATCAGAGTTAACAGTAAAGAACAAGTATTTTAACAAAAGGAACAAAGCTATGGACTCAAAAGATACAGCAGCATAGTGTTTCCGAAATGACAAAAGTTTAGGTTGGACAAGAGAGAAAAAGCAGGGAGGAAGGGGTAGTGTTCTGTGGTCAAACAGTTTGGGGAGGAGATGGTGAAACAGTTAAAGAAGTTCTCAGAGGCTTTAACATGATCATAGAAATTGCAAAATTCCAGGAGAGCATGTGACTACAATTAAAGCCTTGACTGTTTCTCTCTCTCTCTCTCTCTTTCTTCTCTTCCCTTTTCTTCTCTCTCTCTCTCTCCCTCTCTCTCTCAATCTTCTTTCCTTTCTTTCTTTCTTTCTCTTTCTTCCTTCCTTCCTTCCTCCCTCCCTCCCTCCCTTCCTTTCTTTCTTTCACTAGTATTTTGAATATCACACTACATTATTACATTCTACCCATCACGTTGATATAACGCTATCACCAATATAAATAAAAATAATTAATATTTATTGGGCACTAATTAGGTGACTGACAACATTCTAAGTGCAATATATTCATTATTTATTTTATCCCCATGCTTATCCATTATCATCTTGATTTTACAGATGAAGAAAGTGAAGTACAAATCGGTTATAGAATCTGGCCAAGTTCTCCCATCAAGGGTCACAAATCTATCATGATTCAGAATCTTCATTCGTTCAAACTATCTTCCCAACATTTTGAGTTCATTTCCTCCCCATTTCAGAGATGAGGCCTGTAGCCTCGAGGATGCTGCATAACGTCTATGCTTAGTGGAAGAATACAATTAGAAAGACTTTTTTTGTTGTTTTTTGGTGAGGCAGATTGTCCCTGAGCTAACATCTGTGCTAATCTTCCTCTATTTTGTATATGTGGGATGCTGCCACAGCATGGCTTGATGAGCTATGTGTACGTCCAGGCATGGGATCCAAACCCACGAACCCAGGGACACTGAAGCGGAGCCCACAAACTTAACCATTATGCCACCGGGTCTGCCCCAGAAAGTCTTTGGTTAGACTCCGTTCTGCCACTTGTCAACTACACGAGCTGGAGCATGTCAGCCTGCCTCTCTAGGTATCATTTTCCCCATCTTTATAAAGGAAAGGATTGTAGTCAAAGAACTTTCAGGTGTATTTCAGTTTTAATAATATTCAGTGATCATAACTAATTACCAAGGCATTATTATTTGACAAATACTTAGAATCAAACATGAGAAAAACAAATTTAATCTTAAAAAAGCACACTTTCAGACCTTCAAAAGTAGAAGTGCACTACTTTCAGCAGAAATAAATAATAATAATACTATGGGCTGGCCTCGTGGCTTAGCGGTTAAGTGCGCGCGCTCCGCTGCTGGCGGCCCGGGTTCGGATCCCGGGCGCGCACCGACGCACTGCTTCTCTGGCCATGCTGAGGCCGCGTCCCACATACAGCAACTAGAAGGATGTGCAGCTATGACATACAACTATCTACTGGGGCTTTGGGGGAAAAAATAAATAAATAAAATTTAAAATAATAATAATAATAATAATAATAATAATAAAATTCACTCAAATATACACTGAACAATTTGTACCAGCTCCAAAATAAGAAGGATTTCTTGGAGACATTTTAAAGGCAGCTGTTATTAACTAATTCACACTGTTCCCATGCCTGGTCCTAACCCTAAAAAACTGCCAGTCTGATATTCCGTCAGTCGTTTCAAGGTCCACTCTACTTTTTCTCAGGTACCAGCATACGTCAGTATAGTATAGTACATGAGAACGGAGTGTGACTGTTTTGGGGGACTGACATGAATTATTTTTTTTAAATGAGTTTTTATAATTGTCTAGAAACTCATTTCTACCAGTCTTCCTTGAATTTTAAGATCCTAAGCCTCTGGGCTTACTAATTTACAAGGCTGTGTTTTATGAAATACAAAATTTGACCTAATGAATTAAATACCAGTGGCTAAGTATAAAATTGGCATCATGGCTCATGGTTTACTTTCACACGTATTATCATATGCAGTACTGAAAACAGTCCCGTAATTAGTGCACAATAAGAATTTCTAACTGTATTTTATAAGGGAAGGAACTGATTCTCCAAGTTTGACTTGCATGAAGTCACACAGGTAACAAGTAACAGCTAAAAGTAGAGTCAAATCTAGATGTTCTGCTGCTAAAACTTCTTTATAAATATCATCAGTGCTGAGTCCATCTTATCCCTCTAAATAATACGTTGTCCATATTTGTAAGTCTGTATGGTATAAAAGTAATTTATATTAAAAAACACTGGCTTACCATCTGCAGAAATAGTATAGGGAACCAGCGACGATGACAACAAACAAGATAACAAGAATCACGGTCAGAGCCACATATTCTTTGCTCAAGGGTTGCTGGACAGTTAAAAAGAAGTGCTCACATCGGACACCAGTGTAACCCACTTCACACCTAAAGGAAAATGCAAGAGAAAGATCAATTATTCAAAAAAGAAATCATAATTATGAATCAGTTCTGTAAGAACTAGTCTCACACTATAATGGAAGAAATCAACAAGGCTTGCCAAATGTTGTAAAGATGAATTTAAAGACTGACCTTAAAGCTGGGCCAATATTGATCAAAGAGTTCCACATGGCTCTCAAGCTAAATTGTGGTGTTAAAATGACAGTCTGGTTCAGCTGCCAGGGTGGCTGACAATCTAGAATAGTGTTTTGTAAGTTTTGTAGGTTTAAGGTGCTTTTTGTCTAAATTCATGTAATCAATTCTTAAGATAATAGCTGGTATATAAGTCATTGAAAAGAATAAAAGTTGAGCTGCTATTATGGCAAGCTGGAGAGGGAGGCTTCTGAAGCCATCCCCACTCTGCACCCCTGAAGTATCTGCACAATTTGACAACTGCTATTTGTTCCCTAACTTTAAAAAAATTCACTTAATAAAGTTTCTAATAGAACATATAGACTGCAGCCCACGGAAATATAGAGTAACTCAAAAACTAAAAAATAGAAAGAGATATATGGGTTTAAAAAATCCTGTTTTTGGTTTTTTGTTTTGGGGATATTACCTGCAATAATTTTCATTCATGTCCACCAGGAAGATGCACTGTCCGTGCAAACAGTAGCCATTCATGTCAGAGCTGCACTTTGTTATTGACACTTGAGCCACACGTGGACTGTTTTCTGTCTGAACTGTGAAGGAAATGGAAAGTTGAATATATTCTGCTGCCTTCTTTTTTTTTCGCTAAGGAAGATTCACCCTGAGCTAACATCTGTGCCAATCTTCCTCTTTTTTTGCTTAAGGAAGATAAGCCCTGAACTAACATCTGTGCCAATCTTCCTCTACTTTGTATGTGGGTTGCCGCCACAGCATAGCTGATGAGTGGTATAAGTCTGTGCCCTGGAACTGAACCCACAAAGCTGGGCCGCCAAAGCAGTGTGCCAAACTTTAACCACTATGCTAGGGGGCCAGCCCCTCTGCTGCCTTCTTTGAAGCATTAATCACCCTTTCATAACAGTAACCAAACTGTTATGTTACAGACCTGCTACTGTACCAAAGCACGTCAGGCGCCAGTCAGTGGAGGAGAATTGTCAAGAGCAGGAGGTCACTCTAGTTATCACACCTCCTAGACCAATAAACAAATAACTGACCCCGAAGGCAAATGTCCAACAGACAAACAAAACAAAATAAAATCTGGGGATTTAATCCTCAAAAGACGACTTTTAAGGATAGAAAAATAAAGTTTAAGACACACAAAAATCATTATCCTCCTCAGTTATTCCCTGATCCAAGCAAAGTTTGTCTAATTTTTTCAAATCTCAAAATTTCTGAAATTTTGAGCAAAATTCTGAAGTTCATTACTCCAAAAGCAATTGCAAGCTGAATCCATAAATTGATTCAAGAGAGCAGAATTCTATAATGAGTTTTAAGCTAGTAAGTCTTATTTTAGTGTGCAGTCCCACATTTTTGAGGTTACCATCAAAGAAATCAATCAAAGTCTCCTAACGTCTCTAACAATGAGACCTGAACAAATCCTGAGTTACAAATGCCTCAGGTAAGCAAATACAACACTAAAAATAGGAGCCTCGCTAGAAATAGTGTTGCCACCTACATGTAAAATTCACTTCAGAATGTTTTAATTACTAAAATGTGAAGGAATGCTTATGAAATAGTCAAAAAATAGCATCTTGATTGTAATACTGTTGCTCAAATAACCAATAAAAAAAGGGAGGGGGGCAGACCAAACTTCCAGAGAGCCCAGTGACATAGCAGGACAAGTGAGAAGGTGAAATTATTGTGGAGAAGACCCTGGTTCCTCAGGATAACACTTGACTCATTAGCTCAGACTGAATACACAGCAGATCTCTCTTGAACCACACCCAGAGTCCTCTAGGGTCCTTGAAGGAAAAAGATTGTGCATCACTTCATTTTTGTATCCCTATGCTTCAGCACAGTGTTTGACATGAATTAAGTACTGCATAAATGTTTTCTGAATGAATGCTGTGACTAGAAAGAAAGGACATCATTTGTTCGTTTTATAAAAAATAACAACACTAAATACATTGATTATCTACTGTGTTGTTGTTGTCAGTGCCAATGAGTTGATTCTGACTCCTAGCAACCCTGTGTACAGCAGAGTGGAACCCTGCCTGGTCTTTTTGCACCATCCTCTGGCCTTCGGGCGCTATATCAGACGATCCTCCACTGCCATTCATAGGGTTTTCATGGCCGATTTTTTCGGACGTGGGTGGCCGGGTCCTTCTTCCTAGTCTGTCTTAGTCTGGAAGCTAGGCTAAAACTTGTCCACCACGGGTGACCCTGCTGGTATTTGAAATACCGGTGGCATAGCTTTCAGCATCGCAGCAAATACAGCTGTCACAGTATGACAACTGACAGACAGGTGGTGTGGTTCCCTGACTGGGAAATGAACCGGGTGTGCAGTGGTGAGAAGCTGGATCTTGACTACCAGGACTGGCTATCTACTGTGTACAAAGTTTAAATTTTCCTGTTTTGCCTGGGATCCAACCTCTAACAATGGTTTCACAGCATAGCTCTGGGGAACGGCCAAAGGGAATCTGATTTTCTTTCTTCCCTATCTCTTTAAGATCAAATCTCTCTATATAACCAGATGCCCAGTCCCTCTCCCACTAGTTATTCCTTTATATAATTTTCCCAGATTGCTAGTTCATAAGGGGGTTAAAAAATCCTTTTGTTACTACAATAGCTACCCCCTCTTTTCCACCGTCACATATTTAGAGTCTTTGAGTTTACATTTCTGTTAAAAGTGTATAATCCTCTGATGTAACATTGACAAAGTTGGGATTACCTAAAGCTGTGCAGTTATCTTCAGATTCTTCTGGGATACAGGAAGGAATCACAGTTGTACTGAGAACTGCTTGTAGAAGATGGAAACCTATTTATGGAGGAAAATCAAATATATAATTTATACTTCAAGGAAAGAAACTTTAATCAGATTTCCACATAACTGCAGTATTTATGGAGTTGTCTTAATTATTTTAAGAATTTGACCCATCAAAACCATAAAGGAAATAATTCATTGAAACAAGTGTATAATTGAAAATAAATGAACCCCCAGCTCTTCTATCCAAGGGTAAAAGTCTTGGCATTACATTCATAGTTGTAGATTTGACCTGCTCTAAACATTTCATGGTCACCTTTTCAAAGATCTGATTTTGAAGTTTGATTTCCTAAGGAGTTTAGCAACTGGAACACTAGAGAATTTCTACCATTTTCCTCCATGATGTATTCAAAGCAATGCTCCAAGGTAGAATCTATCACAAAAGAGGGCTTCAAATAAAAATCAGGTTCTATTTATAGTAACAACTAAACAGGACTCTCAACCTAAGGTACATTTGTTGTTGATTTAAGTGCCTAAGTTGCTCCTTGCATTGTATTAGGAATGAAAATAGATTGTAATTAATAAAATGTAATCTAAGTCAAGTCAGAATATCTCTTATCTAATATAGGACAGAACACCTATGCTACATGAACCACACTGAACCCTCGAATCCAGTTTCTGTCAGGCCAATAAGAGTCTGAACATGGCGTTTCATCGTGTGTCTCCACTGGAAAGATGAATGTTGGAAAACAGGCACCAGAATGACTCAAGTAGTTTCTGAATTCCATAGAAAGCCTAAGAAGAATCCTTTTAATTGCATGGGTGTTTACTAAAGAGAGTTTAGCCTCTTCTGTTAGGAGTCAGCTATTTGCACTTCAACCACTCCTTCCAGTCTCCATGAGTAACTTACATAATGTCAATGGTGGCGGTATTAGCCGTAGTTGGCAGCAGTTAACATTTCTTGAACATGTAGTATATGCAGACATATTCTATCCTCCTTGTCTATATTATCTCATTTAATCCTCTCAGGGACTCTTTGAGGAAGATACTATCGTTATTCCCACTAGACATATGACAAAACTGAGACATAAAGAGTTTAAGTAACTTTCCCAAGGGTACATAGCAATGTTGGCATGGGCCACATTATAGAATCTGGAAATGGGCAATAATACTAGAGTATAGTGTACATCACAGGGAACAAACTAGGGTAAATGTAATTGAGGCACAGTATTTAACCACATAGGGAGGCCACAAATTATGGCAGAAAGGCAATCTTGGGAGAAAACTTGAGCTATGTGATTTATTTTCCCTACCTCATAGAGTTTGGGGGAGAATTAGATGAAATGATATTTTTCTGAAATGCCTAGCATACCAGAGACTCTCATCAATGTTCCTTGATCCTCAACGTGGAGCCTCTAGTTTTAGCAGTCTATGTGGGTAGTGCCCTCTACTGGTAAAACAAGATTATAAATCTCTTTGCAATTTGATATTTGAAAGGATAATTTAGTCCACATAATAAAGGAGTTTATTTTATTTTTTTCGATCAGAGGAGGCTTGAATCTGTTGAGTAAATTGTCTACCCTTTAGGTACTAAAAAATAAATTACACATCAGCATCATTGTTTGTAATTTTGTTTCAAACTTGACACTTACAACAATCCTGTGAAATAGTTATTAGCATTATTAGCCCCAAACAACCTCAGTTAAATTAAATGTCTTGTCCAAGACCAATTATCTAGTGATCATAGAAGATAAGAGTTAGGCATCTGTCTTTTGACATCAAGTCTCATAATCTTTCAACGATTTGAAAATACTTTTTGAAAAGTTTAGAACTATCTCCTCCCCACTCTGTATTTCTCCTGCAACATAAATGCTGCTTCAAGTGCTCTTATAGGAAGATAAATCATCTTTTTTAGATGACAAAAAGTGTTTAAAGTTTGGATTTCATTTTTGGTTGAACAGAGATTTTAAAAAGTTGATTTTGTCCCCATTGCTTTTTATGGAGGATGAGCCAGATTCTCACTCATGTCAATTTTGTTGTACTCTCAATATAATTTTGCCAGGCACCTCTACTACTAAAGAATTAAACCCTTTAATTTATACAGTCTGCTCGACACAAACTGGAGTTCCAAATGTGTGTTTTT
This sequence comes from Ceratotherium simum simum, assembly GCF_057802395.1. NCBI lineage: Eukaryota > Metazoa > Chordata > Mammalia > Perissodactyla > Rhinocerotidae > Ceratotherium > Ceratotherium simum. Next base: position 60,296,312 of record NC_141907.1, on the reverse strand, counting down.
ATATCCTTAACATTCCTATTCCTTCATGCTTCTTCAACTGAGGAAAGCTTTGGGGGAGACATTACCAATTCTCCCACCACAACAGGGCCAGCCAGGTCCATTGTGCAAATGCACATTTGGAGCTCACTTTTCTATCCTTTGTAGAAATCAGAGACTAGCCTTTCCTGTTTGGAATTGCTTACAACTGCAACCTGTGACTATTAAAGAATGCAGCTAATTGTTTTGGGGTGTTGCTTCTTAGGTTTCTTTCTTTCTTTTTTTTTTTTAAGGTTTTTAGTAATTGTTAGTCTTTCCACTGTTGGAAACTTTGTTCCAGTTGGTCAGGCCACAGGTGAAATATTTGTCTTTGTGAGTTAAAGAATGTTCAGCCCAGGGCGTGCCTCCGTAAAAACTGGGCTCCCCTAACCTGTGACGCTCCCTTGGACATAGTCCATTGCTCAGGATGGTTTCTGTGAGACTGGCTACATTAATCCAACGTCCGGGTATTTTACAGATAAAATGGTAAATCATTTTAAACAGTTCTCTCAAATGAAAGTGTTTAGACTACAGTTCCATCATGGATGTATGTAGCCAATAGAATAGCAAAATTGGTTCTAAATTATGTTTCCATCTGCACAGCTCCATTGCTCTAAAACAGTGGTTCTCAAGCTTCCCTCAACCTGACCTCTACTCCAGGCCCTTGCAAACTAGGGTAGAGGGCTAGGTGAGGGTGATCAAAAGATTGAAAAAGTTCATCATGGAAGATTCTGATATCTACCATCCTGTCACCTTTAAGAATCACTACTCATTATTTTAAAGTCATATAGGAAAGGAATAGATGCTAGAGTCATATCCATGTATTTCCCTAATATTTCAGTTTTTCACGACTTGAGTGTTATTTGAAATAACAATCTCTCTATGATTCAATTGCAAATATTTTACTAATTTTTTGATCCTTGACCACGGGTGCATGCTAAGAAAATAATTCACTATGACACTAAAGATTCTGGACAGTGTCAGTAGGTCAGAACACAGATCTGGCGGCAAGCTTTACATTGGTAAGTAAGATAAGAGGAATTCTGTGCAAGGTGATATGGGGTAAATGTTCCGTAAACTCAAAATTGGCAGTTGGAACTTCTATTTCTTTCTACAGGGAACGATCCCTGTAGAGGCCATTATTTCTGTCAAATTTCCAAATGAGTTTTAGGAATCTGAAGCTCGTCTATTCATCGCTCTACCTTCAACTTTCAGAGATCGTGTTTCTGTGAATCTCAAATGTGCCAGCAGGAAGTGGTGCCAGTGACTCACAGGATACAAATCACCTCTACCCTGTGAGTCAGGGCAGAACCTACACCCTTACACAATCTTGGGGACTGTGTGTGGGGGAGGTTGAGTACCATCCTCCGAATGGGGGTAGCACTAAATGTCGTGGGCCCGGGACATTAAGAAGTGCTTGCCCAATAGTCAGGGGGATTGTCAGATGTAGCAAATGTCCCTCTTATTGCACATAGTTTCTTTGGCCTTGCTTCCTTATGGCTACACTGAGGGGCTCATCTAGAAGGAAGCTGGGATTTGGTGACTGGCTGACCAAGCCAAGTCTGCAAAATCGAGTGCATTGCTCAGGGATAAAATGGCTCTCCTGAAAAACAATCTAGCAAATAAAAATGACCCCAAATTAAAATGAGGTTGGTTATAGAAGGAAAGGAATGCACCTTATTTTTCTAATTTAACCTTTTAGAATATTTAGACCAGAACAGCAAACTCACAATGAATCATGGTATTTGTCCAGCCCAAACTGGTAGCAAAATCCGCTTTGTTCACACTTTTGCTGTGGTCACATGCCAACCTACTCACGGACTGTTAGGTTTCTACCTTCTTCCATGGCAGTCTATAATTTTTGGATTTGTCTTTAACATAGCAGGCTTGTTAGGTCTTGTATACTTTCAAGGAGTGAATACGCTTCCCCATTTCCAGATGCTTTTGTTTCAAATTATTTTTTTTGTTGTTTGCTTGTTTCAAATTAAATTCCACTATTAGATAAGGTCTTGCTTCATTTTGTTTATATCTTTTTTTTTTTTTTTTTTGGTGAGGAAGATCAGCCCTGAGCTAACATCTGTGCTAATCCTCCTCTTTTTTGCTGAGGAAGACTGGCCCTAAGCTAACATCTATTGCCAATCCTCCTCCTTTTTTTCCCCAAAGCCCCAGTAGATAGTTGTATGTCATAGTTGCGCATCCTTCTAGTTGCTGTATGTGGGACACCGCCTCAGCATGGCCGGACGAGCAGTGCGTCAGTGCGTGCCCAGGATCTGAACTTGGGCCTCCAGTAGCAGAGCACGAGTACTTAACTGCTAAGCCACAGGGCCGGCCCTCATTTTGTTTAAAATAATTGTAAACTCTTTATCACATCAGATACTGAAAAGAACTAGTGTCAGTACTTTCTAGTAACATCCTATGTTTCAAAGAATAATATATATACATACACACACACCAAATAAACCTTGCCTTCTGCCAGCAATCATTCTTCCTACAGTTTCTCAAGGTTAACTTTATAACTAAGTTACATTAAAAACTAAATGTAAAAACTAGCTATAACTATTTGAGGTAAAACAAGACGAAACCAGAGGTTGATATAATAAAGGAGTACACATAAGTATTTCTTTAAATTTTGAGTTTTAAAAGATAGACATAGGATCTTCTTTGTCAGGTGGCAAGAAAAGATTTAATAGACTATGTTTTTCATTCATAGGCATCAAATTATACTCTTCAATTTGGTTGTAATTTCTAAATCACACTTCAAAGTTATTGTATATTTTAGTCATCATACAATACTATACTTCAAGCTATTCAAATCAAGAACCAGTGAGTCAAAATATGTGTATAGCTTATTTTACCCTAAAAATGGATTTAAAGATGTATATCTTGTTAACATGGAAGTGTTCTCACAGTACAGGGGAACGGGTATCAACTCTTGTGTAAAGGGTTCAATTTATATTAATCTGCGTGTTTTGGAATTTTGTGACCAAGAGCTCTCCACATGGGATTTGCATCCTCTAAAAGCCAAAGATTCATTTCCAGAGTATTATTTCAAACATTCTATTGGAAATATTCGTTTTTCTTCAAAATAATGTTACATGGGAAGGTCTTTTTATAACCTTTTCTACCTTTGCTTTCTTCCCCATTGCTTCTCACACCTATCCCTATAGATCCAATTCAGAAATTTAAATTACTATTACATTATGGTTTTGAAAGAAAAATCTCCTAAAGGGGCAACTGTTTGGATTATGAATGTTTGCCATTTGCCTTTTTTTCATTATGATCATATTGCGGCCTGATGCTTTGAATGCTTAATAGCATTTTTAGAAGCATATTGACTAGTATATCATGCGTTTTTAATAGAAGCCTATTGCAAAAATGAATTTGCAAAAGGACAGAGTTTTAATCAGTGATCATTAAAAAAAAGAGAGAAAATGAGAACATAAACGGTAATTTTGCATAATGCAATTAGCACATTAGAAGCTGCTAAGAAATTTTATTTTGTGTAAATGTATTTTTAGTTAACATTGGAGACTTCAACTTCAGTGAGAAGCACATATGCATCTGCAGTATGACAGTAGGGTGGTAAAGGCTTAGTTACACCCAATAAACAGAAAAGAAGAAGGAGAACAGCTTAGCCTTTTAGTAACTACATGTGTCAAATTACAGTTGTTCAATAAATATCTACTGAGATTTTTCTATCTGCAAGATATTGAACAAGATGCTGAAAGGAAGATTGATGCAAAAGACATAGCTCCTGTCCTAAATTGAGGCAATGGAGCTAGACACCTGTGGGTGGAGAGGAGAGGAGAGAATTCATAGATAATGCCAAGTTTCTGGCCAGAAAATATCAAGGAGGCTGGTGACATTAAAAGAGTAGAAAACAGGCAGGTCAGCATGTTTGTGGTGGTATTTGCAGCTGGTAGACATGAAAGGAAGACGTAATAAATGAAGGAATTTGAGTTTGTAGTTCACTTATCATCTATTTATATTTGTGAGGCACCTGGGAATGCAGATCTTGAGTAAAAGAATAAGAATGGAGTTGATGGAGGCTATTCAAAAGGCACATGAGGAAATATGACCTTCACAGGCAAAGGAGCCATTCAAATGTTCCAAGGGAAATAGTATGGAATAGAAAATAATAGAACTTTGGGAAATAGGTGGTAAGGAGTACACAGAAATGGCCAAGGGAATTGGAGAAAAAAGAAAGTTCAGTGTGGTGGGAGCCAAGAGATCAGAGTTATAAAAGGAGGCATGGGGTGGTCAGCCATGCAATGATTAAAGAAAGCATGAGTGACTCCATCATAAATAAGATTCATTATTATTCAGAGTAAATTGTGCTAAAATCAACAATAAAAATTGCTGTTGATTTTTTTAACACTAGAATTGGTTTTATATTTGCACCCAGCTTACCATTAATGTTAATTTTGTCTTGATAACTCAAAAACTGATTATTCAAACTGTGAATTATGAGTGGCAATGTGTTATACCAATGGGAAATACATTAGGCTAGTGGTTCTCAACCAGAAGCAATTTTGCCAACCAGGGAAATTTGGCAATGTCTGAGGACACTTTTGGTTGTCACAACTCAGGGGGGTGCTACTGACACGTAGTGGGTAGAGACCAGGTTGCTGCTAAACACCCTGCAATGTATAGGACAGCCCACAGCAAAGAATTATCCAGTCAATAATGCAAATAGAGCCAAGGGTAAAAAACCCTGCATTAGGGGGGCCGGCCCAGTGGTGCAGTGGTTAAGTGCACCACTGCAGCGGCCCAGGGTTTGCCAGTTCGGATCCGGGCATGCACAAGCGCACCGCTTGTTAGGCCATGCTGTGACGGCGTCCCATATAAAGTAGAGGAAGATGGGCACGGATGTTAGCCCAGGGCCAGTCTCCCTCAGCAAAAAAGAGGAGGATTGCATCGGATGTTAGCTCAGCGCTGGTATTCCTCACACACACACACACACACACAAAAACCCTGCATTAGATCCATGAGGTTTGGAGTCCAGTTCTAGCTCAGATACTGATTTTATCCCCCATAAGCTGAGTTTCCTTATCTCTGAAAACAGAGACCTAGGAGTAGGGTGGAGTAGAGGGGAGATGGAATTTAGATTAGATTACTCTAAAGTTCCTTTCAATTCTAAAACAATACTTCTCTTTCACTGACTATCCATCATTCAGTCATTATCACTGCTCAGTAACTTCTCTCTCTCTCTCTCTCTCTCTCTCTCTCTCTCTCTCTCTCGCACCCGTGTACACACACACACACACAAAGTGTGTGTAATTTAAGATACACTTAAATTTTGTTAGGCATACCATCAGTGAACACAGACTGTATTAAGAGAGAGAACCGGGAAAGAGAGGGAAGAAAGATTATTAGACTTTATCAGAAACAACAGAATTGAATTTTCAAAAACTATTGCTTATTCTCAAAATATTTTGCTTCTCAAGCACATTTTCAAAGAACAATTGGTTGAGTCAAAACATAGTGGTGAGAACTCTGAATAAAGTACCAATCTAATCATCCATCCAACAAACGTTTATTGAGTGTTTCACATAAGTCTATCACAATATGAATGATAAAAGGTGAGTATAGTACCAGTAAGGAGGGACAGTGTGATATGACAAGGGCAGGACCAGAGGGACAAGTGGGAGAGGTGCAAAAGAGGGGCGAGGGGTGCAGGCTGCATAGCTATTTTTGAGTGGTGGGAAAAAGGTGGAAGGGGTCATTAGAGAAGGCTTGAGCGAGGAAGTGACGTTTTTCTTCAGTCTTAAAGGATGAGTAGAACTTTGACCAAGAGTGAAGAGTGAGTTGGGAGCATCCCCAGTAGAGGCTACAGCATATTCAAACACGGAGACTTACACGCTAGACAACTCATTTCTTTTTAAGTCTGTTTCCTCATTTGCAAAATGGGAATAATAATACCTTTCCTGGCTAAAAGGGAGTTATTGTAAGGATCAAATGGGCATTTTGTAAGAAAGCGCTTGATGATGATGATGATAACTCTAATTTTAAAAGTGCTTTTTCTTATTTTCTAATATCATCATATTTATTAAATCCATATACAATAACCTAACAACATAGCTATTATAATCTCCATTTTACAGATGATAAAACAGAGGCTCAAAGAGAAATAAATCTTTGTGAAAGTATGAAATAAAAGAACTGAGGTGTGAAATCTGTATTGTATACACTATCTATGTCTCAATTCAAAACTATAAAGTTTCACAAAAATAAATGTGTGTGTGTATATGAGAGAAAGGGGCTTTTTCTCTCATCCTAGGATTCTCAAGAGGATCTATATTTAACTCAGTTTCATGCCTCAAATTTAAAATTCAGGACTTTTAACCTAAGAATTTAAGGGTTAACATTTTTTTCTGGACAATCAGCAAATCATCTTGTGTATTATAAATAGTATCCTAGTTAATTAAATCATTACTTTAACTTAGAAAGGCACTGAACCTTTACTTGCTCTGTAACTAGACACCCAGTCTTACATAAACTGCATCGCCAGAGGACACTGAGTCTGTCGCATTACTTCATTTTTTCAAAGGTTCCAGAATTGCGATACCAAGGCAATGGCTGTTAGAGAGCTCCTCCCTGAGGATCTCTCCAATTACAGCTTTGGGAAGCCTTCCCAATGTCTTCTGATGGAATGTTCCCAACAGCAGTTACAGCCATATTAATTAGACAATTTGCATAGGCCTACATTCAGAATAAAGATTGACAGATGAGGAAACTATACCTTAATGATTGGTCTCTTTGAAGAGAATTTCTTTCCTGACAATTGCATCTCTTGGTTGACCATTAACCAGGAAATGGGAGATTCTTGTGCAAAAACGGACAGAAAACATTCAAATTCAATTTTTCCAAAGTGACTACTTGAGTATCGTACTTTTTTTTTTAACCAAGGAAGTACGTCTATTTTCTCACTGTTAATAGAAACGTGCTGTCGATTCCAACTTGGTCCCTTATTGACACTACATTCAATTCACAATAATATAAAAAGGATACAGGGAATAAAAAGAATACAGGGAAAAAACAGGTATCCTTGATTGCTTTACTTAATACACTTCTAGGAAGATATAAAATAAAAGCCCCAGTCTACTGACATAGACAATAAAAGCCATTTCCTGGGAACTGTGTTGATTAAAAACGCTGAACGTAAGTTAAGTGAAAATTCAACGTATTTTAGCACAATTTAAAACAGTCACATGTTTTCTGCACCTGATTTTGAGTGATAACATAAAGATACCATTTCTGTACGTATGCTTGTCCCCATAACAGGTTCTAAGCCCTGGGGCAGCCCCCAGACTACTCTGGAACTTCTCTATTAGAACCTGTTATGTTTATTATGCTCCTGATAACCCTGAGACTCTCTGGCTCCTTACACATTATTCCAGAATGACCTTGCCATTTACTATCTCTAAGTCTTTGGAAGGTATTTGACTGCACTGAGCCTTAGCTTCTTCATTTGTCAAACTGGGCTAATCATACCTACTTCATACAGTTATTTTAAGGAGTAAATGAGATGATATATGTAGGGCACCTAACACACAACATGGTTGGCTCACAGGAGGCATTTAGTAATTGTTAGTTCCCTTCCCATCTCCTGGGTTTGGGCCCTAGTGGTGAACCACACACCCCAATTACCCAAGCTGTTCATATGGCAAGATGATACAGAAGGCAGCCAGAGTACCTGGGTCAAAATCCAGACAGGAGAGGCCTGTCATCATGTTCTCTGCCTAGGATGTGTCACCTCAGGTTGTGCCAACACACAGGCAGCTCATAAACTCTCCGAGTCAATAGAACAGTTCTGAGACGAGCCAATGTCTCATTGAGATCAGTGCTTCTTATATTTCAAGAAAGAATCTTTATTCTGCTCAATTCTCTGTCATTGTGCAATCAAGTAGGGATAAATTGTCTTAGAGATGTCATTCAGGAACACACTCAAAAGCCCATTTGGGTATCAATGAAAATGTTTGATTTTAGATCGAGAGCCCCTAAACATTCATTGTAGAACTCAAGATAAAAATTTCTCCTCTTTGAAACAATCACAAGATTAGAAATGATAATTCAGCACTAAAACTGCAGATTATTTAGAAATGTGGTATCTAGTTTGGGGTATCTCAACTTTTTTACTTAACGTTCGGTAGGCTAAAAGTGCTTGCAAAGCCAGGTGTGAACTTTCTCAGATTAGCACTGCTTTTCTATGGGAGCTTGGGTCACAGTTTCCCAATCTATAAAGCAAGAACATCAATATCAAACATTTGTAAAATGTAAAAGTAATCAAATGATTGTGTGAGTGAGTAGCAATTTACATCTGCATGTGTTGGAGGCAGAGGATGGAACTGAAGGTGTCCATATTTTTCCACCATCATAAATATATATAAATTCCACAAAAAGCAACAATAAAATGTTTGCTGAAATATAAAATAAATGTCTCCTTCTTTTGAAAGACAGACATTTGGGAAAAGCATTTCTGGTAATCTATTGTTTGGTAGCTTTGCCTTTTTCCCACACGCTTTAGAATATGACTACTGGATCTGCATACCTGAATAGAATGTAGAGATAGGATATAGAACTTCAAACAGGAACTTTTCTAGTGGCGGAGAAATATCTAAACAAACTGGGAAAACAGAAACTGACCTAACTTATTTGGAAATGGGCTTGGCAGCTGATGAAATAGATGAACTATAATTAAGTAACGCAATAAAGGAGTTAAGCACTTTTATGACAACAAAAACACACACCACACACACACTAGGTGGGTGGTAACCAAGTTATTCATAGGCTCTTGCTGTATCAAATTAGAATATTCAATGAGTGGCCCAGAACAGACACTTGCATTGTTCAGATGCAACCTTACAGGTAGAAAAAAAACCACTAAGCCATTCTGACCTCTAGGTTAATTTCTCACTCTAGGAAGACTGTCACATTTCCAATTTTATTCTTTTCACAAAGACTTCTAAACAAAGACAGCAAAGCCACAATATTTACTGAGGATCTCCTAGCAAGTCATTCTTAGCACAGTTTTGGTAGAAACCACAGATCCTGTTTCCACTTATGTTCTTGAACCTGGACCAGTAAGTTCCAACTATGCATAGTATGCATTTCATTAGGTCTCCCAACCCCTGAGATAAGTCATGTCGAAATAATAATTTAACTGTCACATCCTGCACAGGTAGAGTTAGTCTGTTGGGGCAATTCACCTCACTGCCACAGGAAGAATGTGAGACTGGCAACTTTTATTTCCTTATTCAAAGAACATTCAAAGCTGTATGTTCATATGCAGCTCCAAACTCCTCTCGAAGTTTAAGGAAATAGGAATTAGGAAGAAGAGATTTTTTTCAAACCAGGAAGGCTACATAAAGATTTTTTTTTTTCCTGCCCAGAAGAACAAAATCATCTCAAATAGGAAGACAGGCACTAAAGTACACTCAGAGATTACTGGATTTGGGGTGCAATTAGCAGCAAGTGAAAAGCGCCTGACCAGCCTACCACGCTGCGGGCTGGGGGACCGGAAGCGGCCGATGTTAGGGTCTAAGGGCGTCTGGGAGCCCCAGGCCCTTCCCATGTCCCTCCTGCTCCAGGTACGCAAGTACGGCGTTTAATTCCTTCGCGCCCGGAGCTCCAGCAGAGCTGGCACCACCAGCTCATGCCAGTGCCCCCAGAAGCTTAACCAGGCTTGATTTAGAAAACTGCGGGCAAGACAGAGAAGCGAAAGCATTTCTTTCCAAAAGGTCAATTAGGCGCGGGTCTAGTCTCTACTCCCCCACCCCCACCCCGCTCAGCAAGAAAGAACAAAATTTGAAATGTCAACACTGCTTCCCAGGTCTCTAGATTTCAAGAACTGGCAAATTTTCAAAAGAAAAAAACAATAGCTTTTCGATTTTTTATTTTGCCTAATAAGGAGCTACATTAATACATGCATAACATACATACCAATAGTAATTGATCAATGAAAGACATTTTTAACACAGATTGCCGCTCCCCACCCCACCCCATTCCATCCTAGACTTAAGGGAAAGACAGGCTCACGTAACAAGAAACATCCTTTTAAGTGGAGTGCACTTCGGCTCCGTGGAAAACTCCCTACTCGTCAAGTGACCCAAGCCCAGGGGCCGCGCTGTCTCCCCGGCGGCGGCGGGAGCGGGGCTGCGGCGGCCGGAAGGGGGCGGCCGGGGGCTTACCCAGGCAGAGCAGCAGCGCCTGGAGCGGGCCGGCGCGGCGCGGCTCCATCCTGCTTCCCGCGGCGACCATCCGGGAAGCGCGCGGGCGCTCGGGCCGGGCGGCGGGCGGAAGGCGGCGGGCGGCTGCGGGCAGCAGGCGCACTGGCCCGGGCAGGAGCCGGCGGGGCTTCGCGGCCGCGGCAGGAGCGCGGCGGAGAGCCTGCAGGGGCCGCGCGTCAGCCAGTCCCTGGGACACTGGGCCTGTCAGGCAAGTGAGCTCAACTGCCCCGCGCTGCGACCTTTATAAGTCTGGGGAGGGGCCTGGGGCCCAAGGACTAACTAGCGGGTGAGGTACAAAGTGCCCAGAGTTTCATAATCGGCCCCGGGGAAGGAGTGGCCGGAGGACTGTCCGGATGTCACCCTCCCTCTCAGAACACCTGAGAGTGGTTGAGGAATGAGAAAATGCTCTTCTGGTTAGCCTTAGACTACTCCCCGAACTTTTCCATCTCCCTCTGACTCCCGCGGGAGGAGGTGGGGAGCGTGGACCAGATGGGTTGGTTTGCTTTTTGGGGTCACCTGCCCGGTAGTGGGTGGTTTTTGTTGCTCTGGGTGACAGGCACAACTTGAATCAAAGTTTGTCTTCCAGCCAAGGCTGGTGTTCCCAGTACGTGCTTTTGGAAAGCTGCGTGCGTGATAGAGTGACTTGTGGACATTCTTGAAGTTTGTCAGCGGCTCAGGCGCTCTCCTTGTTTTCATACCGACACCACCCAGAAGTGCCTTACGTGTCTACACGTTTCTTCTCAGCCCCTCTGCTTCCAGCATGGTATAGTAGGCATTTATGGTTTCAGAGTCTAGTACTTATCATGGTGATCATTTTGTAATGTATATAAATATCTAATCCCTATGATGTACACCTGAAACTAATAGGATATTGTATGTCCGTTACACTTCAATTAAAAAAAAAGTCTAGTAATTATGAAGAAAAGCCTAAAATTATTTTTTCTCTGTCCTATTTACCATCCATCAGCCTACTGCTTTTAATTTAACTTCCCCAAATTTTGCTTTAATCCTGTCGCTCCCGGTGCAAAATCTTTCAGTGACTTCCCATTGCCTTTTGGACAAGGCCTGCCGCAATGTGAACCAAATCAATCTTTTCAACCTCAGCTCCCACTAGGTCGCCAAATTGTCCCACCTCAGCTAGGCTGCAAAAGTCACTCTGCCTTTGCTGATGGAGTTCCAGTTCAGGGGAACGGCTGCCTTTTACTGGAAATAGTCAAATCCTACTCATTTTCGTTTTTCTCCTCAAGGGCCTGGATTTCTTGAGCCTACAGGGATCTCTTTTCATTCTGATCTCTTACAGCTTGTATTGTTTATCGTCCCCCTAGACTCGTAAAATTATAGATCTGGCCCTTCACACCTGATGAAACTACTTTGTATTGTTTAACTTTTCTTGTTCATAAGTCATATGTTCAGATCTGTACGAATACATACATTGTCCTACTTTTTATTGTATTCCCCTGTAGGGCCTGAGAACAGTGAGTCAATTTAGCAGTAATGAAAACATATTTGAATAGAAAGTGGAATTTGATGGATGTTGATAACTCCTTACCTTTCTACTTTTAATTGTTTTCCTCTTATTCCTTTTCTTTTCTCCTTTGTTTTCTGACCTCTTTCTCCCTCACCCCGGGTGGTGTGTTTTAATATCCAGAACTCTCATGCTGGAAACAAATACTTCATCCTTCCTTCAGTGGTTAGGATCATGGGTTCTGGTTATGGATTGTCTGCTTGTAAATCCTTGGACAACTTTTTTAATCTCTCTCAGTTTCCTCATGTGTAGAATAGGGATAATAATACTATCTAACTCATAGAAGCGTAATGAAAGTGCTTACCATGGTGCCTAGCACAGAGTTAGCATTCATTAAAAATACTTATTATTGGGGGCCAGCCCAGTGGCATAGTGGTTATGTTCGTGCTCTCTGCTTTGGCGGCCCAGAGTTCGAGGGTTCAGATCCCAGGCACGGACCTACACATTATTTACAAAGCCATGCTGCGGCAGGCGTCCCACATATACAGTAGAGGAAGATGGGCATGGATGTGAGCCCAGTGCCAATCTTCCTCAGCAAAAAGAGGAGGATTGGCAATGGATAATAGCTCAGGGCTAATCTTCCTCAGCAAAAAAAAAAAAACAAAAAAAACTTTTGTTATATGTAAACATGGATGATTAGGATGATGATACTTGGTAGGTGGTCAACATTCATGAGTTAAATGAATGGATGCATAGTAGGATAGAAGTAGAATGACGGGCTCCTAAGTCTAGCTTCTGAACCTGTTAAGAAAACAGGCAGTAAGTGACTTCTCACTTAACTGCTCTTTTGTAAAAGAACAAATGGAACCAAGAAAGATGATTGCAACAAAGAGTTACAGTTTTATGGAGTGTTGACAGGAATCACAAGTTTGGTAAATTAGAATTAAGGAAAGCCGACATAATGGCTTTTGTTTTACAAATTGGATCTGGAAAAGAAATAGCTTAAGTGTTTGAAAAATTAAGGCAGAAATTGAAAGAATGGGATGTCAACTGGGAGCATTTCCTTATTCTGCATAGTGACGCCATCAGGTACTTGCAAGGAGTGACAGGAAGGAGAATTTATTAGTCCTGATTAATGTCTTGTTTCATCAAATCCAGTATTGTGCTTCATACTCAAAAGGAGGATGGGGTGGGAATGCATTGGGAAGAATGAGGTCACGCTGCAACAATCAACTCTACGGTATTGATAAGGGGGAGGAATTTTTTCACTTCGTAGCTGATGCGTGCGAGCATGAGATATCATCATAAAAAAAATCCTTGCGTTTATCCCAAAATTTTCCACAGCAATGTGCTCTTCTATGGGCTGATTTCACATGGTGTGAAGAAATCTCTACTGGTTCTGTGTTTACTCAACTTTCTAGCCATTAGTTTTCGAGAATGACTCCGTCATGACACATCAGGGAAGAAATAGTCTTCTTCCTTTTTTTTTTTAATAATTGGGAACAATTTTCATTAATCGTTCATTTAAATATATATACATAGTATGAAGTACAATCATAATTCTTCTTAAAGGCACAAAACATATTTGAAGACAGAACAGCTTGGAAAGAAAATAATCAAGCCATAAAGAATTTTCCAACTAGGAAGTGACTTAAAGACATCAGCCAGATCAGCAATTTCCAATCCGACAGGTAGTGGGATTTTTTTTCAAGGGGTTAGTAAATCCAAATAATATCTATAGACTATATCTCTATCTAACACTATTTTAAAAAATATATTGAGTTTCTGTTGTGAGTATTAAAATGTGTTCATTTTAAATTGATACTGAATTCAAGGTGGCTTTGGGGCGTATGTTTTTTAATTGATACATAACATACATGTAACCACTGTCAGGTGGGGGAATGCTGTAAAATCATCTTTTTATGTTAGAAGGGGCTCCTGTCAGGAGAAGTTAGGGAATCCTGGCCTGGCAGCACATATATATAGGCCGTATACTTGCATCAGCACTGAACCCATTGCAGGCCACAGCCAGATAGAGCCTGACCTCAGAGACAACATCTAGCCTCAGACAAGAATCTATAAAACCTCACAATTCTTCTCCCATCTCTTGCTTTTTCCTTCAAGTTAGTGCTCTTTGGGACTGCAACTGGCTCTTGTTTATTATGAAATTACTGCTTTTCAAACTGACAACCGAGAATACCTACTTTGGTAAATTAGCTTTTATATAACACAAAATATTTAAAGTCTTTTATTAGCTAGTCTTTAGCAAAAACCGCTGAGATGGAATGATATTGGACTGCTTTTTTACAATGAAGGTACTGAAAAATATAGGAAAGTGTCCAAGATCAGATTGTTAAATTTAATATTCAAATATGAGACCTCAAACATGAATTCTGTTCTATCAGATGCTAACTTTTGAAAAAGTGGGTTTTATTCTAAATTTAGCCAGATGTTAATCATATGGGACCTTTTTAGCAAGTTCCATTTGAATGAAGAATTTATGTCTTTCATGATAATTTTTTCATATATGTTAAATAACCTCTTATAAAATAAAAATAAAGCACAAATTTCCAAGCAAAATTCTGGGCTTTATATTTTCCCATAACCTTTATGAGGTGTGACTGTTTTGCTTTTATCCTTGAACAAAAATCAACAGACTACAACACTGTTAGGCATATCTTTCATTTATTTATTTGCTCAGCAAATATTTACTGAACGTCTCTGGAATGGCATTGTTATATAGATACAGGTAAACATAGATAGACAAGTGCATCCCTGAACCCAAAGAATTTTTGATTCAGTTAGAGACAAAATAGAGAAAAGGAAGGAACATATATTGAATGTCATGATACTCTTCTTTATTTAAATAGCTTCTATCATAGATTTTTTTAAAAGTCTTTTTCCTCTGAACTAGTCCATTCTTAATTGAGAATTGGTTTAAGAATTCAAGAAGATTACACAGCAAAAGAAAACATGAACACAATGAAAAGGCAACCTACTGGATGGGAGAAAATATTTGCAAATCACATATCCAATAAAGGGTTAACATCCAAAATACATAAAGAACTCATACAGCTCAATAGCAAAACAACAATCCAATTAAAAAATGGGCAGAGAATCTGAATACACATTTTCCCAAAGAAAACATACAGATGGCCCACAGGCACATAAAAAGATGCTCAATATCACTAATCATCAGGAAAATGCAAATCAAAACCACAAGGAGATATCACCTCACACCTGTTAGAATGGTTATTATAAAAAAGACAAGAAATAACAATTGTTGGCAAGGATGTGGAGAAAAGGGAACCCTTGTGCACTTTTGATGAGAATGTAAATTGGTGCAGCCACTATGAAAAACAGTATGGAGTTTCCTCAAAAAATTAAAAATAGAACTACCATATGATCCAGTAATTCCACTTCTGAGTATTTATCTGAAGAAAAAGAAAACAGTATCTCAAAAAAATAAATGCACCTCTATGTTCATTGCAGCGTTATTTACAATAGCCAAGAGATGGAAACATCCTAAGTGTTTATTGATGGATGAATAGATAAAGATGTGGTATATATATACAATGGACAAACTATTCTGCCATAAAAAAGAATGGAATCTTGCTATTTGTGACAACATGGATGGACATGGAGGGCATTATGCTAAGTGAAATAAAGCAGAGATAGACAAATACCAAATGATCTCATTTATGTATGGAATCTAAAAAACAAAACAAAATAATAAACCAAACTCATAGATACAGAGTACAGACTGGTGGTTGCCAGAGGGGAGGGTTTGGAGGATGGATGAAATGAGTGAAGGGGGTCAAATGTACAAACTTTCATTTATAAAATAAGTAAGCCATGGGGATGTAATGTACAGCATAGTGACTATAGTTAATAATACTGTATTGCATATTTGAAAGTTACTAAGAGAGTAACTCTTAAAAGTCCTCATCACAAGAAAAAAAATTTTTGTAACTATACATGGTAACAGATGGTAATGAATTACTGTGGTGACCATTCCTCAGTGTATACAAATATCTAATCATTATGTTGTACTATGAAACTAATATAATGCTATATGTTAACTGTACCTCAATAATTTAAAAAAAGGATTCAAAATGGAAAGTTCTCCTGTTTTTCTTTCAGTATATAATTAAAGAGGTAGAAGAAAAAACTGAGAAAGTTTTAAAGTCTACTTAACAGTAAATCATGTTTTCTCATTGGTTAATCTGATATTTGAGGGTTTTACTTAAATTAAAAATGATTCCAACACATCAAAAATTCACATACCATTAGAATGTTGAATGATTGGTATGGATGGCTGATTAATGATTGGATGAGTGGATTCACTGAAAAACAATTTGTTCTATTTGTGGCTTTATACAGATTGAGACCTCTAGGTGAAAAGGAACATGAAAGTAGTTATTTGTTCTTAAATATAAATGAGATGTGCCAAATAATAGCCACTAATATTCATATCTAGCATTTTTAACTCACTAGGGAGTTTAAAGTATAGTTGCTTACTTATTCCTCAAAATAACCCATGAAGTAAGTACTTTTTAATTTCCATTTTACAGATGAGACTAAGGCAAAAAAGATTAAGAAATTTGTCCAAGGCCCTTTAGCTCACAAACGACAGAGAGGGGATTCAAACCAGGCAGGCTGACTCCAGCCCTCCACTCTTCAGCACTACACTTTGTTGCTTTTACCTGTAACAACATTTTGTGCATCAAAAGCGCAGGGTTTGTTACATGTGCAATGGAAATAAATGAGACTTTATTTCCATTAAAATCCATATTTCTGGAGTTTTCTAGTCAGATCATTTACAAAGAACAGTCATATCCCTTTGCAGATAGTTTTCGTACTCTTTCCTTAAAAAGAACGTTCTATGTTGTTTTCTCGTTGAGGAGAAAATCACATGTGCCAGTCTTCCAGCTTCTGTCTCCAAAGTATTTGTCAGTCTTACTTTTTTATTATTCATTGTGCTTATGAAAAACATTTTATTCTAAAAATATCACATCAAAAAATGCCATCCATGAATTTCGTCAACAGAATCCTCTGAAAAATCATTCAGTAATCACAACATTCACATAGAACCAGATACTAGTTGATGTTAGGAACCTGATGGATTCTCAATGTGCTGCTTCTTGAACTTGCCACGAATTATGCCACAATGATAGATAAGCCTCCCTGTCCGTCACTTATGCACACCCACAGAGCATTGATTACACACGTAGTGATGATGATTTAGGAATGCGGCTATCCCTACTTAAAGCACAGCCATTTCATGTCTAGCTAACGCCTAGTTACATGTCATTGTACGTTGCCTACATTGATGCTGCTACTCCTTAAGCAACACTTGACAGTTAAAATATTAGCTTTCATAAAGTCATTGATTCAACAATCATTTTATGTTTGGTCGTTTACCAAATATTTTATGTCTTATTCAACCACAAATCATCTTTTGAGGAACTTTGCATTTTAGTGCTAAATCATTTGCTTGATTGTTGCACAATTACATATGGATTGATGTAGTTTTACAAATATTTAATGTTAATATTATCCTCAGGTGTGGAAAAAGAACAAAACATACATGGTAAATATTTAAGCTTGAGATTTTCTTGTCTTTCAATCTCCTCAGAGATACCTGAATTACTTTCTAAGTCGAAGTCTCAATAAACATTACCTAGGATTGCCTAATTTATACAGACCCTGGGGGTAAAAATATCTAGAAGACAGAGTGGAATGCCACAAACATCCTAGGAATGTTTTTTTTTTTTTCGTATTTTTTTTTCTGTGAGGAAGATCAGCCCTGAGCTAACATCCATGCCAATCCTCCTCTTTTTGCTGAGGAAGACCGGCTCTGAGCTAACATCTATTGCCAATCCTCCTCCTTTTTTCCCCCAAAGCCCCAGGAGATAGTTATATGTCATAGTTGCACGTCCTTCTAGTTGCTGTATGTGGGACGCGGCCTCAGCATGGCCGGAGAAGCGGTGAGTCAGTGCGCGCCTGGGATCCGAACTCAAGCCACCAGTAGCGGAGCGCACGCACTTAACTGCTAAGCCGCGGGGCCGGCCCCCTAGGAATGTTTTATGATTGATATTTTTTTCTCTGGTTAGCACTACCACTAGCAGACAAGTAAAAGTTGCTAGTGAAGGCAATAAAACAAGAGCTATTAAAGTCTTTATTTTGATTGTAATGGATATTGCTAGTAACATCTATTTGACTTAGAAAATATTCCCCAATAAAATTACATGTAAATAAGATCTTACTCTATCTTACAATGCATTTTATTCTATAAGGAATTATTTGTGTCAATTGTTAACATTTTGTCATTTGGCTTACTAGACACTGATTCTCCCCCATGGCTGCCCTTTAAAATCACTTGGTCAGCTTCAAAAAAAATGCTAATGCCTGGGCTTTACCTTCCCAGAGATTCCAATTCATTTGGTTTGGGAAGGGCCTCAAATGAATGTATTTTTACAAACAGATAGCCTGATATATTAACTAAAATGTGGAAAGAGAGAAAAAACAATAAACCATATATTTAGATTCAGGTTCCAGTCCTGACTGAAAATAAATTGTTGTGTGATCTTGTATAGGCCATTTAAGTGCTCTGGCCCAGACTTTTCTCACTCTTAAAATGCAGGTTTGAGCCACATGATCTTCAATGGAATAGCTTTCTATGACCTCTGAAATATAGTACTGAGAAGATGAAACCACAGCTCTATTATTTCTTGACTGTAGGTGCCTTTTAGCATTGAGCAATTTTAGGCAAGTGTGCAAAAGCATTGGTTAAAATATCCTAGAGTGATAGCACAGGTAATGTCCCCAGGATATGAAAAAGTAGTTCATCTTATAAACAAGCTTCTCCAGTTTTCTAAAATCTTGCCTCAATCTCCCTTAGGATCTTTGCTTAGATCTTTTTTTTCCTTCCCTTTGCTTACAACTTATGAATCATGAACTCCACACACGCACTCAAAAAATGTGGGGATTTAGAAACTAGAAAATCTAGATCTTGTTGCAGATAAAGAGGACTGTATTGTTGTATGACCCAAACCACGTTTATGAAGAAAGTTTCACTCTTTCTGATGGAAAAAAAAGTATATGTATTATATGTCCTAAAAACCAGAAAAGAAAGCAATCAACTAAGCAAAAACTGACATGAAATCAGCAGTTAGAAGCCCTAGGTTTCAATCCTAACTCCAATCATCCGGGAGTCTTTTGACCTTATGACCTTATTTACGCTACACTGGCCTCATCAATGAAACTTGGAAATAAGTGTTCCTGTCTTTCGTTCGTCGCAGTATTTTTATGGGACTCAAATGAGAGACTGTTTAATAAAATTGTGAGACAGAGTTGTAACATATAATTGTTGACGCTGATAAACATCAGATATTTGTTTAGTGCCAGGATATATAAAAGAGTCAAAAAAGTTGAAAGGGCACCTTGATAGTTGTGGATTCCCAAAGCAGAAGGAGGTGGATGCCCCAAAGAGGAGGCGTAGGAGCCAATAGCAGGGGGGATAATAGGGTCAAGACAGTAGGAATGGAGAAAGAGGGCTGGCAATAATGAGCTCACGGGTAACCTTTCAGGGGAAGGTTCAGTAGAATGGAGAGGAAGGAAATCAAATTATAGACATATAACATCCTGTATTTCTTCTAATACCAATATTGCCATCAGAAAAAATGAGTCATCTGTGAGTCTCAGTCAGGGCTCCTTACAGCACAGGCCTCTCTTAAGTTGTCATAACTAAGTGTGAAGCTCACGTAACAGAGGTGAGTCATTCTTCCTTTCAGGCCTTGTTTAGCCCGTACTATACTCCAATGCATGAGATAGCGAAACTGCAGATGGTGAGTTTTACTGTAAGATGCACTTCTTAATATTTTCTTATTTAATTTGGAGGGAAACATCAAACGTAATTTCCTTCAATACTACATAGTTCTAAGAAGGTATCTTTATAAGTTATAACAGAGGGAGTAGGGAAAAAGTGATTTTCTGAGATACTGAGATTTTATACTTACTATCTCACTCACTTCATATTTAAATGTATTTAGCCTCTTCTCTTATTCCTTTCCCGCCTATCCCTGTTTCCCTATTTGTGTGTGTGTGGGGGAGGGGGAGATATATACAACAGAAACTGTATGTATATAATATACATATAGTGTCGTATCTTCAGTGAGGGCAAATAGCTGACTCTAGAGAAACAGACATGGGTCAACATCCTCAGTCTTTACGTAGTGTTATGAAACTTATTACACTAGAGGAAATAGTACTTCAGATCTGTTCTTCCTGGGTCAGTGCTACTGCATGCCTAAGAGCATATGAGAAATGAAGTTAAATGAAACCCAAAATCTCACCAAAGAAAACCTGAGCTTGACGTGAATCGAGCCAATTTCCTAGAGGCTTTCTGTACCCTACCCAGATGGCAGAGTGTGTCGCTGGATTCGGAAGACATATCACCCACATAGCTGTGGGGTTCCAAAAGGAATAGTTGTAAACTGCCCTTCTCTTTGCAGCTACCCTGTGCTGCCAGTCTCTTAGTGGATATTATGGTACCCAAAGATGAAAACTTCTGCTCTTTATTATGGTATCTATTGTACCAAGGTCTCTGGTAGCTCTGAAAAATCCTTGACTCTCCAAAATCACAAGTCAATAAAAGATATTCAAAAGGGAACACTAAATCATGGTCAACAACGAGACAGGAGAATAGGGGTGGCTTTTGATGTTAGAGGGTAAATTTGGGGGTGGAAAGATTGACCTTATATAACATTTCTACTTTTGTGAATTTTGATTTCAGAATACTTTTATGACACTTTTATTCAGCTCCAATTAATTGGCGCTTTTGCTTATTTTTTTGTTCTGACCAACACTCAAATGAGTCTCAACTTTAATATCACTTCCTCTGGAAGCCTTGCCTGACCTTCCAAGACCTTGTTAGGCACTCTGAGTGATGTCCTTGCATTACAGTCTGAACTTTCTCTATCATAAAACTTATTAGTTCTTCATCCATTTGCTTCTTTGCTTCTCTTCCTGAAAGATAAGCTCTAGGAGGAAGGGATCAATAACAATGCTTATTGAGTAACTTATGTGACAGGCAATGTTCTAAAATATGAAGTTAAAAGTTTTGGAACGTTGCCTAGCACATAATAAGTTACTCAATAAATATTGACTATTGTGATTGTTAGTGGTGATTTAAAAGTTATGTTCTCAATACCAGATTCTAATATTCTTGAAGCCAAAGTGATGTCTTAGTTGTGTTTAGATATCCTGCTGTCTCTAGTTTAGTATCTTGCATATAGTAGGCAGTAAATACACAGTTGTTGAATGAATTTGTTCATTACCAAAGCAGAATTCCATATTATAAATCATAAGAAGAGGAGGAAATTACACTGGGACTCAGTTGTCCTATATCTGGTAGTGATCAGATGTTACAATTAATTATTGCAACTGTAATTCCTATTACATTAATTATGTGCATATTATCTCAGCTAACTCCTGGACCAGTTTTGTTAGACACCTACAAATCAAATTTAGGGCCAATAGTGAGGAAGACGTGCCCATTAAGCAGGCCACTTAACAATACTTCTCTGCATTGATCAGTACTCTTTCAAGTCACAATGTCGTATGATGGGTTTGGTATGGACAACAAAAAGCCTGTTGAGCAAAAGAAATTACTTTAAGCAATCTTCAAATTATGATGCTTGTTGAAGACTCTATAACATCTTGAATCATGCTGAGAACCAGTCAGAGATGAGATGAATCATTTTAAGAAAACACTCTGCAGCTTAAGGAGCCAAGGGATTTCTTCTATTGACAACCCAGCAATTAGGAGCCCAACCAACACCAGACCCCTGTGGGCCACGTGAAAAAGACCTGGTCACATTTGGATGACCATTACAATGAAAATTAACACGGGAATGATACTGAGACCTGAAAGATAAATACATCTGCAATGTTATTAAGAGAAGTGGCATCACTCAATTCCGTGTATTAACTATTTTGAAGTATTTGAAATACTTTTTACTGTGCATCCCTAATTTATGAAGGACTTAGCAACGATGATAGAGAGCATAAGACAGCCCAAGTTCTTCAACAATCTTAAGTTTGAAACAAAACATTTTTTTGATAGACAGGGAAAAAGTAGCATGACACGTAATTAAGAAATTATAAATAAAGAAATAAAAATAAACTGCTAAAAACACCCAACTACTTCTTTCTATTGCTAAAAAAATTCTTACTTCCAACTTCTTCATTGATTGGCCTATACATGTGTTCAATCATAACTTTTCTTCTGAATAGAGTTCCATTATATTTTATTAGAGTTGAAATAATTTCAAAATTATTTTACCAAAATGTTATAATTTTCATGAGGTTTTCTCAACCTCATGAAATAGTGCAGGGTCTTCCAGACTTTTCTTAACTAAGACTTAAAATCATTTTACATTATGATGCAACATACCCATGGATGTATACTCATATATATCTAAATAAGTGCTTTAAAAGCAATACTTTATCTTGTTGAAATGTACTGTGATCTCTTCTATTTCACCTGAAAGATAAAATAATAGCTGAGATTCGTTAAAATTTATTTAATGCCACACTAATTGGTTACAACATGCAATTTAGGAAAAAAACAAGTATATCAATGATGCGTTATAGTAGTGGTTTTCCTATGGATCCTGGAGCCCTGGAGCTAGCTATGTGTGGAGGTGGGTGGCTCAGAGTCTGTAGTGGTCAGAGATGGGAGAGAGAATGTGTGTTCCTGAAGTGGATGGATTCCAGGTTGTCATTCTCATTTTGTTATTTGTTGTGCATCCAGGTCTTCCACATAAAATTTCATTTAAAGAACATATCATCATGGGCTCGTCTGGGTTCACAGGTTCAGATCTTGAGCACGGACCTACAATACTCTTCAAGCCATGCTGTGGTGGCGACTCACATACAAAATAGCGGAAGATTGGCACAGATGTTGGCTCAGTGCCAGTCTTCCTCAAGCAAAAAGAGGGAGGTTGGCAACAGATGTTTGCTCAGGGGCAACCTTCCTCATCAAAAAAAAAAAAAAAAAAAAACCCATATATATCATTGGTTTAAAAAGTTGGACAATTACCTCTGTATATTATAATTTCCTTACCTTTTAGGGCAAATCCTGTTATGACAAACACCACTGCTTCTGAAATCACTATATAAAGTAAGAGATTTCTCTCATGATCTGTTTATTTCAAACAATATTCTAGGCAAAAAGTTACAGTAAAACTAAAGTATTTATCTGGGTCCTTAGGATTTTCTTATAATGTAGTTTTCCTTACATCTTTTAACTCTGGCATCAGAATTTTGGAATCTATATTATGGGCTTGTGTTAATTTGGTTAGATGATTTACATGGACTTTAACGCCTTTGCTGAGAATTCAATGCTAACTTTTGAGTGGTCACTGTTTTTGTTTCTGATAAGTGAATACATTTTATTCTTTAAAGGTCAAGATAGTTTATTTATTGACTTATTTTTCATGCTTTTTCAGATAAAGAACATTTCATTTCAGTCAAAGGGAAAATTAGAATTTTTTTTAGACTTTATCAGTTTGTCAGGAATGGGAACAAATTGTTCCCAGAGAGATATGTGATATTTCAAGCACAAAGGTGACATTCCACAGTTTTGAACTAATTTAGATAGAATTTTAAATGGTTATTAGAACTTCCTGAAATTACATCTGTTTGAGACAGGGACAAAAACCCAGTTTATAAAAATGAATCAAGATTGGGATGGGGTTGGGGGAGGCGGAGAAGAATAGGGAGCAAAAGAAGAAAGAGAACTTGTATTGATTGAATATTCAGTGTGTGTGAAATGTTAAGCTAAATGCATTACACATATTCCTTCTTTGAATCCTACAACAATCCATTGAGTAGATATAAGAATCTGCAATTTACTGATGAGGACCTGAGGGTTAAATAACACATCCAAGATCAAGCAGTGATGGAGTTGGGATCTGAAACTAGGTGTGTTAGATTTTAAATCCCTGGTCTTTCCCAATGTTCCCTTTGCTTCCCGAGACTGGTCTACTTCAGCGGGGTTTCTGTGAATTGCCCTCTTCACTTCTGCCCAAGCACAGGTTCTCGCACTAGTCATGGTCTAAACCCCTGACTGCATTCCACCCTGCTCTCCCTCTCCTCACTCCTCCTATGGCCCATCCCTTTGTGGCTCCTTCTCCCGTTTGGGGGCCCATCTTGCCCTTTAGACTCAGCACTCTTTGACACTCCTTGTTCCTTAGCTTCCACCTGACTTCAATTTAGCTTTAACTTGAGACTACACAGCAGCAGGCTACCTTAGGTTGATAAGCCTCTTGGTTTAAAGCAAGGACTCCTACAAGAAAGTCACATCTCCTCAGTTTATGCTGGACCCCCAAAGTAGAGGATTAACACATATGCAGACACTTCACCTCACAGTAACTCAGGTTTTGGAAAGATTTAGGTCCAGAATTGGAGGGTCTATTTGCATGAGAATTAGAGGAGCTGAAGAATTGAGAGGCCCAAAGGAGTAAACTATTTGAGGTCAACAGCTGGTTGGCGTCACATGAAACTTTTCAGAGGGGTTTATGCAGAGCTAAGAGTCAACTCTCCCCCATCCCAGACGTCTATCAGGTAGGGAGGAGGGTCACCCGGAGGGGAGACCGGTTGGGTGGCCTTAGCTTGAAGTGGAAAGACATTTGTTGTTGGGGGTGAGAGGCTACTGGGTGCATGGAGGACAGAAATCTCAGAATTTTTTCTAGCCAGAGGCTGAACAAAAAACGCAAGAATGAGGAGTAAGTCAAGCACGAAGCTGTAGCATCTGGTTTTATAGAAAAATGAGGGAATAGGGGCACAAATTCTTTGTGACACAACAAGAAAATGTAACGCTGTTGAGGAAAAAGGGATTTCTCTTTACCTTTATGACTGAGTAAAAGAAAACAATCAAGAGCTTTTCTTCAAACGAAGTAAGATCCTCAGGAACAGAGGTCTGTTGAAGCTGGGATCCTGTGGACAATCTGGAGCTCTGGTGATAGAATTTCCCAAAGACTCCCCTCTTTTGTAGGTCAGAGAAGGACATGGGGAGAGAGGCTGAATTTCCCCAGGCTGCACTAGAAAGGCCTGAGGAACACTTTTTAAGTTTCTCTCCTTTTCTGGATGGTGAACCAGGCCCCATGTCTTGCACTTTTTTTTTTTACATTCTCCAGCGCTCTGTACCTGGAACATAATCAGTGTACCATTTGTGTTCTTTCGGTGAATGAATGAGTTAGGCATTAAATGGGATGACATATGTGAAAGCATTGAAGAGGGTGGATGGTTAAAGCATGGGCTTGGAGCCAGATTGCCTGGGTTCAAATCCTGACAACCCCATTTACTCATTGTGTGACTTTGGGCAAGTCACTTAACTTTTCTGTGCCTCAGTTTTTCCCCATTTGTAAAGGGGAAATAATAGTATTACTATCTCTTAAGAATCTTGTGGGTCTTCTATGAGCATGACGTGTTCAGAACTGTGCCTAGCTTATGGTAAACTTTACTGCCCCAGGAAAGTTTAGCCACTTGAAACTTAGCAACTTGGAAACTCTAAACCATACAAGGTTTTTATTGTTTTTAAAATGGCCAAGATTGATTGGATAAAGGCAATACAGTAAACCTATGGCATTCAAGTGTTTAATATTTTAAGTTTGACTATTATCAGTCCTAAAGGTTGTAACTTGAAGTAATGTGTGATTTTACTTATGCATGAATTTAAATTGCCAGTACTGTTAGACTTGTATGCAAGATGAATCTTTTCTCTGAGGAGTGCCCCAAAATATTGCTCACAGCACCTGACACTTATTATAATTACATAATTCATTATCTATTTTCCTAATAGATGATGTTTGTCTTATTTCTAGAGCCTCACACAATAATAAAAATGGCTAAAAATTATGGTATATTTGCTATGTGCCAGCAACTATGCTAAAGCTTACATAACTGGTATCAAATATAATGCAAGCTGAGGCTTGAAAAGCACGTACATGGATGGTCTTGCTTTCTTGCACCTCTGTCATCATCATAAAAACAATGCCTGGGCTAGCACCTGGTCCCAACAAGTGGATGAGAGACACGTGGAGCAGAGCTAAGCCCCTAGTCAAAACCAGTCAAGATCAGCCCATCTCCAGCCAAATTCCAGACTCGTGAGGAAGCCCATCCCAAATCAGCAGAGCTCTGCAGCCCCCTGTAGACACTGTATCCTACAAATTTTGATAAGTTGTGTTTTTATTTTCATTTAGTTCAAAATAATTTTTAATTTCACTTGAGACTTCTTTAATTCGTGTGTTATTTGAAGTGTGTTGTTTAATTACAAAATATTTGGGGATTTTCCAGCTGTAATTGATTTCAAGTTTAATTCCATTGTGCTCTGAAATCATAATTCCTAAGATTTCTATTCTTTTAAAATTGTCGAGGTATGTTATGTGGCCCAGAATGTGATCTATCTTGGTGAATGTTACATGTGAGCTTCAGAACAATGTGTTTTCTGCTGTTGTTGAATGGAGTATTCTGTAGATGTCAATTATCTCATGTTGATTGATAGTGCTCTTCAAGTCAACTGTATCCTTACCGATTTTCTGCTGGCTTGATCTATTAACTACTGAAAGAGCTGAAGTCTCCAACTATAAAAGTGGGTTTGTCTGTTTCTCCTTTTACTTCTATTAGTTTTGCCTCAAATTTTTGATGCTTTGTTACTAGGTGCATATACATTTAGGATTGTTATGTTTTCTTGGAGAACTGACTCCTATATCATAATGCCTCTCTTTATCCCTGATAATTTTCTTTATTCTGAAGTCTGCTTTTTCTGAAATCAATACAGCTCCTCCAGTTTTCTTTTCATTAGTGTTAGCGTGGTATATCCTTCTCCATCCTTTTACTTCTAACTTTTCTGAGTCTTTATATTTAAAGTGGGTTTCTTTCTTTTATTTTTTTAACAATCCTGCTTTACCAGTTAATGTCATGCATTATGATGCTTTTTTGTTTGGTTTTGTTTTGTTTTGCAGGGAAAGATTTGCCATGAGCTAACATCTGTTGCCAATCTTTCCTTTTTTTTCTCCCCAAAACCCAAGTGCATGGTTGTATATCCTAGTTGTAAGTCCTTCCAGTTCTTCTATGTAAGTCACCACCACAGCATGGCAGCTGACAGATGGATGATGTGATTCTGTGACCAGGAAATGGGTCACCAAAGGGGTGAGCATATTGAACTTTAACCACTAGGCCATCAGGGCTGGCTATCAAATCATTTTTTAAGTAGGGAAGGTGTTAGTCAGAAATTACATTCTTACTTGGAATAGATTAATCTCATTCTTAACAGCATTCCTCAAATAAGCTCAACTTATGTATTTTCAAATTTGTAAAAAAATCCATTAAAAAATCATTATGAGATGCATCAACTTTGCTATTGAAAATCAGAAGACTATGTTTATTCGACCTCTGTCTGTGAATTCATTTTCCCCTTGGAGCCTCTCCCCTATCCAAAACAGAAACCATGAATTTAACTGGCTGATAGAATTGTGCAGTAACATCAGAGACCTGATAAAGACAACAACCAGAGAAGAAGTATCTATGAATCTGTTGTTTGTAACTGGAAACAAAGACAACATCAGATGTGCAAAGAAACTATGTAATAACTATTATTATTTTCACTTAAGAATGAATAATAATTATGTCATACATAGGGTTGTAAAAATATACTGGTAAAAATATAGGTCAAACTCATTGGATTTCTTTTGTTTATCTATTTGTGGAAATTTTTTGGTATTTAAAATTGTCCCATTATTTCTGTTCATCTCCTTGTTGAATACTCAGTCATACAGGTATTTAAGATAGCTTGGGTGAGCCCCAAGAGATCTAGCCCAACTCGGAGTCATTCTCATTTGAAATAAAAACATGGATTAATGTTTGCAGTTAGTCTGTTCATGTAAGTACCAAATGGACTCCAAGAGTCTACTTGAACTTGTGATCTGGTGGCAAGATTACCCTGGGAATCCTTGGTGAAACCTAAGAACAGACTCAGATCAGTGTCTGTGCTGGAGTCTCTGGGCTGAGCACACAACCAAAAACAGCCACAGGAATGGGGTGTGTTGAACAGAAAGAAAATCTTTTAATTTTGAGTGGTGGTGAACAGACTTTCTCTCTTTCAGCTGAGACAAGACAAATCAGGATGTTCTTAATGGATAAGAGGCTTCCAGGAGGTACCCTGGCAGTTAAGAATGGAGACTGGAATGGGCCACAAAGAATTGGTGTAGAGTCTCGTCCTTGAAGATTTTAGGGGTGGGGAGGTAGACTGCTATCTATGTTTTCAGTGCAATTTTGTCAAAAGACTGCAGAATGGATTAGGTAACTTCTTGGGGTATTGACTTTGCTAGTGATGATTTTCACTATTTTTAAACTTCATTCTTGAAGCCCAGTTGCCACACTTATTAGCTTGAAGTGGTTTAACAAGCTTGAATCATAATTTTATCTGTAGTATGGAGTTAATAGAACAAGTATTGTGGGATACTTTTGAGGTTGAAATAATTTCACATATTCAAAGAACTGGAAAGAATCCCTGGCACATAGAAGGTGCTCAAGAAATAATGTGCCATTTCTTCCTAAACACCCCTCCCCCGCCACAAACACACACACACATGCCAACTAAGAAACAATCCTTGTCCATGATGAAGATTACAGTATATGCCAAAATGTCAGAGACTTTTAATTTTATTATAAAATAAATAAAAGTTTAACAGATATAAATTGTCGGGAATGTTGCAATTTTGTGACGGTTTAAGCAATGTTTCGCGTAGGCACAGCTGCTGGAAATCAGTAGGATACTTAATGATAAACAATGACTCCTCAAATTTAGAGTGCGTAGGATCTTTGTCTTTTACAAAAGAGAGTTGAGTAATAGCACATTTTTTTTTTTGAATGTCTAAACTTTCTTTGGGGGAATAAGTAATGAAGGAAATAGGAGTATATTTACCATCAGATAAAATATAGAAACTAATTTGACTTACAACTGTTTATATTGTACTACATATCCAAGCATGAAGGACAAAAAAGAAATAATTTAGTGTGATTCCTTCCTCTAGTTTTTCTTTATTCGTTAAGTGTGGCATCTGTCTTCATTTTGGTTCCTGAATTAATGTCAATTTTATATTGTAAGTGCTATAATGTAAACTTTGTAAACCTAAGCCTAATTTTTTCCTGAAAATTTTTTTCAGAAAACATAAACATTACAACAGTTTTGAAATAGCTGCATATTTGAAGTCTTATTTTGTTCAAGGACACAGCTAAGTTATTAAACAATATTAAATAAAATCCAGAGTATAGGACTCTTGAAATTACACAATTTATTGATCTAAAATTATAAACAATAGTAACATTGGAAGCAATCTGAAAGATCCAGTATCTATAAATTCTATAGTTCTCTGTAAAACTACAGGTCAACTGATATTTGCTGCAAATACTCATAACAGTATTGATTCATTAAAACCTTAGTCACAGAACACATGATTTTATTATATTAAAATATAATAAATTTTACAATTTTTTGTATTTACAATTATTTGTATTTACAAAGTCACTATTTTTTCATTCTTTTACCATCCCTACTGGTTAATCTAATTGTGTTGATTTCACTAGTTTGCGTGAGAATAATTTTGCACTATGAAGATAAAACAATATCATGTGAAACAGAATGGGAATGATTTGTGTTATGGGCTCAATTTTGTCCCTCTAAAATTCATAGTTGAAGTCCTAACCCTCAGTACCTCAGAATGTGACTATGTTTGGAGATAGGGTCTTTAAGGAGGTGATTAAGTTAAAATGAGGCCCTAATCCAATGTGATTAGAGTCCTTTAAGAAGAAGAAATTTGGACACAGGGAGAGACATTAGATATATGTACATGCACAGAGCAAAGAACTCGTGAGGACACGGCAGCAAGGCAAGCCAAGGAGAGAGGCCTCAGAAGAAACCAAACCGGCTTATACCTTGATCTCGGACTTCCCAGCATCCAGAACTCTGAGGAAATAAATCTCTGTTGTTTAAGCCACCCAATGTGTGGAATTTTGTTATGGCAGCCCTAGCAAACTAATACAGATTTGATTCTTACAAATCCTTATGAGGAAAGTATGACTATTATTTTTTTTAATTTATTATTATTTTATAGATAAGAAAAAAACTATAGCAGAAGGAACCAGGATTTGAATCCAACAGTAAAGAGCCAGGGCCCTGCCTTTGACCTCCAAGTGTTTTTTTGCTCCTCTTACTGTGCATAATATACAATGCTATTAAAACCATAGTTACATTATACATTTTTGTTTTACAGTCTAATTGAGTATATTGTTAGTGAAAAAAGTCTCACAAGTTATGATAGGAAAAAAAGGAGAAAGGAAAACAAGAAACAATGGCAGGTTTAGAACACTCACAAGAAAAATATTTCCACTGAGCAGATAAAAACTATGACAATACCTTGCCATAAACTTGTGTGACTTAGAGTCATAATCCAAGTTTTCTTAGATAACATAGAAGACCTCAGGGCCTCGTGATGAGAACACAGAATGACTGGAGGCACGCATTGTCAGAGCTTAACAAAAACATAGAAGAAAAGTAAAATTTCTTATAAATGAACATCTTTTTGAAACACAAACAAAAGATGATAGACATTGCTTAAAACACAGTAGGGGGACATAGAGGACAGAATTGAGAAAAGCAAGTAAACAAACAGATATAAACAAAATTAAAATAATTACTGGAGCCGAAAATCTTAGTTTGTTTAAATTTTACACTAATGATAAGAAGTGGGGAGTCTATGGTATTTTGGATTAACGTTTCTACTGAGAATATCTAGAGAAGCTGGAGCAAGACAAAACAAAAGAAAGCATTGCTCTGAAGGCATCAGACAGCTCGCAAGGCAGTAAGGAATCAAGGGATGCACATCTGAGAGGGAGGGTGGTGAGCCCCACATTCCCCTCGGGGTGATTCCCAACAGAGAAAGTAGTGGATGAGGGACTAAAAAGCTGAGCAGAGCTACTGACAGACTTACAAGGACGTGGACAAAATTAGAATTTAGATCCTACCAAAAAGGAGGGTCCTTGTTACCGTACCCCTTGCCTTTTATTTGGGACTTGAAGAGTTACATCTTAATAGTAAGAAAGAACCAGAAATAGACCAGACCTCTCACTTTACAGACAAGGAAACAAATGCAGAGAGAAGTTAAATAATTTGCCCGAGGTCGTACAGTTACTAGTAACAGAGCTGGGATTTGAACCTGGCTAGTCTGGCTCCAGAGTTCATGCTCTTTATCTTCATACTACAGTATGCGTAATATTGACACAAATCCAACAAAGACAGCACAAATAAAAACTTTAGACCAATTTCACATATGAATTTTGATACAATAATCTTGGGAAAAAACCCAGAAAATAAAATTCAGTAGCACATTAAAAGAATAATACAACAAGAGCGGGTGTGATTCATACTAGCAATGCAAAGAGAGCTTACCATGATAAAAATTATTAATTTAATTCAACATATTAATGGAACAGGGAAAAAATCATAATAATCTCCATAGATGTTGAAAATTCTTTTGATAAAATTCAATATCCATTCTTGATTTAAAAAATACTTTTACTAAAATATAAATTAAAAAAAAATTTTTTTTTAATTATACATAGATCAACTCAAGAGTCCATATCATGTTGATGGAAAACACTAGATGTATTCACACTAAAGCTGGGAATGAAACAAATTATTACTAACTAGTATAATTGTCAGCATTAGATGAGCGAAAGAAATAAGAGGCAAAAATATTCAAATAGCAGGAGATAAGTGATAATTATTAATATAAAAAATGATTTTATATCTTTAAAAAACAAGAGAATTATAAACTATCACAATCAAAGAGATATTTCAGTAAGATGGCTGAAAACAAATTTCATAAACAAAAATTGATGGCCTTCCTATATAGAATCAACAACCAGTTAGAATATAAAATCCAGAAAATCCAACTTACAGTCATATCAGAATGATTTTTAATATCTATGAATAAATTTAACAAGAATGTGCAAGAGCTCTATGAACAAAATATTAAAATACTATTATAAAAGATAAAAGAAGACTTGAATCAACTGGAAGATATACCCTGATCTTGGATAGAAACACTCAACATCATCATAATGTAAATTCTCTCCAAAGTAAAGCTGTGCATCTAATACAATAATAACAAAATAACATGTCAATTTTTGAAATAGACCAAGTGAATCAATGAAACAAACCAGAATCCAAAGACAGAAAGCAATACAGGAGTAGTATATAATATTAATGTAGCATTGCAGATCAGTGCATAACAGAGATTATTCAATAAATGTTGAGAAACTGGGATAGGCATTTAAAAAATAAATGACTTTATTTACTTACTCTTTGCACTAAAACAAATTTTAGATGGATCAAGTATTTAAACTTAAAAATGAAGCTATAAAAGTACTAGAGAACACCAGAAAAGCTTTTTTTCTTAGCCTACAAGTGAAAGCTTCGTTAAGTTTGGAAAGGAAACAGAAACCATAAAATACAAGATGGATAATTTCAACCACATGAAATGTTATAGGCATCAAAAAGCACCATAAATAATTCAAAAGACAAACAACAAATATTTGCAAGACATAAAGCAGAGTGCTAATTTTCTTTGTATAAATGGTGCGTTATTTCTAACTAATGATGTGGGCCCTGGGTTGATAAAGTGGAAATATTAACATATTTTAAATACAGAAAGAGATGAGTCTTTGAACTAGCAGCTCCACTTTTAGGAAGCAGCAATCACATTTCTAAGAACTTATCCTTACAGATATGTTTCCATATCTGCAACCTGATGTACACTCAAGGATATTGCCTGCAGCCCCATTTGCTGTGATAAGAGACTGGAGGCAATGTGAATGCTCACCAAGTGAAGACCGGTTAATTAACATGGTGCATGGAGCAAGGCAATGCTATGCAACTCTGGAACAAATGATTCAGCCTCAGATGTACTTGCATAAAAAAAAAAATCTACAAAGATATAACATTAGGTAAAAAAAACACAAAAACTAGTGTATTTGGTATAGTAATGTTTTTTGGCAAACAAGCTTATAAAGGATTGTACTAGTTTATGTATAGAATATCTGTAAAGTGGTACAAAATAATTGTTACCTCTGAAAAGTAGAAGTGGTGGTTGAGAAACAATAGTGGAAGAAAGAATTACCATTCTCTGAGTATATTTTTTTAATCCTTTGTATCATGTTCATATAAAAACCTATTAAAACTTATTTTTTCAAAAGCTTAATTGGAGAAATGAGCAAGAATAGCCAATAAAACTTTGAAAAATAAGCTTAATAATGCAGTTCTAATTTTACCTGATCTTTAAGCATATTATATAGCTACAATTATTAAATATACATGTTGTACTGGTGCAAGAAGAGGGAAAGAGAGCAATGAAATAGAACTGTAGCTTGGAAATATACATATTAATTTAATATATGTATATAATATGTATGTAACTTTTTATATTATACACAATAAATTGATAAATCACAAATGAATTAGAAAAGAACAACTAAAATTTCCAGCTTGCAATACAAAGATAGAATCTTTAAAACTAGTTAAATTTTTTTTTTTGTGGTTGAGAAACTTTCTAAAGTGAAAACTTTAGTGCAGAGAAGATCTTTAGATATGAAAATCACTTTTTAAGTTCTGCATTTCAAAGAGAAATATAGACAAAATAAAAAATAGAAAACAACTTGGAATAAACATTTGCAACACAAAGGGTTAGTATTTGAAGTATTTTAAATTTTCTATATGTCAATAAGAAACTGAAACAGGGGCTGGCACCGTGGCATAGTGGTTAAGTGCTCGCGCTCTGCTGCTGGCGGCCCGGGGTTCGGATCCCAGGCCCGCACCAATGCACCACTTGTCAGGCCATGCTGTGGCAGCGCCCCACATAAAGTGGAGGAAGATGGGCACAGATGTTAGCTCAGGGCCAGTCTTTCTCCGCAAAAAGAGGAGGATTGGCATGGATGTTAGCTCAGGGCTGATCTTCCTCACAAAAAAAAAATAAAGAAAGTAGACAGGGCAATATTATCAACCAAAAAAAAAAAAAGAAAAGAAAAGAAACTGAAACAGCCTAATAGAAAAATGGGCTATGAAGATGAATAGGAATTTCCCAAAAGTAGAATTACAAATGGTCAATAAACATATAAAATATTCAACCTCACTTGTAATGAAAGAATTTTGCTCCCACATGAGATGGTAGTTTCACTTCTTTTTGTTCGGTATGTAACGTTGCATCATAGACATGAAGAAACAATTCTCATAAATGTTTCTATTTTATGACCCAATATTTTTCATGGTAAATTAGCTAGTTGTCATGCCTAGTGTGTGCCTTGACATGAATCACTCCCTCTGAACCCAGCTATTGACAGTATGGGCCCCAGGGCTTCCCTGGAGCAAGCTACGAGTTAATGGAATGTATCCGCAAGTCAGGATGGGCAGGGAGAAAGAACCTGGGGCACCTTCATGGTCACACAATCTGAACAGGAAATTACTCAGATGGGTCAAGGCTCACCTGTCCTAGACCAATTCCCAGTTTGAGACTGTTTATCTCTTCTGAGATCTTGATTCTGGTAACCTAGCACAGCATACCTGTAGCCTGGTATACCTCAAATTTAACCTTTTACACAACCTCTGACTATAATGTCTTTCACAACTTTTTACCATCTCAGTAGACTTAACGAGATTCTTGGTTGCAAAACCACTACACCAGTTTCGGTGGGATTCTGTTCCTCCTGTATGCTATTCTTTATTCTTGTGACCTTTACCTCTCTGTCCATGGAAATTTGTTGATGATTTTATATTATTCTTTACTTTTACAGTAAAGTTCTTCTGTTATAGGGATTGAAATACTTTGAGTCTGCAGGATAAGCATGTCTAAAAAGAGACAACTCAAGGGTCCAGGTGAATCTTTACTAATTGCCAACTCTAGACAAATTACTTCACTTCTCTGGGTCTCAAAGATCTCGTCTTATAAAATGAGATTATACCTCATAGGGTTGTTGTAAGAATTAAATGATTAATAAAGATAAAGCATCTAGAACAGAACCTAGCACAGAGTAAATGCTCTATAAATATTATATGTTGTGATTTCTTGCAAAATACATTTTAGCAAGTATCTTCTACATCATTTTGAGTCTTTTTGCCTACAATTGCAATGTACTTTGCAAATGTCTTTAATAACAATAAGCTCACATGTCTGTCTCCAGGTGTGAATGACTAAAATAATATACCACAAAATCTAATTTTGGATATGTTTTTCCATTTTTCAAAATTATTGATAAATAGTAAGAATACTGATTAAATATGAATTGTATATGCATTCATATTAACAATAAAAGAAAATATCTTTTTAATGTTTAAAAAATAGTAAGTATAAATTTTTACTTAATTTCAAATAATTTTAACTTCATCTGACTCTGATACTCAGCTGTCTTAAATCCTTTCTGAAACAAAGTATAGTATAATTAAATTATTAAAAGAAAACTCTAGTATGCTTCAAGAAATAATAAGTCTGTGATACTTTCTGGTATTAAAAAGTAGCCCCTGATGAGTTGTTTCAAGTTTCCCTTATACAAGTTTGGAAACTGTCCCCATTAGAACTAAATCACTTATGCTATTCTTGTACAAGGGAAAGAAATTATGGTATACGCACTTTGAGGCCCTCATTCAGTCATTCACTCAGCAAGGATTTATTGAGGTCCTGCTATTTGTATTTGGTGTTGAGTTGCATCAGTGAAAAAAAATAGACAACCATACCCTCTGAACTTACAGTCTAGCAGAGGGAAAGATAAATAATAGACATCATAAATAATTAAATTGTATAGTATGTATGAGGGTGATAAGCACCATAGAGAAAGAAAAGAAACCATACAGGGTGGGTAGGGGAGATAGACAGTGAAGATATGGGTTGAAATTTATGAATTCGACGTGCATTGTTGTGTAACTTCCTCTGAGCTAAGTAGACTACCTGATACTTGCATCCAATTTAAGAGCAAAAGTTTTGAGAAAGACAGCTATAATTGGACATTCCTAGGTGAATGTTCACCATTTTGCAATATTCACCTTACAACGATTACTTAATTCTGTTAATATGTTACTATTTTACTCAAGTGTAATCTGATTTACTAGGCCTCAATAGCTTTTGGGTCACCGGAACAGGAATATCTCCTGTCTTTTGCTCCCTCAGCCTAGCCATCTAAAGTTTTCCTTCCCCTCTTTTTTCCTCCCGCCCCCCACCATTCTTTCTTCCCTCCTACCGTTTTTTTGATAAATTTAAAAACTTTAGAACAGTTCAAAGATTTATGTACTAAATATTTATATAACCACCATTTGGAATTGGAAATTTTTAATATTTCTTTCCAATTCTTTTTAATAAAAGAAAGAAGATATTATAGACAAAAATAGCCAACCGTGTACAGTATTTCTTTGGTGCTAGACTCTGTTCTATGTTCTTTCCATATTATAATTCATAATTCCCTATGTTAACTAGTATGTTAACTAGTATGTTAACTCCTTGGTTAACTAATCCTCAAAACAATCCTGTGAGTTAGCTTCTACTATTATGGCCATTTTACAGATGAAGAAACTGAGGTGTGGAGTGATTAAATAGTTTGCCTAACGTTACACAGATTGTAAATGGTAGAGCTAAAAAACCCAGGCTGCCTGGCACTGGAGTCTGTACTCTTAACCACAAGGCTATATGCCTTGTTCCATCCTCCTCCTCATCCTTCTCCTCCTCCTCTGAAGCAACCCACTACCATAAACTTTGTGTGTATCCATGAACAATGTGTGATTTGGGGGTGGGGGTGGGGGGCGTGTAAACCATCACAAATTTTACATATCTTTTTTTTTATAGTTTGTTGTTCTCTGCCAAATTTTTCATTTGTAATTTATCTCCTTGAAATAGTAAGCATAGTTATTGTAAAGTCTTGTCTGAGAGCTCTAACATCTGGAAACTGGGTGGGTCTGTTTCTATTATCTGTTGTTGTTGCAAATTTTTATTTATACTGCCTTATTTCCTTGTGTGCCTCTTTATTTTTAATTGTGTGCCAGTCATGTATTTGCAAAGTTGTCTGCCATATATTTGCAAATTATTTTCAAAACAATTTGAGGCTTAGGATAATTTTTTTTTCCTGCCAATTTGATTTACATTTGCCTCTATCAAGCGCCTGAGGGGCAGTATACTTTTGGGATCTCATTAATCGAATTTCAAAGACTGTAGTCCTTATAAGGGTCTATTTCTGACTTACCCTTACCCTTAAAGTGTAGCCCTTTGGGTTCCAATTCAGAGCAAGGGGGATTATCAGTCCCCACCGCAACTCCACTGCAGTAAACCTTGAACTCCTATCTGTGTCCTCAAAGTCCCTTTCTTCAGTCAAAGGGTCTGCTTGGCCTTTCAACCTTTCCGTCTGGAACTGGCAAATGACCCCAAAGGACAAACAGCTCCAGTGCTGGGCTCACTCCTTGGCTATTGTTTCTCCTGAATCATGACTCGAAGTTCTTCACTCTGTGGTTGGCTTTCCTTCACCTTCAAGCAGAGGGTTGGGTTTTTTTCCCTCAGCATTTCAGGTTAACATCAGTGGAATGGTTGGTCAGAATTACCTTGACCCCTCATTCTAGGAAGGAGAAGTTCTGTTTTTTAGTTTTAAGTACTTTTTAATTTCCATTCTTATTTCCTATTTAATCCATGAATTATTTAAAACAATCATTTTTAGTATTTAGTACATTTATTTGTTTGCTTTTGCTATCTTTTTTTGTTAATTTCTCATTCATCATTTTTAATCAGAGAACATTTGCATAATTTCCATTTTTAAGAGTCTCCTTGACAAGTCCTGTTGTAAACATTCCTCTTGCCTTGAAAAGAATGTCGGGACCCTCTTTATGGGATAGTGTATATGTCTTTTAGAATAAATTTATTAATTGTGCTATTCAAATCTGCTTATTCATAAGAAATTTTTGTTTGCTTGTACAATCAGTTTTTGAGAGACTTTTTTTGTTTTGTTTTGTTTTGTTTGGTGAGGAAGATTCGCCATGAGCTAACACTGGTTAGCAATCTTCCTCTTTTTTTGCTTGAGGAAGATTAGCCCTGAGCCAACATCTGTGCCAATCTTCCTCTATTTTGTACATGGGATGCCACCACAGCATGGCTGATGAGCAGAGCAGGTCTGCTCCCAAGATCCAAACCGGCAAACTCGGGCCTCAGAAGCAGAGCACCCCGAACTTGAACCACTTGGCCACGGGGCCAGCCCCTTCAGAGACATTTTAAACTCTCCATCTATGATTATATATTTGTCAATTTCTCCCTGTAATTCTGTCAACTTTTATTTTATAAATTTCAGGTTACTAGGTAGACACCAGTTCAGGATTATGATAGCTTTTGGTGCATTATTATTTATATCTTTGTGTAAGGTTTTTCTATATCACTATTAAAGCGTTTTGCCTTAAACTTTATTCCAGTTCATATTTTACATCAGCTCTCTTTTAGTGATAATATGATATCTAGGCATCTGTCATTTGGTTTTATGTTTATCTTTTGTAAATAACTAACTGAATACCTGGATTTCTTTTTTTATCCCAGTTTAGAAATCTCCAACTGTTTACAATTATTATAATTCATAATATATTTCAACTTATCACTACTATCTTATTTTTTTCTGTTCAACACAATTTTTCTTTCTGTCTTTTACTTTTCTCTTTCTGCCTTTTATTGGTAGAAAGAGTTTCTCTGGTATATTTTTATTTATTTTCCTATTTTATTTTATTTTATTTATTTATTTATTTTTGTGAGGAAGATCAGCCCTGAGCTAACATCCATGCTAATCATCCTCTTTTTGCTGAGGAAGACCGGCTCTGAGCTAACATCCATTGCCAATCCTCCTCCTTTTTATTTTTTTCCCCAAAGCGCCCCAGTAGATAGTTGTACATCACAGTTGCACATCATTCCAGTTGCTGTATGTGGGACGGGCCTCAGCATGGCCGGAGAAGCGGTGCGTTGGTGCGCACCTGGGATCAGAACTCCGGGCCGCCAGTAGCAGAGCGCACGCACTTAACCACCAAGCCACGGGGCCAGCCCCTATTTTCCTATTTTAAAAGTAATACATACTATTCATCCTTAAGGCATAAATATTTAATGATATTATAATGGTTAACCATATTCTTTTACACCCATTCTTAATTTTTTAAGTTTTATAACAAGATCTCTCTTTAGTCCAGATCTCTATTCTTTATTTGAACAAGATGAGAAGATCTTAGCACAATTGAACGTCTTTCTAAATTCTCCCTCCAACATCCTTGTTATTGTTACCTAGTATTTAAGTTTCACATTGTTTTCTAAATGTTGCCCCATGTTAATTTTAATTTCTACTCAATATTTATTTCTATTTACAAACAAAAATATCTCTGAGTTCTTCGCTCACCATTGCTACTTGCATGGTATTTTTTCCTCCTGGGACCTTTTTTCATCTTGTTGAGGTATATTCATTGGCAGTTCTTTCAGTGATGGTTTAGAAGTAATAAACTCTCGGTCTTTTCAGAAATAGAAAATTATAAGCCCTATATTCTTTAATTTAGACTTTGCTAGAAAGGATGGCCATAGGTATAAGCATTGATTGAGTTTAATAAGAAATCTTGAAAAGAGTGAGAAGGCAACTACCACCGTTCCTTGGAAAGGTAGAGGGATGATTAACTCATAGCTCATAGAGATAACAGAAGGTTAGCAAATGTTAACTGGTGAGTTACTACAAACTTACATTAAATTTATTGTTTGTTTTTCATCTTGTCATAAAGTTGAGTATCTCGTTAGGTCTGTTCACTAAGCACAAAGAAATTTACAAGTTTGGTTGACTTGTAACCTGGAGACCCAAATGTTTGTTTTAAAAAACTATATTTGTTAAAGTATTTGCTCCAGCAAACTATTCACTTAAAGTTGTAAACTATGTTTGTCATAGAAAAAAAAATGTGAAATTAACCCATTATGTAGGATTTCACTGAATTTTTGAAATCTCAATTATACATAAGTGGTTTGAGTTTACATGTTAGAAAGCACTATCTTTTGTGGCTGAATATCTTTATTTTGTCTTTATGATTAAATGGGGTAGAATTCTATGGTAACATCGATTTTAAATGGGGTAGAATTCTATGGTAACATCAATTTTAAATGAAGTAGAATTCTATGGTAACATTGATTTTACCTAAATATTTTGAACATTTTATTCCATTGTATAATAATCTGTTTTCACTCATGGGAAATTTGCTGCCATTCTAATTTACATTTTAAGTAATATATCTTTTTTTCTTGGTAAATTTTAAGAGTTTTTAATCCTTCATGTTCTGGAATGTCATTGTGATTTGTTAAAGTGTAGACTTGTTTTTACTCATCTATCTCAAGGCTAGGTATACATCTTCCACTTGAAGATTTATGTCCTGCTTCAGTTCTGAACGTTCTTAGCCATTATTTCTTGAATATTTCCTCTAACCTATTTTTTCCTTCTGGAACTCATATTAGACATATTTTGGAAGTTTTCATTCCTTATGTCTCTTTACTTCTCTGTGCTGCATTCTAGATGATTTCTTCAGATCTTCCTTCCATTTCTCTTATTTTCTCTTTGTTGTGCCTAAGCTACTGTATAATTTATCTACAGGAATTTTGTTTTTTAATCCCAAAGACTGTATTTAAGATTTTCACTTGTCTATTTTTCAATTTCCTCCTCTTGTTTTATGATTCCTTCTTCTGTCTCTTTGAACATTTTAAGCTACCTATTTTAAAAGGCCTTTAGATCACACTTCCTCCAATCACTTAGGTGTGAATTCCACATTTCTTGGGTCTATGGACTGTCTCCTCTCTAAAATTCTTTATATGTTTTATAATTTTTGTTTATGAAGTCATCTTAAGTGGGAAATATGTTCTCAGGAAGGCCATCGCATTCCATTGGCTATGGAGACCTCTCTATAGAGCATTACAATGAAGTCTGCTGAGTTGCAATGAAGGCCGTTGGTTCTGAATCTTTCTCTCTCTCGTTTTACACTGGGTTTCTCAGCTTGGAATTCCCATACTGTATGAGTAATGTGATTTCAGGCCCCTGTATCCTTGCTTAGTATATCTTCCATCTCTGATTTCTTGAACTTGATTCTGTTTCTACTTACAGCCTGAGGTGGGTATTTTTCCATCTACTGAGGTCTTGACCATCTGGTAGAGATTTTCTAGTCCCTCTTCATTAATAGAGCAGAGCTTTCTTAGCTCAGGGCTCTAAACATCTGCCCATAAGATCTTAACATCCTAGGTCCTAAGGCATATATCTGTGACAGATTCCAACCACCTATCACTTTCTTCCCATTATAGCTTCAACTTCTGCTCTGTGACTCTGGTATCAATCTCTTTTTTCATACCTCGTGATATCCACTTATTTCTTCTGAGTTCAGTCATACAGTAGTAATTTCTGACTCTAAAATCATTTTCCAGGTTAAAATGTATGCATAAAAATGATACAATTATGATGATATCAGAGACCAGAGAAAAAGCACTTTACAAAGTTATGTTTTGAACCCCAATGATTGCATCAGATTCTGCTGCTGTGTTAAGTGAGAAATATAGCAAATCTATAATGCATAGTTTTGATGTGACAGAGTTATGTTAGGGGTAAATGAACATTCTCACTGAAGTGTATTATTAAAGTTCAACCTGTCTCACTTTGTAATTCAAAGTTTTCAGAGTACTTCAAAATAGAACTGATAGTTGAATAGTCATTTGTACTTTTGAAAAGATACTGCTGGGATAACATGGTAGGCATTGAAAGGCAAATTACCAAAATGAATGTGCTGAAAAGGTAATAATTCAACACAAAAGAAAGTGTAGAACTTTACCAGTGCCAGCACAGCAACAGGATTTGGCATCAATTGACATGTCAGAACATTTTCCGGTCTATACTGAAAGGGAATTTTTTCCTTCATTCATTGTGGTGAGAATGACTCTAATAACATTTTTATTTTTGTTTAACAATCTCACATTAACAAGAATTAGCATATGAAAAACTTTACATGGATGACACATAGGAAAAGCCATAACAGATCATTTTAACTGCAATAAGATTTGTGTTTCCTGTTTTATTCATGCTGCTGCTCAATAAGCTAGAACAAATGTACTCATATAATTTTGAAGCCAAAAAATATCTTGAGGCTAAATTTTACATTAACATCTCTATCCATGTAGTTTGAACAAGAGGTTTTAAA
Organism: Ceratotherium simum simum; assembly: GCF_057802395.1. Lineage (NCBI taxonomy): Eukaryota > Metazoa > Chordata > Mammalia > Perissodactyla > Rhinocerotidae > Ceratotherium > Ceratotherium simum. The sequence continues at coordinate 60,254,284 of NC_141907.1, read as the reverse complement.
AGCAATCTGTTTGAAAATCTCTGGTACTGAATATTTCAGATTTTTCCCCATATTTTAAATACATAAAGAAAAAAAAAGTGATAGAGTTAGGAATAATATTCTCCTTGCAAGGAAAATAACTATATTGCTTGCTTTTCATCTTTGCTATCAAAGATCTCCACAACTATGTTTCCATGACTGTGGAGTTGGGGAGGGGGGATGTACAGTACTATTAAAAATATCAATTCCTAGGCACTGCCTACTGAATTCTGATTCTCTTGGTCTGTGTTGGAGCCCAGTAATCTGCATTTTAATATGATTAAATGATTCCTCTCTCCACATGATTCCTGTGCACACTAAATTTTGAGAACCATTGATACGGAAGCTGCATTAAAGGGCATGGTAGTCCATACACTAAGACAAGTATTCAGGGTACCCAGATTTCTGTGGAAGTTGGTCATTTCTTTGATTACTGCCAGGTATTGTTAATTTATAGAAGAACAACTGATACTAACAACTCAGTGAACAGTTTCATCCAAGCTACATATAGCAAAGGCAAGTGGAATTCAAAACATATCATCCTGCAGTTTGAAATTCATACACTAGATCTGCAGGATTAAATTAGGAAAAAGCCAAGAACATTTTCTCTTTTTTTTGTGAGGAAGATCAGCCCTGAGCTAACATCCATGCCAATCCTCCTCTTTTTGCTGAGGAAGACTGGCTCTGAGATAACATCTATTGCCAATCTTCCTCCTTTTTTTTTTTCCTCCCCAAAGCCCCAGTAGATAGTTGTATGTCATAGTTGCACATCCTTCTAGTTGCTGTATGTGGGACACCGCCTCAGCATGGCCAGACAAGCGGTGCGTCAGTGCGTGCCCGGGATCCGAACCTGGGCCGCCAGTGGCGGAGTGCGCGCACTTAACCGCTAAGCCAAGGGGCCGGCCCCAAGGCAAAGGCCAAGAACATTTTCAAGGAGAAATGGCACCAGAGACGTGATTAAAATGTGAATGAATATAAAAAAGAGTTTTCAACCCATAGGGATTTTGATGATGAAGCAACCTTAATATATCTAATGGGAATTACTTATCATTTTGTGGTGGATTAGGTAAGAAATACACAAATTATGAGATTTGTAATCAAGTAATCTGATTACTAGAATATCATTGGTAGAAATAACTCACAAAATGAATGGTTGAAATTGCACACAATCAAGTTTATTATTCATGCAAGCATTTATATTAGTTGGTTGAGCAGACTTAAAAATATCACTTGTTAAATAAGCCAACTTTTAAACTTTATGTTATTATGATAAGCCATGGGTTCATTTTCACTTTTTAGTTTTTTAAAAAAATTCGTTGTTGTGATACTATTACTTTTTAATTATTATTATTCATATAGAAAACAATTATTTAATTTTAGATTTGAAAATTGATAAGCATCTATGCTCCTCTATACCAGCATATAAGTAGGATAATTTTTGTTTTTTAGTTATTTTATTGAGATCATATTGGTTTATAACATTGTTTAAACTTCAGGTGTACCTTGCTATATTTCAGTTTTTGTATAGAATACATTGTGTTCATCACCAATAGTCTAGTTTTTATCTGTCACCATACATATGTGCCCTTTGCCCCTTTTACCCTCCCCGCACCCCCTTCCGCTCAGGTAACCACCAATCTGTTCTCCTTATCTATATGTTTGTTTGTTTATCTTCCACATATGAAATCCTATGGTATTTGTCTTTCTCTGTGTGTCTTACTTCACTTAGCATTATATCCTCAAGGTCCACTCATGTTGCAAATGGCACAATTTTGTCTTTTTTATGGCTGAGTAGTATTCCATTGTGTGGTGTGTGTGTATATATATATATATATATATATATATACACACACATCTTCTTTATTCATTCATCCATTGATGGGCACTTGGGTTGCTTCCATGTCTTGGCTATTGTGAATAATGCTGCAATCAACATATGGGTGCATAAATCTATGTGAATTATTGGTGTCATGTTCTTTGGATACATACCCAGTAGTGGAATAGCTGGGTCACGTGGTAGTTCTCTTCTTAATTTTTTGAGAAATCTCCATACTGTATTCCATAGTGGCTACACTAGTTTGCATTCCCTCCAGTAGTGTACGAGGGTTCCCTTTTTTCCACATCCTCTCCAACACTTGTTATTTCTTGTCTTATTAATTATAGCCATTCTGACATGTATAAGGTGATATCTCATTGTAGTTTTGATTTGCGTTTCTCTGATAATTAGTGCTGTTGAATACCTGTTCATGTGCCTGTTGGCCATCTATATATCTTCTTTGGAAAAGTGTCTGTTCACATCCTCTGCCCATTTTTTGATCAAGTTGTTTATTTTTTTGTTGTTGAGTTGTATGAGTTCTTTATATATTTTAGAAATTAACCCCTTGTAGGATATATGATTTGCAAATATTTTCTCCCAGTCAGTGTTGATGGTTTCCTGTGCTGTGCAGAAGCTGTTTAGTTTGAGGTAGTCCCATTTGTTTACTTTTTCTTTTGTTTCTCTTACCTGAGTAGACATGGTATTCGAAAACATACTGCTAAGACTGATGTCAAAGAGTGTACAGCCTATATTTTCTTCTAGGAGTTTTATGGTTTCAGGTCTTATATTCAAGTCTTTAATCCATTTTGAGTTAATTTTTGTATATAGTATAAGATATTGGCTTACTTTCATTCTTCTGCATGTGGCTGTCCTGTTTTCCCAGCACCATTTGTTGAAGAGCCTTTCCTCTCTCCACTGTATGTCCTTGGCTCCTTTGTCGAAGATTAGCTGTGCTAGAACAAGCTTTTAAAGTCGTCTTATTTTATTACTTCCTAATTTATTTTTATTTTATTACACATTTGTCTAAAACAAAAAAAACTCAAACTACTGTAATTTTTATTTTGTTTTGTTTTTAATAAATGTTAACATTTATACTGAACCATCAGACATACTGAGAAAAGCATGAAGCAAACTCTTTGAGGTAAGGAGAGTTCAGTTCCAGTGCATAATGGCTTTGATGTGGGCTATCCCGTCAGAAATTCTGTGTCATACCTTTTACCCATATATGTAAATATTGCACATATTTTCTAATCAATACCAAGGATACCAAAAACTCTTTAAAATGTCTTCAGTTGTTTTACCATAAAGCAGTTCACAAACTTATGTCATCACGAACATCATCCACAAATTTAATAACAATATAAAAACAACAACAAACAACTACATACACACGGATTGGATTGGTGGTTACCAGAGGGGAAGGGGGGAGGGAGGAGGGCGAAAGGGATGATTAGGCACATGTGTGTGGTGATGGGTTGTAATTAGTATTTGGGTGGTGATCATGATGTAATCTATGCAGAAATAGAAGTATAGTGATGTACACCTGAAATTTATCCAACGTTATAAACCAATGTTACCACATAAAAAAATGAATTAAAAAATAAAAATTAAATAAAAATTAAAAAATAAAAAATAATAACAATACAATAGGCAACAATTAAATTCTCTGCTTCCACTCAATCTTAGTTAAACAAAATTGGATTGAGCTCAATATTTCAACTATTTGTTTACTATTAAAATGTGAGTTGTTTTATAAAGGCAACTCATTCAGCTTGGCTTCAGTTTGCGGTCGTATGAGCCATGTGGGACTTCATAAAATATTCTCCAGTTATATCCAACTTGCCATCCAAGGTGATTCTGAAATTGACTTTGAAGGAAGCTTTAAGCAGTTTTAATTTGACCCTCTGATTGGGTTCTCCATTCTTCCTAGTTAAGACTTCTGTCTTGGAAGTTTCAAAATAGATTGATGATTTTATTTCAAATGTGCATGATAGTTTTTAAATACACAGTAAGACTGATGATTTCATGCATTTATATCTTAGGGTTTTCTCACCAAAGAAACACCAGTATTTTGGATCATTTGCAGCTTCACAGCAATAAAACTGATCTTTAATTAAGCATCTAAGTACCTCTTAAAATTTGTAGCTCTACTGCTGATGATTGCCACTACCACTTCACTATTTGTGGTTGAGAGCCTGCTCTCAACTGATTCACTTTTAAGTTCAGCTCAGGGAACCCAATAGACAATTACTCCTTTTCAACATGCCTCACAATCTTAGGTTGTTCTGAATTTTTCTCATCATGGATATTTTCTCTATAAGCATATGAGTTAAATTTCTCATTTTAAGTAAATGAAGGATGATGTTTTAAAAAACAGAATTTTCAGTTCATTTGCCTTATTTGGAAACTTATTGCAGAACAGTGGAGCTCTGTACATTTAATGAGAAACATTTGGTATAGCACAAGTCCAGGGGATGGTGGAAACTGATTCGTGGAAGCATGGTTTATGTAATCAAAAGTTTAAAATTGCGAGGCCAGCCCAGTGACATAACAGTTAACTTCACATGCTCTGCTTGGGCGGCCCAGGGTTCGCCCGTTCAGATCCTGGGCGCAGACCTACGCACTGCTTGTCAAGCCATGCTGAGGCTGCGTCCCACATACAGCAACTAGAAGGATGTGCAACTATGACATACAACTATCTACTGGGGCTTTGGGGAGAAAAAAGGGAAAAAAAGGAGGAAGATTGGCAACAGATGTTAGCTCAGGGCCAATCTTCCTCAAAAAAAAAAAAAGACAGTCTTTTAAAAAAAAGTTTAAAATTGCCACTAATTTATGAAGTTCAAACTAATTTTTTAGAAAATCTATCTATGCAGGACTCCTGGTTACATCTAGAAATCACACTTTGCAGCATAGCCATGTGGGTTACTAGCTGCAATGTTAATACCCAGATTCTCCCAAACCAAGACATATGTAGCCAAAAAAGTGGCAATATACGTCTTACAAAATCTCTAAGGAGTAAAAAATTCACAACTTTCTATTCTAATCTTTCAGTAAATTTGACAGTTTCAGAAGATGATCAGTGTTTAAGCTAATAATGAACTGTATTGACAAGTGTATTCTAAAAAGTCCAGGGACAGAGTTGAAACTTCAAACAGAGCTCTAATCAGGGGTCGTCAGGGGTCGATATCTCTTCCATGCTTCTTACTGCTTCTCTCTGTTGTAGTTTCGTTCTCAATCAGGCTGTTATCCTGTGGTAGCATTGATGGCCTTTACAAAACTCTAAGCTTTCCTTCTGCTAACTGAGCAATGAAACCTGAGATAGAAAACTTTTTCCCCCAAAGAGTTCCAATAAAATTCCCAGGGCTAATTTGCACTGATCTGAATTAGGTCACATGTCTGCCTCTCAGTTAATTGCTAGTACTGGGTGCGATGGAATGCTCTGATTGCATTAGAGGTAAGGTAAGCACACCTAAACTAGGTGCAATGAAGCTAAAGAAAAATGATACTCCAAAGCAAAATTGGGGTGCTGTGTTCAGAAGGGGTGTGGATGCTGGCAAGGCAAACAAACAAATTTTTACTGCATGTCATATATCTCCCTAGCCATGCAAACACAAACCTCTGGAAGATAAACCGATTTTGATCAGGTTGAGAAGCATCTGAAGGTGTGCTCACTCACAGGAGGCTCGCTAGTCCCTAAAGCAAATGGGCTGGAGTGTGCACAAAGCACCAGTGTGCAGACACGCCTGGTTGCCAGGCCCACCTAGACCTGATCCTGAGAGTAACATGTGTTAGGCTCAAGCTGGGGACCCTAATCATACCAAATTTGCCTCTCTTCTTTCTTATAGATTTCCTTTTGGTTAATAGCCCCTCCTTTCTATTAAATGTATTCTTAATTCTTAAGCAAGAGCTTGCTGCTGGAAGATCTGCAGTTTGACCTAATTTATTGCCTAATATCGACTGCAGAAGGAAGCCAAACTTTCTTTTTCCTTCTGCCTCATTTAAATACTTGAATAAATGTAACTATGGTTTCCTCAGAGGGTAAAAAAAAAAAGAGCAGGGGAATAAGTCATGACAAAGGAGGAAGAACTGGAACTCTTCACATTAGTGCTGTAAATTGATAACATTTGGAAGGAAGCCATCTTAGAGTGTTAATTAATTTAGGAAGGAAAATACAGTCATGAGGTTTTCTAGCCATTTATAACTTGACAAAGGAAAGAACAAACACTGTGATAATGTTTGTCTGAAAGAATGTGAATCCACAGTAACATGAGGCCTTGGAATGATGTCCTTGACACTCCTGTTAAAACTTAGGTGGAGATTGGGCCGGCCCCATGGCTTAGCGGTTAAGTGCGCGCACTCTGCTGCTGGTGGCCCAGGTTTGGATCCCAGGTGCGCACCGACGCACCACTTCTCCGGCCTCGCATCGCTTCTCCGGCCATGCTGAGGCCGCGTCCCACATACAGCAACTAGAAGGATGTGCAACTATGACATACAACTATCTACTGGGACTTTGGGGAGAAAAAGGAGGAGGATTGGCAATAGATGTTAGCTCAGAGCCGGTCTTCCTCAGCAAAAAGAGGAGGATTAGCATGAATGTTAGCTCAGGGCTGATCTTCCTCACAAAAAAAAAAAAAAACTTAGGTAGAGAAATGAGGGTTATCATAAGCCCTAGTCCCCAAGGTCCTGAGTGCCTAATATAATCAGAGTATTTTAAGTGCCTAATAATTATAATTAAGGTTTGGGTTGAGAGACAAGGGTTGTGATCATTTCAAGGTATAGTCAGTTCTGTTTGAATACCTGTTTTGAAAACCTGAATTTCTTCCAACATAAAAGAACAATTTGAGCTTAATGGGAATTTTCTGTTTGCTTCCGCATGATTTCCTCTGGGACAACCGCTAGATAAACGCACAAAGCTGTTGAGCCAAGCTGTGTAGACTACACAAAACGCACACACATGCCCAAATCTCAAATATATACCGGCTACCTTGGTTCACATTTGTGTTATGAGCTAACTCATCCACATCTGCTGTTACATCTTTCCATCCAATTTCTATAACCCTTCCTCCATCACTTGACAGTAACTCACAAGCTACAACCCTTCTGACACCCACTTCCACAAGCAAACTTCAGATGTTTTTCAAGATAGTGCCCTATATGCTGAGCTATTTATGTATTTCTTAACCATTTAAAATATATAAAACTATGCTACTGTTTTTATTAGGTTTCTTTTTTTTTTAATGTGTCACTGACAAAGGTTTTGAGCATTATACCCCTAACCTCAGTTTTCCCATAAGCCCTGACTGAGGTTCTTATTGCTCAGTTGTGCAGTGTGATGATTTTTAGGAAGGCATATATCACATCATCATAAAACCGACTGTATTGAGTGCCAATAAGAGCTTCAACAGGAGTTTCAAATATTTACTAAGTATAAGTAATATTTATTGAATGAGTACTGTGTTCTAGATATTTTACATACATTAGCTATCTAATTTAACTTAATCCTAAAATGACCCCATGGGTTAGGTAGAATTATTACCCCATTTTATAATGGAGGCAACTGAGATTTAGAGGGGTTAAATAATTTATTCTCCATCACAGAGCTAATAAGCAGTTGGGATTCAAAACCCAGCTCTCTGAAATTGCAGATCCTGTCTCAAACAATATTGGCCAAGCAACAGCCATGGTCATAATACTGTGCTGAGTGAAGTAGGCCTTGGAACTGGACAGCCTTGGGGTCAAGTCCAGATTCCACCTCTTACAGCTGCACATCACTGAACAAGTTACTTAAGCTTCCTAAATATCAATTTCTTAATCTGAAAAATGGAAGGCAATCATAATAAAATAGCTAATATTCACTGAGCACTTACTATTACCCTCAAAACACTGCAGGAGATAAATATTATCCCCTTTCTATAAATGACAAAACTCAGGCTTAGAAAGGATAAGAAACTTGATCAAGGTAGCACAGCTAGTAAGGAACGGAACTGGGATTTAAACTTCAATCTGTTAAATTCTAAAGACTCCTCTTCTCCACCACTATTCACCATCCCCCAATAAAATCCTCCTCCTGGCTGTCTCTGAGGTTTGAAAGAGATGCTGTATATAAATTACTTAGCACTGTGCCCAGTCTATGTCTGGGCACAGTCTAATGAATGAAGTCCATTATTATTATTACCACCACTGGAATTTAGCCAGGAACAAAAACTATTATAATACAAGGCAGAATGTAAGCACCATTTGCGAGGTTAAAAAAAAAAGGATATCCAGGGAGTTCAAAGGAGGGAAAGATGATATTTGTAAATAACACAGTTCTTCAAGGAAGAGGCAGAATTTGAAAATAATTGTGTAAGATCTTGGCAGACAGAGATGGAGGAGGGTTACACATGTGGAGGGAACAGCAGAGGGAACTCTGCCTATCGAACAGAGGGGAATTGTGGGTCTTCAGGGCAGCTGTTGGCTGCAGCTAAGGGTCTCAGTAGGGAGCCCTGAGAGGGTGGATGAGAAAGAGAGACCACTGGAGCCTCTCTGGGCAGGGCCTCCCACTGCAGAGAGGAGTCTTTGCTAACACGGCGCGAGGTGGGGAGTCAGGGTCGATTTTTGAGCAGGGAGGTAACATAAGCAGGGTTGAGCACTGAGAAGACAAATCTGGCAAAGATTATAGCAGAGAGTGACTGAGGGCGTGGGCAGGACAGAGTGTCTGAGTCATCGCATGCCCTCCCCTGCCGGCTTCCAGGTGAGTGTGGGTTCTCCTAAAGAGCACATTCCTGGGCAACCTGTCCATCTGCGAGTCCTTTATGGTTCATGCGGTTTGCAGTACAACAAGGCCCTCTACAGGCCTCCTGATGACTAGACTTAGAGGAATTTAAATGAGGCAGGATCTTAAAATTAATCCAAAGAACCAAGGTTGCAGGCTTTAAAGGCCCATAGGAACCCTGAAGGCGTAGCATAGTGACAGAAGCAGGCTGGGTGTTGAGGGCCCACTCCTAACCAAAGCTATGTAAGAATATAGGGCCAGCACTCTATATCTTCAAAAGAAGCTAGAAAAGCTGGATTCTTTTAACAGTAAAACATCTTGATTTCTAAATGTGGACTTGATTTAAAACAAACACCATGAAAGCCAAAGTAGATATTTCAGTGGGCTGGATCTGCCTGGTAGGCCGCATGTTTCCAACATACAACTTCCAACCAGGAAGGGAATGTGGAGGTCATCTTTCATCTAACTTCTCCACTTCACAGACAAGAATATGATGTCCAAAGGGCCCCAGCAAAGTTAAATAATCACACAGCTGGACTAGATCACAGGTCATTTAAGTGTCCATCCATTGCATAGATTTTTAAATGTTGCTTCCAATTTTTACACCAAGCTGGACCACCACCATTGACTATTAAGGTGTATTTGGGACAAGGGTTAGGATTGAGAGTGATGTGGTGGGGAGGAGATTGATGAGATTTTCCCATAGATGTGAAAACCATACACTCCTCATCCCATCACCAAACTAAGCCAAGCGTGTCCCAGTTAGGGTAACATCAGTGCCAGAGAACCCTTGTCCACAGGCTGGGGTCAAGTGTGCCCAAGTGACCTCCTCATCCCCTGAGTCCTGAGGATGAACCAGGGTTCACTCACAGTCTACAGTCTCTTCCCAGACTATATATTCAACTGTCAACAGGCACTTGAAGCCTGTTCTGCCCCCACCCTAAGGATGGCATGCATATCCTAAGAATCTGCAGATGACAGCAGAGAGTTTTTGTGGTTGATTCATGACAAAGGTTATTATTTTATACATTTTAAAGAAAAAAACTTTTTTCATTTGCATACAGATAGCTTGGGTATATCTCTAAGCTCGTCAAGAAATCAACCCCCAACACTAATATTTTCCATAAAATATTGGGAAGCATTGTCATATACAGTTTAGATGAAGGACTTTGGCATCAGATCTACCTGGTTCAGGTCTAAGCTCTGCCACTTAAAGACTATGTGACCTTGAAAAATTGAATTGCCTTCTCTAAGCCTCAATTACACATGGGTGTGGATTAATTAAAATAATGCTAATAATGCTTTTCAAATGTTGTAAGTGCCCATAAATGGTAGCTATATTACACTATTACTTCAACTACATTTGTGAAGGAAATTAATATTGAATTAATATTTTTGTGCAATTTTAGAGATCTAGAGATGCCGTTCTTTCCAGAAAGATGTGAAGCCTAATTAAGATCCTTTTGAAGATCAAAAGTACTGCTAGTTTGATACCTGCTTGATTGTGGTCTTAACTGAATCTCAATCTAAGTGACTTACACTCCAATAATATCTGAGACATAAAAATGACAAAGAAAGGCCATGAGGTATATAGATAAGACCTGACTAAATAATTCAATTCTCCTTGTTACCATATAGTCACATTCCTAATCTTTATGAGATGTTTCTTTGGAAGCTGTGGGTGTTGCCCAGAGTCTGGAATATCCATCATGATTAGTTTCAGCAGAGGAGTGAAATATAATGATGGGACACATTTATTGATGTTGATATTCTCAAGGGATCTAGCCTTTGGATTCTTAGGAAATTAACTGCGTAGGCTCTTGTGCTCCGAGCTGTGCATTCATTGATTTAGTAATTAACGGAAATTTGGAGCTGAATCTGGAGGATATGCTTCCGAATGTGCTACTGAATAGGGCTGCGCCAAAGGTTTGGACAGAAATGTAGACTCACCCAGATTAGCAGTGCCAGACTCTGACAAATTAAATTTCGACACTTCCAGTTCACGTTGGCAGATGCAAGTATCCTGACGTCGTGTAGCCGTGATGTAAGCCAGAAAGAGTGGTATTTTGCAATAGAGAGATTCTGGTAACCCTTCTCATGAGTGTGGGTTGCCGGGTATCAATATTTACATCACACCACAGAGAGTATGTTACATTCTGTAATTCAGAGAAGTGAGATGGCTTATTCATAGTCTTCTGCAGAGAAAACCTGTCCTTATGTTCAACATCAAAAGCTTAAATTGCTGATGTTTGCCTTGTTATTTTCTTAAGACATTTTTTCAATACATATAATGAATGGAAATCTTCCTGACGTCACCAAAATGGGCATTTCAAAATTAAGGGATTAGATTTGTATTGTGCTAGGAAACACTAAAAGATGAACCAAGTTATAATTTCATCTACTTCAAATGTTATAAAAACATAATTATACAAAAAACTAATTTGGAGAAAGAACATACAATAACAAGCAATTATTAGTCCCATTGACTGGTTCAAGTATGACTGAACTTATAGTGTTTGCTCCAACCCCCATCATGCTCTAGAATATTAACTAATGAAGCACTCATGAATATTGATAACCTAAGAATGTGTTTCCAAAACATTGAAGGATAAACACAGGAAGGAGACAAAATGGGAAATGAAAGAAATTGATGAATCCCTTGGCCAGTTTGATTTAGTCAAAGCTGCCAGAAACATGCTCTCATTTTTTCCCTAAATGATCCACCCCACATAATGATCCATAAACTGATAGCTGAAAATGTAGTTCTGATGCAAGGGCTTCACTGGTAGGCTTTTTTCAGGGTCTTATTGCATAGGGGAAAAAAATAGAAGACGAAAAAATTTTCAGAGCATTTTGTATTTGTGCATTTTCCTGCTTAAGTCCTGCTTATACACATAAATATTGCCATAGGAATGCCAGAAATTCCATCCTGGCAAATTAACTCTAGGAGTTATGGGATCACAAGATTATTTTGTATGACAGACCATAGACAGATGGCTTCTCATGAGCCACACTCTAAATTTCTGTACAGTCTCACTGGGTGGATTTTATACCATTAATGCATACTGTTTCACAGGTGAAAAAATGTGAATCTCTAGTGGGTTTTTTTGTTTGTTTGTTTGGTTTTTGCTGAGGAAGATTCGCCCTGAGCTAACATCTGTTGCCAATCTTCCTCTTTTTGTATGTGAGCTGCGACCATAGTATGGTCGTTGATAGACAAGTGGTGTAGGTCCGTGCCCCGGAACCAAACCCAGGCTGCCGAAGTGGAGCACGCCAAATTTAACCACTAGGCCACCAAGGCTGGCCCTAGTGGTTTTTGTTTTGGTTTACTTTTTGGTTTGGCAATCTGGGAATTTAAATTCTTTGTCGATGTTATTTAATTTCAATTATATTATGTTTATAATTTAGAAATATTTATAGACAGCAAATATTTATAACTTTTTAGGTTATCACCTCTCTAGTCTCTAGCATTGATTCCTCTTTCCTTTCATCAGGCAGCAGTCTGATGAAAGCTTTATTGTTCCTTCCAGACTCTCCCCAGCTTTTTAACACCATTTTGAAATGCTCAGGAAGGGCATAGCTTTCTAGGTGTGGTCGCTGGAGTCACTGGGAGGAACCTTTACCTTCCCACTCCTTGACGTGATGTAACCTTTGCACACTGTGTGAGGACATGCAGAAAGTGCTGACATGTGATTCATCTGCATTAAATTCCTTCTGAAGGAAAAACAAAGCAAGTGAAATACCTTCTACTCAAAGAAAAGCAGAATGTAAAGTTGTGTTTAGGAGTGAATGAAAAGTCATAACTTAATACAAGCAAAAGTCTTGTTAATAGGCTACTATTGAAAGAATATTCACATTTGATCCTCTTTTAACCCATCTCATGATCAAAATTCTTTTCCTTGTCTGTATCACAATGGAAAAAAAAAAGTCCGTAGTTTTAGATTGAATCTCAAAGAAAAATGGTCAATATTATTATTCTTTAATTTCATGTTTTACTTCCTTTAAAAACAAATTCTTAAATTATTATTTTACAAACGAAACACTAAAATATACAACTAAGATGATATCCAGTGGTGCGTTTTGGGGTTAGAGATGGGGCTGGGGACAGAGGTGGGATTGAGAATAATCCCACTTTCAGCACAGATGTGGAAAAATTTCTCTTGTCTCCCACTGTCAAACTTTAGAGCTAGAAGGGCCTTGTAGAAAATGAAAGCAAAGCCCAAAGAAATTAAGGGACCTGCACAAGACTATTTGAATTATGTGGATAAAACATGATTAAAGAGGAAGGACCCTAATTCCTAAATAGATATTTCTACCATTGTTCCATTTTCTCTCTCTCTGTGCAAATCTCCTTTCAAGTATTCAGAAATGGTAAAGAAACTTTGCACATGCTGTCGGCTGGTGGAAAAATTCTTATGTTCAACTCTTCAGTTTCTATTTCAGGGCCACTTGTAGAATTTTATTTATTAGTAGAACTCTAGAATTTCAGTCCCAATGGATAGTCACCAGGTAATTCGGCTAAAAATAGGAGGAAGTGATGAACATAAGCATTAGGAGACTAATAAGTCCAACAAAAAGTTTTATAATCCATGCAGAAACAGAAATGTTTTGCCTACTCAGGGCTCAATATGCAGATAGCTTTCAGTCATCAGAAACTCTGTAGCTTATTCCATATTTCACAGATAAAGGCTCCACACTGTTGTCACCAACTGGGTATGATTTGTGTTTGCCTTGGACATTCCATTTTCTTCTCTCTGGCTTAGACTTCAGGAATATGTTTGGTTCACTGGAGGTACCATAACACTGATCTCATCCTAACAGTTGACATCATGTTCTTTTAGACACGGTGAAAGCAGCATGTTTGGGATTAGGTCCATGAAGTAGTGGTCCAAAATACTGGGAGCAAGCACGTGAAGAACCCAAGCTTGGCATTGCCTTGGCTTGCTGCAAGGTTCATTATTCCCATGAAAATTCACATCTGACGTGGTCAGAAACAGGAAACTCAGTCTCTGCCGTGAGCACAATAACCACACAAAACAGCAACAAACTCAGAATAGGACTACGAACTTGACTTCTGTCACAGTAGCTTGTTCAGTTGGCTCCCATGGCACTCTAATGACGGCAAAGTCTAAAAACCAACATGAGGTTTATTCTCTCATTTCATCATAATCTCAGCTTCCATTATTTTCAAGTCTAGTCAGCTTGGGAGGTTTCGTTGCTTCAGTTGAAGATTTCAGTTTTGGGTCCACTGATTTTTACAAATGCCTCATGAACATTTCTTACAAAGGCCTCACAGTGGTCTTCCTCCAGAACAAACGTTGTAAGCCCATTTCAATTTCAGACACCTAAAACAGAGCATCAGTTTCCATATGAATTGGACCGCTGTTTGTAGAGCTTATTGAGGATGATAAATATGCTCTGGTGTGGCAGTTGCTCATGCTGTCCCACCCAGATCCCCTTTACCCGCTGGTGGACCCACCCCCCAGCAGTAGTGGGTGTTAACAGGCTCCCAGCAGCATCCTCCTCCGGAGGATTGCCCTTGGCCAACAGAGCACTTTGCCTGAAGATTCCTGGGAGATTCCAAGTCCTTGCTTCCTACTCCACCAGGAGCATCCTGCCACCCATGCTTGGCTGATGCAGGGTACTGAAACCAAGATCCCTCATCTTGGGATAGGTCTGCAATGCCATTCATGTTCTAGATCTCCCTGTGGAATCAGGTTGAGGCTAGACTTTAGCTAAACCCACATCTTTGCTCACCTTCTCCCTCGGCTCTAGCTTTCTTTACTTTATTACAGGTTCCACCTTAGAGCATTCCTTTGGCCAATCACTTGCACAAGAATCCCCCTCTTAGGTTCTGCTTCTAGAGAACCTGACCTCAGACAGCTGTCTTGTTAACATTAAAAGGTCTTACTGCCTTTTTTTTTTCCTTTTTTGATCTCTTAGGCAATCAATATAGCAATATTAATTGATATAACAGGTTTTATTCTCTCTAAGATGCAATTATTAAAAAAACAAAATTTTTTTTTATTTGTAAAGTCTTGCTGATTTTAAAAATGACAACTTAGTTAATAGAGTATAGCAAGAGAAATAGATTTATACTTTTTTCTTAAATGTATCTTACATTATTTCTTGACTTTTCCCTGGTTACATGGATTTAAGAAAAAATTACTAGTGTGGATAAGCCAGAAAAAAGAATTAATATGTAAGTAATTTATACTTAGTGGATCAAGCTTATCTTCTTGGGCTTTTAGCAGTAGACAGTATCTCCTGAATATAGCTTCAAATGATGTCTGGGAAGAAAATGGCACATGTTTGTCCCACATTTTCATTCTTTAATACTCATTTCTTGATTTGTTCATTCAACAATTTTTTACTGAGTGTCTGTTGTGTGCCAGGCACAGTATTTGGCACTGAATAGACAATTATGAACAAGGCACACTTAGCCTCTACCCCTGTGGCGCCTCCTATCCTCCTCATTTTAACTTTGATGTAGGCAGACAGAGATGAGCATGAAGGGAAATTGTAAATTGGAGCTATCCTTTTAAAACTGCAGGTAAATTTTTACCACTTCTCTGGGTTTATGAGAAAAGCATCAAAACAAATATGTAGGAACCTGCCAGATTTACAGCCGTATTTTCACTAAAACATTGTACATGTCAAGGCCTGGTAAATGGTAGGGGATCAATAAATATTTGCCAAATGAACAAGTGCCCAGTGACTTGATAGTTTGTTTTTTTCATACCTCTTTCTTACGTAGCAGTAAAAAATAGCAAGAAAACCACTTAATAATAATCCAACGCCAATCCCAATTGCAATGTATTTTTCATAAGAATCCACAGCATATGAAGTTAAGGTCAAGTGCTCACACCTTTCTCCAGTATAACCAGTAAAACATCTTTAAAAGAAAAAAGAATATATAATTTTAAAACTTACGATGATAGAAATACAAAGAAATGACCAATTTCAAAGAATTAAAAAATTTCCTTGGAAAGTAAGTAATTTAAATTAAAGAGGAAAATACCAAAGGAAAGCTAATCCAGAAAAGGTATTGAGGAAGCTATGTATTTTACCATAATCATTTCATTAAGGTCCCATATTACTGCAACTTTCCTCATTGGTAGAAGGGAAAGGTAGTACGTTTGCATGAGTTGATCTAGAAAATTGTTAACCTACTCTTTCATAGGAGGATGCCAAGCAAATCAATGAGTATAAAAATAGTATCTTAGTTGCTCTAGAACTTTGTATTTTGAAAGGTCATACTTACTATTTTTTTTTTTTTCCTCCCTTTCCTGGTCTCTTAGGCAATTGATAT
Source organism: Ceratotherium simum simum (assembly GCF_057802395.1). Lineage (NCBI taxonomy): Eukaryota > Metazoa > Chordata > Mammalia > Perissodactyla > Rhinocerotidae > Ceratotherium > Ceratotherium simum. Next base: position 60,238,384 of record NC_141907.1, on the reverse strand, counting down.
AATGATATCAATTGATATAACAGATTTTTTTTTTTTTGCCATAGTCTATTTCATTTCATCCTATAATCAATCCCGTGAGAACTCGGAATCACCTTCACATGTTACAATGCAGATTTGGGTTCAATAGTTTTGAGGTGGAGCATAAGCTCTGCGTTTCTAAGAAGCTCCCAGGTTGATGCTGCTAATCTGGGAACCATATTTTTGAGTAATAAGGATTAGATAGCTTATCAGTGAGTCATGTTCAGACCCTGTACTCTTTTTACTAGATAAGTTAGAGGTGTGTGGAAATGTACTATGTGAAACAGCAGTGGCACACATTCACCGTCTCCCAACTCCAGGACCTGGGAAGTTCTTTGCAATTACCTGCAGATGGCTTTCTCCAGCTCATGGTGGAATGCACAAACACCATTGATGCAGTAACTATCGAGGTCTTCCAGGCAAGGATGTGAGAACTTCAAGGCTATGGGTCCTTCTGTGTAGTCAGCTGGAAAAAGGAAATAGAATATTTACAGATGAAGTGGGTCACACTTTTACAGTAGATTTGTAACATAGATGTAAAGAGATCTTTAATTTTAAGAATATTCTTTGGGTGCTCTGTCCTTTGAACTGTTGATTTTTTTCCCTTGGCCAGTTATATCCACAAAGGCTAGGTTAATATCATCTAGACATTTCATTAATTACTAGGGGTGGAGGTGGATTGGTGATTGTTTCATTCCTTAGAAGCTACATAATAAGGTATAGATACAAGGTTGCCAAAAGGTGGCAGCATTGATTCTAGTTGTAGCAGGCTATCTTGAGCAAGGCTTCCCAAATGTATGTCTGAATGCTAATAGAGATGATCTCACACAATTTTTTCATTCTCCCCTTTACACCTGAGAGGTCAGCACTTAGGAAGATTTGGATTTACGCTTGTGGGATAAAGAACTTGATTTCTCTTCACTCCTCAGAGGACAGTAAGATGAGAATTCTCCCTCCTCTTAGGTGGACTATCATGAGTAGCTAACTGAAAAAGGAGCATTTTTCCTAACTGATTTCAGAAGAAGTGTTGTTATGACCTATACATGAAACAACTTATGGCTCAGGCTTAACATAGTTAAGATAATACCTTTGAAAACCAATTGGAAATTTTACTCAGTTAAATTACAAGATAGTGGGGAAAGCCATGGAGTTCAAATTAGAAAACCTGGGTTTTGATTTCTAGCTCTAACACTATGCAAGTGACTACACTTGGCAAAACTTTTGTGGTCAAGTGTTCAGAAGCCTCTGTGGGAAGCTTCCCTTTGGGAAGCTGTGTTGTGGTAAAATATATATTTCAGGATGCTTACTCCTCATTCCCTGATGTACTAAAGACCTCTACTCTATCATCCTTGGGATTTGTGCCGTGGGAATGACCCTTGGGTAAAACTGCATAACTGAGTCCTTTTTGGTATACTTTACCGATTCTTAAATTTTTCTCAAGCAGAATGAGTGGCATTTTATTTTGTCACTACATTATACTATGTTTGCCTTGCTAAGTAGATTAAGAGAATTCTACTTATTTGTTTTTAGGGAAAATATAGTTCTAAAAAAGCATACTGTTTTATTTTGAAAATACTAAATCTTTAGGTATATAAGATACTGTATTGTATAATTTCATTTTGGTTGAGAACACACAATATTACCTTAAAATTCACATTCATTTCTTTTAATGTAGTGTAATGAATCTAATTTCTCATTTTAATAATTAATTCTGAGGCAATGAGAATTTCCCATTATAGATTGTGCTAGGTTTTCCTACTTCAAGACTAGATAAGTTCAATGACCTGAGCCTGAATCAGGATTTACTAGAAAATGTGAAAACTGAAAGAAGCCATTTCCAAAGAAAGAGAATACTGGAGAGACTCATCTTCACCCTAAGGAGAAGAATATGAGTTATAACTTTATGAAATTTTCATAAGATATTGGATTCAGATTTTTAAGTTAAATAAAAAGCAAGGAAAAACTCAAGTTCTCCATCAAGAAAGCAAAGGAAAACTATAGAGGTGGTATACTCAATCCCTTTTTCCATTATTCTTGCCTGTAACTTGGAGAATTTTACTTGCAGTTCACTATGAAAGAAGGAAAAAGGTGGAGCTGGGATAAAGTTACTGGGATAAAGTCAGTCACTGAGAGGAAACCGCATTTTAATTTTCTACCATATTATCTTCTAATGAAGATGTTTCCTCTCTGTTCAAAGGCTCAGAAGACATGAAGAAGTTGGCTAAAAGTTAGTCTAAAACCCACATTGATTTTGTTTTGCAAATTGATAGATATTCGAGAACTCAAATGGGCAAAATATTTTAAGTAAACTTTTTAAATTTTAAAATTATTGGTGAAATGAGGAGTATTCAAATATTACTGCCTTTCATATTCAGAAACAAAATATTTGACTTGATCTTTTATTTGCCTGGCTCTGAGAGCAAGATAGGATGTTTTCTCTGTCCTATGTCCCCTCACCCATCTTCATATCGGGGGCAGTGAGTGATTTGCGTGCGAGTCATAACCACCGGGTACACAGGTCTTGGCAGGTAACAAGCTTTTCCAAGTTCACCTCTGAGGGTTCAAACAGGTTTGAAAAAATGCTGATGCTCAACAGCAGCCAGAAGCTATTCTAATACTAATAATAAAATGGGAAAAAAACCATCACTATCAACAACAAAAATTGGGTACAAATGGTAGGAAATATAGCATATGCTAAAACAACAACAAAAGCCCCCAAAAACAAACAAGAAAAAAGATCTTTCCAAAGATGAGAGAAAGTGGATTAAGGCTTCATCTTGTAGCCATAATTTCTTTGGCTGTTAAACTCATAGTCGCAGATCAAAATATGATGTCATTCATCAAGAATGCCAAAATGGGGACAAATGGCCTCTGAACACTCCTGGGTTCTTGGGACCCAGGCAGGAATCAAGCAGAAAAGGTGGCATGTTTCACGTTCAGGACAGTAACTGAAGACAAACTTTGTTTCTCTCATTTGCTTCACTTCCTCCTTTTAAAAAGGCAATTCTTGCTGACATTTACCTGTCACTCCCATTAACAGCATCCTGCTAAAAGAGTTGATCGTCTAATAATAAAATATATTTAAAATTCTCCAATGTTGCTTTCATCACAATCCAAAGTTCTCTTATAAGTTAAAAAAAGTCCCTTGAAATACAAAGTGCAAAGAAGTGCAAACAAGATACCTTCTGTTGTGTTAACTGTCCAGTTACTTTGCTGGGCTGTGACGGGGGGCGTTAGAGTCGTGGCTGCCTCTTCAGTTAGTGCCGTCATTGCTGTGTGAAGGGGGAGAAGGCATCTTTAGCGAGGGAGCCTCCTTGTATGTACAAGCAACAGATCGAAAGTGACTCTTATTCTATGTATTACCACTTCTGTTCTATTTTTAATTCATTTACACTTGAAATCCATAACCTGACTAGGGCGATTTCCCTACAGTTTCTCATTCATACTGATTCCATGTACTACACTATAATTATAGAAAATAGAAACACATTAATTTTTAAGAGAAAATGCATGCATTCATATACCAATGCAATGATAAGGATGTTACTGTATAATAGTAAAATGTATCAAATACTCCTCAACTGTATAAAGTAAACATTTTAAAGGTCTCAAAAAAAGAGGTGTCAAATATATTAGGAGAGGAACATAAACTACATAAGAACTGATTCACAGATTCCTTGCTCTGATCTTTGTCTTGAGGAACTACTGTTAAAAGCCAACTTCTCACTAATTCAGAGAAAATGAATCGTATTCACATTTTACGCTGATACAAAATTAACAAAACAAGAAATCACCTACCATTGAAAAAGAGATAGACTGAGATTGGAACTCCGAAAGCCATTTCCTGGAGTTGTGAACAGTATCTCGCTCGTATCCTCCTAGACTGGCGGGTGGAAGGTTTTTATTGAGCTCTCCGAGTCTTTCATTTATATTTCATGAAGCGTCATCTGGGAGTTCTTACCAATCAAAAAAATATGTGCATCTGGCAGCAGCATAAAGCCTCGAGGCGATCACGCACTTGGTTAGGATACCTGTGTTATCTGGCAATGTGATCAAGTTTTCTTTTGAAACACTGGTTTCCTGTTACCTGTGGGCATAATTGTGTATGTAAAAGTCCTTAAAACAACAAAAAAGAATCTGAATTCAGGAAAGGCCCCATAGGTGTGAACAGAATTGTATCAGCTCCAACGTTGCTAGGGACCCATATAGGATTCCAAGAGAGGGGAGTTTTGATATTTGCAAACTAGGAAATAGCATAACTTGTTAATACGAGAAATATTCCTGGTAACTGCAGTTACACGACTTTTCAGTACAGACTGTGTTCCACTGCAAATCAAGATATTTTGTCATTTAGTGACAGGGGAGAACAATTAAATTTGTGTAAGAACAGAGGTTTAATATTCCATTTTAGTTTTTGCTACTTAGTTTTACTATTACAAGTTTTATAAAAATAATTATTTTTAGTAGTATAACATTTACCTTTATGTCATTCTGCCATTTAATATTTTTCTGAGTAAATGGAATGGGCTATCAAGTTCCAGGAACTACAATGCTTAAATTTGTACCCCAATGATTAGGCTAGAGAGAACCGGTAAATTACCAAAATAATAACAATAATTATAATAATAATAATTAAGATGAAATTAAAATATTTAGGTTTAGTACATCTAATGATTGGAAAGTTTTAAATTTAACACAAAACATTCCCAGTTTTCTCACTGTTAATCTAGTTATGATTATTAAAGTGCATTTTAAAGGCCAAAACGTAATATTGCTACTACGTTTTGTGATTATAAGAGCTTCCCATAAATTTTCACTTGCTTCAAATTATTATAAATAATTTATAAATATATTTTGCAGAGGTGTTGTGTCTTTCTACCAGGAATTTCAATTGCTCTCATTTTCTGTACCTTGAAAACCTGTTTAAGTCAAGAGTGGTTATCGTTTGCAACATGTGCACCCAGCAAATTCACTTTACCGGAAAGGTTCCCTTTCCCTATTCACATATAAACTTGGCTTTGGAAATTACACAAGAATGAGCTTGTTGAACTCATTATAACTTGGGCAATCACTCACCGCAGGAGTCATCGTTTTAAAGTTAAAAGAATATGTAGTATTTGGCTCACTTTAAATGTGCCTACATTTTGTATTTCTACTTTTGTAGTTTTTTTTTAACTGTTTATTATTAAGACAGTTTCTGGATAATATTTTTCCCAGGCAAATAATATTTGAATTATAAATCAAATAATCATCTTCTGCACCGCTGGTGAATCCATGCAGAAATAGAAGTATAATGATGTACACCTGAAATTTATACACTGTTATAAACCAATGTTACCGCAATAAACAAAAAACAAAAGATATAAAATAAATAAAAAATAAATAAACAAAAATAAAAATAAAAGAAATCATTTGCAAAGGATTAAATAAACCATCACAACCAATGGCAGTGTTAGTGCCGCTGAATTAGCTGAGCTAGACGGAGTCAAAAGTTAACATAAGGGAAGTCATCTTATGGAAGGAAGCCACGCTGGAACTATAAATGACCCTGACTCAGCAGACTCCCCTCTCCCGCCTTATTCTCAGTGTACTTTGGAGAAACACTTAGAACTGCAGGTAGGCAAGCTAATTAGTAGCCAGTGAGTAAACAGTAGAGAGAATGACTTGTTAGCAAAAGATTTAAATCTTCTGCCCAAACTATTGCTTCTCTCCCTGATAAGAAAATAACTAATGTTTTCTTAGATTCCTCAGGAATGTCCTGTTGAGCAGATCCAAAACTTTTGTCTACAGAGAGGCGGCCAAGGGTCTGCAGTCCACCAGTCCATTGCCCCGACACCTGGCACTCCCGAGCCCCTCCCCTTTCCCTGCTTCTTTAGTTACACTCATATGTCAATATCGGTTTCTTTCACCTTTAGCTTCACATATGCATGAAGCTAGTGTTGAGATTAGTGCACTAACCCCACCCCTCCTCGCACAAGGCAAATAGAAGTTACAAATTGTTAAAAGCCCAGGTGGCCCCATGCTGGGCTCACGCTGGAGTCTTAGCTAATTGTCCTTAAAGTTTTATTACAGGGAAACTGATGTCTAGAGATCAAGAAGCTGAAGCTTCCCAGACCCCAACTCCTGGGCTTCCTGGCGCCAGAATCCACCATCCGTCATGGAGGCCGACAACTGAGGACACCCGCCTTCGCATTCCCTTATCTCGCCATCCCCCTCCCTGCAAGCAGCTTCACAAGGCCAAACGCAGGCTGGTGGGAAGGCAACAACCAGCAGGGCCACATACTCCCCCTCCCCTCCCCTACCTAAAACCTCAAATAAATACCTCTGCGTTTTTTTCTTTGAGGGGTGGATTTGAGTTTTATCTCCCATCTCCTCGTCTGGCTGCCTTACGATAATAATAATAAAAACCCTTTCCTTGTCATAAGCCTGGCATTCCAGTTTTATTTGGCCCCTCTTGTGTGGCGGGCAAAAGAAACTGTGTTTGTGTCTGGGAACAGCAGTTTCTGGAGGGAGATGCTAGGACTAATGTTAAATATCTCTATTTCTAAGACTGGGACATAGAAGTACAACCATTTTGTAATAACTACTAACTGGTGGTTGCACGGTGCTTTGCATTTTATGGAAGATTTTCACGCACATCTAAATTTTCAGTAATCCTGGCTCCAACAAATCCAGTGCCTAACATAGAGTAAATACTCAATCTGTCTTGAGTGAATAAAGAAATAAACAATAGGCCTTATTTTTATTCCCATCTGACAAATGAGGAATGGAGACTCAAAAGAATTAAGTGACTTGCCAAAGCACACACCACAGTCAGGACTTGAATCCATGTTCAGATGACAGATCATATACCCTTTCCATTTCTGCAGCTGTGTCCTCTGGTAGGAGTCAGTATTCTGATCTCAGAGGAATTCTCTCAATTATCTCCTAAAATCAAGCTTTAAATAAATGACCTTTATCATAAGAATCTAAATATTAAATGAACTGTGGCTTTCACACACATTTGGGCTGAGAGAAATGGATCACTGTATCTCTAGATGTTTCCCCACTCTGGTGAATTGGGCCACATAATATAGAAACTCATCTACCACTTTAGCTTAAGGTTTATACCAGAAAATAGCTCTAATCATTCCAAATGCTTCTTTTCATCTGGGACTCATACTGATGGAGCCCACTTACACCCTCTATGGGAGAGTCTCCTACCTTCACTTCTTCAGTCCTCTCACCAAAAAGTCCTTTCCTCAATCCTGAAGAAGAGGGGAGATGGGTATCGCAACGTGGCCTCACTGACATCTTTATTCATTCTTGATATGTGTTAGAGCCAGTCAGAGTGAGAAAGGAGAAGGCTAAGAACTGTGGCTCTCCCCTATCATTTTCCCTTCCTACCACTTTTTCTGTCTTCTTAATTTATTCATCTCTCTCCTCTAGTCATAAGCATCTCTGCAAGTGTCTTCCCTTTTCTCCTTTTCCCTCCCTTCTCTTTCTCTTATTTTTCCTTCCCTCCCTTTCTCTTTCACTTCCCTCCCCTCCTTTTTTTCTTTTCCTTTCCTTTTCTTTCTTTTTTGCTCTTTCACTAACTCAATCAAAATTTATTGCTGGACACCAGCAGGAAACAGTCACCAGTCCATTGCTTATCTCCCTCTAAAATTATTGTGTAATTCTCATGAATTCAGTTGCCATTCATTCATTCATAAAATATTGAATGCCTACCATGTCCATGGCACTGGGCTGGGTGTAATGATGTTTGCAAAACAAATAGACAAATCATGCATGGACTCTGACCCCAGGGACCTGGAGGGAGCTGAGGAAAGTGCATACATAACTACAGTACTGGGTAGGGACTGATAACTGCCATGGATGTCTGCATAAACGGCTATGAGAGCTCAGGGCTGGGACTTAGTCATACTGTCCCAGCATTTTTCATGGACCAGTTTTATTTGAAGTGAATCTTAAAGAACATGTAGAATTTAAACATACAGCCATAAAAGAAAGGATTCGAGGTCGGGGTTGGGCACTGAGGGGAGGCAGAATGGTGTGTCGTGAAAAGAGAGTGGGTTCTGGCTCTCATCATCCCAACAGACCTCGGTTTGCTATCCATTTGGCCTTGGCTTAGGCTTTTCAATAACCCCAAGGGTTGATTTCCTTATGTATCAAATGGGGATTGTCAATAACCAAAAAAAAAAAAGGAAAGCATTTAGCACATGATAGGTGTTCAATCAAGGATACCTGTTACTACTGAACACATGTAAAGACACAAGGTGTCAAAAAGGTCGGGGATTTAGTGGTTAATACGTGCAGATGAGTCCCAAATTCTCATCACTAGTCATGAATTCTTATTCTCTTCCCAGACTGATATTACATCAGTATTCTTATTTATCTATTATGTCATCGCCTCAAACTCAGTATGTCTTAAGCTGAACATATTATCTCTTCTCCAAATCAGCTTCCCTTTACAACTTCCTCATGTAAATCAATGATTACATCTTCCAGGCTCTAACTACAATTCTCAAAACTTACTAAAATACGGTCTAAATTCTGATTTATCCAGGCTTTCTCTAATCTATTTCTGCATACTTATCAAGCTGTATTTCCACCACTCTCCAAAACACACTTCATTTTAGTCTGACTGTATCCCTTGCTTTCATATATATATATGCTAAGCTCATTCTCACCTCCATATCTTCATATTATTGTTCAATCCCCATTAATTCTTCAAGGTCCTTTTTACAGATACTTCTAGGAGAAGGAAACTTAGTTCTCCAAAGCTCCTCCACAAGGCCATCATATGTCTATCTTTTATGGACCCCAAATATCCATAAATAAAGTCATGGTACCAATGAACCAACTTGATTTCCTTTATGTGTTGACAAAGGCTTCCTCCTTGACCAAACTTTAGTCATGCTTCTCTGAGTCCTCTTCTTGACTAGGCCTCAACTTGGTCTGCTGAGTCCAGTTTTAGCAAAGAATCCTGCTAAGTCAGTTTACGAAGAATCCTCCCCTCCTTGGTACTGATTAAGTTCCTCATCCCCCACCATTGATATCTGGTCTGCCATTAGCAAGAATCCTGGTAAGCTAGTTTAGAAAGAATCCCCCTACCCTTGATGTCTAATCAAGTTCCTCTTAGTAATTTTCCATCCACTGTTCCCCTCACTCTGCTCATGGGCTATAAATCCACAGCTGTCTTTGTTGCATTCAGAGTTGAATTCAGTCTCTTCTATTGCAATAGTCTTGATCCCACTGAAATAGTCTTGACCCCACTGAAATAGTCTTGACCCCATTGCAATAGTCTTGAATAAAGTCTTCCTCACTGTTTTTAACAAATGTCAGGATAATTTTTCTTTTACGGTATTTTAATTAATCTCTGGAAAGGCTCACTCCTGAATTTTAGCCTAGCCAAAGGGGCAAAAATATTCGCAAAATAACTTCTCCTGCACTTTGAGGGTGAGGGGCTTCAAAATTACACACTTTACCTTTTCTATGTACATGTATTTTGGGTCATTTTGTTTGTTTTCAGAATTTGAGGCTCTTAATGATTAAAGAGGCCCTTTCTGAAATGTTTGCTTGGGAGCTTTGAATTTAAACTCTGTCAGGGTTATCAGACAAAGATTGGTCTGGACTGATTGTGGAATGGGCTATAGAACCTTTTCTTTCATGTTTGAGACACTTGTACATTTCCCCAGCATGCTGTAAAGAAATATATAACAAATATATGAACAAAGAAACTTATAGATATCTTAAGGAAAAAGAAGACAAGTATTCTTCTTCAAATTTTTTTTTATTATACAGTTGAAATATTATTAATTACAAACATCTAGTCTATTTTCACACAAATGATCAAGAGTTCACACTGATGAAGACATGCATTGGGTAAGAATCATTGCTGGTACATAAACACACTGGGATTTGGGCATGAAAACAATAAAATTATGTGCCTAGCGTAGTCTCAAAATAGCCTTCAACTGCCATTCACATGTATTTCCTAATTTAAATTGTGTTAGAAACATGGCATCTACTTTGGGAACTAAATGCCATAACAGAAGAGAGAAGAACTATGGGCAACGAAGCAGTAGGTTTTTAGTCATATCCTAAGGTTTAGCTTTGGCACATTGTAAGTGTCAAATTTTCCTATTATATTTCTGAATTTGTGAACAAACATAACATTTGCTCTTTTAATGAAGTCCTTGCTCATACTATATCATATTTTTCTGATATTTGTGGGAAAATACGACGTTAGTTTTGTTCTGTATATTTGTTTGTGTTTGGATTTTCCATTATTCCTCAAGGAAAGTTATTGTCCAAATATTTTTCTAGAAGAACAAAGAAATTACATGTAAACCTAACATATTCTATTTTAACTATAGCAAGTAGTCATTTACAATGTGAAATAACTATTTCCAAGTAGCACTGCATTTTTTGCCTTCCTTGTATATTTTTCTTTCTTTGAATAGAGCATCATTTCTCATTAGGATGCCTCATAGGATGCATTTAGGAGATGTATGAGATCCAGATTTTATTTTTAATATTTTATCTTTCTTCTAGCAAGTAGCTCTTTTTCAGCATATGATATAGAACATAAAATATATAAAAATTGAGCATGCTCATAGCAAAACCTAAATTATATTTTACATGGGTGCCCATTTGGCTGACAAAACAGTTGTTGAAAACATACTGTGTGTGATATTTAATTGGTTCAAAAATATATTCATTTATTATGAGCCCTTCATTGTTTTAACATTATGAACAAATATTATTCACAAAATAATTGCTACCAAAGTTTTCATTGGAATTGTTTTGTTTTTTCCTAAAATTCAAAGTCCGTTAGCAGGAAATGCACAAAGTTGTATGAATCATCTGATCCACAATGATTCCATCCATGGAAAAATAAATACAATGTAGACATAAATACCTTTGTAGTAAAATATAAAGGTTTTTGCCCTTCGTCAAATAAATAAATAGCGTGACTTCGGCTTGCTTTATTCTTTCATGTAATCTAGTAAATGATCTTTTTAGCCGCCATAAGGGTGTTCTTCAGAAGCATCGCCACTGTCATGGGTCCCACGCCTCCTGGAACTGGAGTGATAAAACCAGCCTTCTTCTTAACAGCTGATGGAGGAAATAGAAAGTATTCTTTAAATTTTTCTCAGAGTTTCATATTTTTAAACATACTGAACTGTTAAAAGATAAACTGAGGCATATTAAAAACTTTAGGAACTTATTTGACCATTTATGGATTGGAATCGGGCAGCACCAAACCGGAAGTGGTTAGGAGCACTCCACCAATAGGAACTCAGGGAGGGACTTTTATAGAGAAGAGCGGGAAGCAAAGTAAGGAAATTATTAATGTAGCTTAAAGCCTACTTGGCTGTTTGTGACTGGTTGTCCTTAGGTTTCAGTTTGGTACCCTTAAGGCATTTACAGGCTTAGATTTTGGTTTGCTTATGTAGGCTGCCGCAGCATTACAGCCCCCTCAGTCTAATGGCCTCCTTGTTTAATTAATTTAACAGAATATAGTGGATTTTTCTGCATTACATATAATTCAAACGACCTCAAATCGTTTTCAGAATGAAGTAGGCTATAACACACACACACACTTAGACAAACACTTCTGTGTATGCTACCTGATGTGGATAGAAAGAACACTAAGGGATCAAAACTGTAGGTTGAATCTCCATGCAGCTCAGTTAGTTTTACATGATAAAAATCTGTAATTCATGATTGACCCAAATACCTGTAATTCCAGTTAACTACTTTTAAAATACATGATATTGGTCACAAAAGAGAGACAGGCTATAGACAGTTCAGCACCCACCATTCATTAAATTGGAATATTCCTGTTATAACAATAGCATCATGTGTATGTGGATAAAACATTCCAGTGCAAGTCTAATAAAAATCATTAAAGATATTTGAGGTACTGAGCATATACACATGGTCCTGTTCTAAGGGATGAAGACTTCTTATTCAGTGAATAGACTCAAAGAAAATGGCAGAGAACTTGCAGCAAGTTTTATTTAAGAATGTTTCACACCCACATTATTACAGCCGAATGGCTCCATGCATTGACCTGCGGGTTTAGTGCTTCGCCGTGTTAAGAACAATGAAGTTTTCCCAGATAATTCTTTTACAAAGTTAGCAATACTTCTTAAATGCATAATCTGACATTATTAATCACGTTATTTTGACGTATTGCCTTTTACAAGTTTGCTCATATATGCTTCTGGATAAATAAAAACCAACAGATGTTTTCTAGATGGTAAGTATTATTTTTGTACAATTTATATTGCCTTCTTAAAATGTAGTTTGTGAAATTTATGTTCGCCTTATTTAAAGTGTAGTAGTACATTGCAATAAAAATTTTTAAATCATAGGAAAAGCAAAGGAATAATATTCTTTTACTTGAAGAAAAGTCCAAATAAGCTTGAAGACATCACAAAAAAAAAAATCCAGCTACTGTGCCATGAATCTTCTCATTGTATGGAACAAAGAAAAGATAAGAATACTGTGATTTGGAAGGTAATATTTTAGTTTCTCAAAAGCATGCTCTCTCCCTTGCCACACTTCCATCCAATGTGCTCTCCGGTGTAGAAACACTCAATGAGGTCAATAGCCAGTTCATAAATAGCTATGAATTATCAATCCTTTCTTGCTTTGCTCTGGCTATTCCTTCCACTTGGAATACTCTTCTACCTTATCCAAATAAGAAACTCCTATTACTCCTTAAAAGCCAATAAAATGTCACCTATCTATAATTTTCCTCAAAAACTCCCCCCTCCAACCCTGAATTAAAAGCTCCAACATCTATGTTTACAGGAACTTTATACCTAACTCCATCATGCAACTTCTCACGCTGTGCTGTCTCTTCCCTTAACTAGTCACCAGAACCTAGAAGGCAGAAACC